>NC_067409.1:6510097-6814263 GCF_009764475.1 Pristis pectinata
ACAACCCTATTGATTTGTGAGGCAACCTTGAGGGATCTATGGACATGGACCCCAAGAACCCTCTGTTCCTCCACACTGCTAAGAGTCTTGCCATTAACCTTGTATTCTGCCTTCGAATTCGATCTCCCAAAGTGTATCACTTCACACTTTTCTGGGTTGAACTCCATCTGCCACTTCTCAGCCCAGCTCTGCATCTTATCAATGTTAACTTAAGTTTATGTAATTTATGGTTGTCACATTTGCAATGTACTGTGCTGCTGCTGCAAAATGCGAATATTCATGGCATTTATACCCTGGGTGTGTGTGCCCTTGACAATAAACTTGAACTTGTTTTAAATGTCCTGCAAATGCTCATACACTGCGCACAAGTGACATTGAAGTGACACCACCGCCTAGCTTCTGCCGCCCTCCCCATCACCAGGGTTTCAGACAAAATCCCACCACGCGATCCGCGCAATGCGGTAGGGCGATTGGTTTGACTGACAGGCAAGTGTAGTCCAATCAGTGCCTGCTTTGTGGTGAAGGAAGGTGGAGCGAGGGCGAGATGGACAGGTCAGGTGACCAACAGCGGGTGGGGAGGGGGGTTAGGTCACGTGATCAGACCTCCAGGGAAGCACCTCAAAGAGCTGGCAACTAAGTCCAGCAGGTCTACCTATCTGGCAGCCGGCGTTCCACATGTTGACGGGGGAGTAGTTGGAGGAGTCCGTCCTCAGGCCCGCTGGGTAAATCCTGCTCAGTTGTCGGGCATTGAGCTGAATGAAGGGGGTGCCTGCAAGAGACAAACAGGCCTGTCAGAATGTAAACGCTCTCAGCCACACTGTCGTCAGCCGTCCCATCAGTGACCTTGTCCATAGCACTCTCCCTCTCCCAACCTGAGGTTGCAAGACCTCCTCCAGGGAACACAGGACCATAAGATATAGGAGCAGAATCAGGCCATTCGGCCCATCGAGTCTGCTCCACCATTCAATCATGGTCAATTTTTTTCTACTCAACCCCATTCTCCCGGCTTCTCCCCGTAACCCTTAACCCCTCCTTACCAATCGGGAACCTATCAATCTCTGCCTTAAATACACCCAATGACTTGGCCTCCACTGCCCTCCGTGGCAACGAATTCCACAGATTCACCACCCTCTGGCTGAAGAAATTCCTCCTCATCTCAGTTCTAGAGGGACGTCCCTTTATTCTGAGGCTGTGCCCTCTGGTCCTAGACTCTCCTATTGATGGAAACATCCTCCCCACGTCCACTCTGTCCAGGCCCCTCAGTGTTCGGTTGGTTTCAAAGAGCTCCCCCCCTTCACAAGAGACACAAGACAAAAGAGGCTGCAGGTGCTGGAACCTGGAGCAATGCACAGACGCTGGAGGAACTCAGCGGGTCAGGCAGCATCTGTGGAGGGAAGTGGACAGTCGACATTTCGGATCGAGACTCTTCTGGGCTACACGAGGACCCCAGACCAGTGCCCTCTCAGGTACAATCTCACGGCACTGATACAACAGCATTCAATCCAACACATAGAGCAGAGGATCATCACATTGCTGACGGGAGCTTGCTGTGTGTAGATTTTGTACACCTCAAAGGTGACTGCCTTTCCAACACGTGGTCTTGGCTGTAGACAGAGCCACCAAGCTAACCTATACTTCAGCTGTCGAAAACAAACTGCTGGAGGAACTCAACATCTGTGGAGGAAAACAGACAGTTGACGTTTCAAGTTGAGACCCTTCATCCATCCATCTCCCCCCACAGATGCTGCTCGACCCTCTGAGTTCCACCAGCAGTTTGCTTCTTGCTCCAGGTTCCAGCATTTTTTTTTTAATACAAGATTTTTTTATTAGTCACATGTACATCGAAACACACAGTGAAATGCATCTTTTGTGTAGAGTGTTCTGGGGGCAGCCTGCAAGTGTCGCCACGCTTCTGGTGCCAACACAGCACGCCCACAACTTCCTAACCTGTACGTCTTTGGAATGTGGGAGGAAACCGGAGCACCCGGAGGAAACCCATGCAGACATGGGGAGAACGTACAAACTCCTTACAGACAGCGGTCTGAATTGAACCTGGGTACTGGCACTGTAATAGCGTTATGCTAACCGCTACACTATCATGCTTGCCTCTCTTGTGTCTCTCTTGCAGTCTCTTGTGTTTTCATTTCAGGATTTATAAAATTATGAGAGGTATAGATAGAGTAGACAGTCAGAATCTGTCTCCCAGGGTGGAAATGCCAAACACAAGAGGACATGCATTTAAAGTGAGAGGGGGGAAAGTTTAAAGGAGATGTGCGGGGCAAGTTTTTTTTAATGCAGAGAGCAGTGGGTGCCTGGAGCGGGCTGCCATGCGGAGTGGTGGAAGCAGATACAATCGTGGTGGTGAAGAGGCTGTTTGATGAAAGTGCAGGGAGTGGAGGGATATGGGTCATGTGCAGACAGAGGAGATTTAGTTTAATTTGGCATCATGTTCAGCACAGATGTGTTGGGCCGAAGGGCCTGTTCCTGTGCTGTACTGTTCTATGTTCTACGGATCCAGTCTTGAGTAATTGACTGGCATGGATCGGCTCTCTGCACAGCTTCCAAGAGTGACATGCAGTCTCAGCGAATTCTGAAGAGGCTGGTTCCTCTTCCCAGGAGCACTGATCCTGGAGGAGGCGTGGGTTACCAGATGACCTCTCTCTGCCACAAGAGGCTGAGTATATTCAGGCACCGGGGTTGGTGGACTGTTGGACACTTGAGGGAACCAGCCTGCCCACCAAAGTGGGACGGGAGAGTGAAGCTGAACTGGGGGTTCAGGCTCTGTGGCCTGTCCCTGCCAATGTGTTGAAAATCAACAGGCTGCAGATGCCGAAAACCTGAAATAAAAACAGCAAATGCTGGAAACACTCAGTAGGTCAGGCAGCGTCAGTGGAGAGAGGAACGTTTCAGATCTGTAATATAGACCCACATTTTCTCTCTCCACTAACACATTGGGCATTTCCGACAGCTCTGGATTTCCATTAGATTAGACCATTCAATCAGGGTGCAATGAAATTCCTTGTTCGTGTGAAGCCCACAGAGTAAATAGTAGATATGGTAATAAATACTGCAATAAATACAGCCACGAGTGCAAAACAACAGAATGGTGCAAAGGCTGGAGTGCAAACTGATGTAGTGCAAAGAGGAATGCTGAAGTGACAATAACGAAATAACTGAGAGAGGTGGAATTAAGAGTCCATGAATGTAGTAGCACCACCGGGAAGGGGGTGTGAAGGAAATGTTTACACATCCTTACGTTCACTTCTTCTCTAACTGCATTCATTAATCTATCATAGCGTCACACAACACAGAAACCCTCTTTTCAGCCCATCTCGTCTATGCCAACCTTGATGTCTATCTATACATCCCATTTGGTGAAGCAGCCAGCATAATCAAAGACCCCATCCACCTGGGTCATTCTCTCTTCTCTCCTCTTCCATCGGGTCGAAGATACAGGTGCCTGAGGGCATGTACCACCAGACTTAAGGACAGCTTCTATCCCACAGTGATAAGACTATTGAACAGTTCCCTATACGATAAGATGGACTATCACCTCACGATCTACCTTCTTGTGACCTTGCACTTTATTGCACTGCACCTTCTCTGTAGCTGTGACACTTTACTCTGTACTGTTATTGTTTTTACCCTGTACTACATCAATGCACTCTGCACTAAATCAATGCACTCTGTACTAACCCATTGTAACTGCACTGTGTAATGAATTGACCTGTATGATTGGTATGCATGGACAAGTTTTTCACTGTACCTCGGTACAAGTGACAATAATAAACCAATATCAATTTGCCTGCAATTGGCCAATATCCTCCTAAGCCTTTGTTATCCATGTACCTTTCTGAATGTCTTTTAAATGCTGTAACTGTCTCTTTCTCCACCACCTCCTCTGGCAGCTCACTGCAAGTATTCACCACCCTCTGTGTGAAAAACCTACCCTTCAGATCTCCTTTAAATTTCTCCCCTCTCACCTTAAACCTGTGCCCTCTAGTTCTAGACTCCCCTACCCTAGGAAAAAGATACGGACTATCCAAGCCCCTCATAATTTGATAAACCTCCATAAGGTCACTCCTCAGCCTCCTATGTTCCAGTGAGAATAAACCCAGTCCATCCGACCTCTCCTTATAACCACAGCCCTTCACTCCAGGCATCATCCTGCTGAATCTCTTCTGCACTCTCTCCATTGCTACCACATCCTTCCCGTGGTGTGGTGACCAGAATGTACACAATACTCCGACTGTGGCCTAACCGATGTTTTGTACAATGATAACATGATGTTCCAACTCTTACGCTCAATGCCTTGGCCCACGAAGGCAAGAATACCAAATGCCTTCTTCACTACTTTATTGGTATTGGTATTGGTTTATTATTGTCACTTGTACCAAGGTACAGTGAAAAACTTGTCTTGCATATCGATCGTACAGATCAATTCATTACACAGTGCAGTTACATTGTGTTAGTACAGAGTGCATTGAGGTAGTACAGGTAAAAACAATAACAGTACAGAGTAAAGTGTTACAGTTACAGAGAAAGTGCAGTGCAGGTAGACAATAAGGTGGAAGGTCACAACAAGGTAGATTGTGAGGTCAGAGTCCATCTCATCGTATAAGGGAACTGTTCAATAGTCTTATCACAGTGGGGTAGAAGCTGTCCTTGAGCCTGGTGGTACGTGCCCTCAGGCTCCTGTATATTCTACCTGATGGGAGAGAATGACCCAGGTGGGTGGGGTCTTTGATTACGCTGGCTGCTTCACCAAGGCAACGAGAGGTAAAGACCAAGGAGGGGAGGCTGGTTTCTGTGACGCGCTGGGCTGTGTCCACAACTCTCTGCAGTTTCTTGCAGTCCTGGGCAGAGCAGTTGCCGTACCAAGCTGTGATGCATCTAGATAGGATGCTTTCTATGGTGTATCGATAAAAGTTGGTGAGTGATAAAAGTTGGTGAGTGATAAAAGTAGACCTGTGTCGCCACTATGAACTTGCATCCCGAGGTATCTACCTACGTCAATGCTCCTAAGGCCCCTGCCAAATACTCTATATGTCCCACCAGAGTTTAACTTCCCAAAGTGCATTACCTCACACCTGTCTGGATTAAATCCCACCTGCCACTGCTCTGCCCAACTCTCCAGCTGATCTACGTCCCACTGTACAACTTCCTTCACCCTCTACAACTCCACCAATTTTTGTGACGTTTGCAAACCTACTAATCATCCTCATCCAAATCATTGATACATAGTACAAACAGCAAAGGTCCCAGCACCAAACCCTGCGGTACATCATTTGCTACAGACTTCCAGTCAGAGAAACACGCATCCACCTCTGTTTCCTAGCAGTTGGCTTCAGCAAGTATCCCATCCATCTCCCTCCCACCCTTTCTGCAGCTGAAAGCTCGCTTGTTTTTTTTGACAGATTGTTTCTCCACAGACGCTGCCTGACCTGTCAATATATTCCCAATCTCCGCTTACCTGAATCCTGCACCAGTTTATTGAACTTATTTTCCACAAAGGATGACATTTCATAGAAGACTTGGTTGTTCATGGCATCTTCAAACCCATTGAAGTGGACACTCTTGCAGTAGATGACCAGGTCAGACAGCTCCTTGGACAGCTTGACCTGGAGAAAAGAGGTGGCAGCCACACAAGTGATCCTGGCACATTCAGTGCTTGTCGAGATGGGTGGTAGGTACCTGGGTCGGGGATTACCCTGCACCACCTGTTGAAAGATCTCTTGGGGCCCTTCTCAACCCTTGTGGGATCCCTGCCCTCCTCCAGTTCTGGCCAAGCACTCGCCTGCTTCTAGTCATAAGAGTCATACAGCAGGGAAACAGGCCATTTGGCCCAACTCGTCCATGCCGACTGTGTTGCCCAGCAAGCTAGTCCCAGCTGCCCACATTTGGCCCATAGCCCTCTAAACCTCTCCTATCCATGTACTTATCTAGATAGCTTTTAAATGTGCCCTCCTCAACCACTATTTCTGGCAGCTCGTTCCAAATACGCACCATCCTTTGCATGAAGAAGCTGCCCCTGATGTCCCTTTTAAATCTCTCGCCTCTGATCTTAAACCTATGCCCTCTTGTTTTTAGCACCCCCTCCCTTTCACCCTGCCTATGCCCCTCAGGATCTTATACACCTCCATCAGGTCACCTTTCAATCTCCGACATTCCAGGGAATAAAGTCCCAGTCTACGCAACCTCTCCTTGTAACTCAGGCCCCCAAATTCAGGCAACACCCTGGTAAACCTTTTCTGCACTCTTTCTAGTTTAATAACATCTTTCCTGTAAAAAGGTGACCAAAACCTTGATAGCAGGGCTCCCAGCTTTGAAATCTCCACCATAGACCTCCCCACTGCCCCCATCACGAAGATGCTCCTCTTTGACCCAGCTTTGCCCTTGTATCTCCTTCCACAGCTTCATCTGGGGAGAGGGAATGTCAGGAGGGGGTGCTATATGAAAGCAAGTTGTTGTACGCTGGAGGCGGGGTAACGATGTCAGGGGTGAAGAAGAAGGGGGTGTGGTTATGCTGATAGACAGGGACAGTGAGTGACAGGTTAGAACCCACCCACATCTTGGGGCCAGCCAATCAGCAATCTGGTTTTACACACCCGCCCTACACTACTTCCCATTCGACGAGCTGCAGTTTAACCTTTACCTGATGCCAATGTTATCCCTCAGGGCCAGATCATAGACTCATACAGCACGGAAACAGGCCCTTCGGCCCAACTGGCCCATTTAAGCTAGTTCCATTTGCCTGTGTTTGGCCCATATCCCTCTAAACCTTTCCTATCCATGTACCTGTCCAAGTGTCTTTTAAACGTTGTTAATGTAACCTACCTCAACCACTTCCTCTGGCAGCTCGTTCCATATACGGACCGGCCTTTGGGTAAAAAAGTTGCCTCTTGGGTCCCTATTGTATCTCTCCCCTCTCATCTTGCACCTATGCCCACTAGATATTGATTCCCTGTCCCTGGGAGAAAGACTGTGCCCATTCACCCTCTCTATGCCCCTCGTGATGTTATACACCTCTATAACGTCACCCTCCTACACTCTAAGGAATAAAGCCTAGCCTGTCCAACCTCTCGCTGTGACTCAGGCCCTCGAGTCCTGGCAACATTCTCATAAATCTCTGCGCTCTTTCCAGCTTGATGACATCTTTCCTATAACAGGGCGACCAAAACTGAACACAATATTCCAGGTGGAGCCTCACCGACATCTTGTACAACTGCAACATAACGTCCCAATTCCTGTACCTAGTGCCCTGACTAATGAAAGCCAGCGTGCTAAATGCCTTCTATGCCCTGACTGATGAAGGCCAGTGTGCTAAATGCCAGGTAACTGGTAAAACTTTACGAGGGAGGGCTAGGAGAGAAGCAACAGTGATGGGTAACTCACGCCATGAAAGGAAAGTAGATTAAACTGGATGAATGTCGGCAGAACATGGAGACAGAGTGGGAACAGGCAATAGCTGGTGAGCTAGCCCGAGTAGGATGGGCCGAATGGAAGGGGAGCAAGGGAAACGGGGGCCGGAAGTGAGCAAGGAAGGAGATTCAGGCAAGGAGCAGGCAACTGAGAAGGGTGGGGCTGAGTGAGTGAGGAAGGGAGGGAGGGAGAGTGGGGAGGGTGGGGATGAGAGGGTGAGTGAATGAAGGAGGGAGGGAGTGAATACACAAGGGAAGGAGGGCGAAGGAGGGGAGAGGGAACGCCGGCGAAGGGACCCACCTTTCCTTTGGCCTTCTGCTTCTCTTCATCCTCCTGCACCTCGGCAGCCTCGTCCTCATCCGAGACCTCGTCGTTCTCTGCACTCTGATCGTCCTCCAGCCGGTTCAGCCTCTTGCCCTTCACCAGGATCTTCCCCTTCAGTTGCTGCAAATCATCCACCAGAACAGAAGCAACAAGGTGTGTTAGTGACCACAGTCATAGCGCACAGATCCATGCCAACCAAGGTGCCCATCCAAGCCAGTCCCATCTGCCCGCGTTTGTCCCGTATCCCTCTAAACCTTCCCGATCCATGTACCTGTCCAAGTGCCTTTTAAATGTCGTTAATGTACCTGCCTCAACCACTTTCTCTGGGAGCTCGTTCCATATACGGATTACTCTCTGGGTGAAAAAGTTGCCCCTCAGGTTTGTCTTAAATCTCTCCCCTTTCACCTTAAACCTATGCCCTAGGGGCAGGCACGGTAGTGTAGCGGTTAGCATAATGCTTCACAGCGCCAGCGACTCAGGTTCAAATCCGGCCGCTGTCTGTAAGGAGCTTGTACGTTCTCCCCGTGTCTGCGTGGGTTTCCTCCGGGTGCTCCGGTTTCCTCCCACATTCCAAAGACATACGGGCTAGGAAGTTGTGGGCACGCTATGTTGGCGCCAGAAGCGTGGCGACGCTTGTGGGCTGCCCCCCAGAACACTCTATGCAAAAGATGCATTTCACTGTGTGTTTCGATATACATGTGACTAATAAAGATGCAGTATCTTATATCTCTAGTTCCTGATTCCCCAACCTTGGGAAAAGGACTGTGTGCGTTCACCCTATCTATGCCCCTCACGATTTTATATACTTCTATATGATTGACCTTCATGAATAAAGTCCCAACCTGCTCAACCTCTCTCCATAACTCAGTTCCTCGAGTCCCGGCAACAACCTTGTAAATCTCCTCTGTACTTTTTCCAGCTTCATGGCTTCTTTCCTACAGCAGTGCGACCATAACTGAACACAACACTCCAAATGCAGCCTCACCAACGTCTTGTACAACCGCATCATAACATCCCAGTTTCTACACACAGTGCCCTGACTGATGAAGGCCAGCCTGCCAAACGCCTTCTTCACCGCCCTGTATACCTGCGACCATCTTGTAGATTCCAACAGGCTGGACCGCCATAGACCTTGACCCCCTCCCTTCATCTTTCTGAGGTCCCTCATCACTGCCCATCCCCACACAATCTGAACCCACTCCTGACCCGACTTACCTCTCTATCCTGGTCGGATGATCCATTGCTGACCTTTCGAATCATACACAGCATAAAAACAAGGGGAGACATGATAGAGGTGTACAAAATATTAAGAGGAATAGAGTGGACAGCCAGCGCCTCTCTCCCAGGGCACCAATGCTGAATACAAGAGGGCATAGCTTTAAAGTAATGGGTGGGAAGTTCAATGGAGATATCAGAGGAAGGTTTTTTACCCAGAGAGTAGTTGGGGCACGGAATCCGCTGCCTGGGACAGTGGTGGAGGCAGGTACGTAGGTCAAATTCAAGAGATTGTTAGATAAGCAATGGAGGAATTTAAAATAGAGGGATATATGGGAGGAAGGGGCTAGATAGTCTTAGGTGTGGTTTAAAGGTCGGCACAACATGGTGGGCCGAAGGGCCTGTATTGTGCTGTACTGTTCTATGGTTCTAGATTGGGTGCTTGCTGGATAACACACACATTGTGGGCCGAAGGGCCTATGTCTGAGCTGTATGGTTCTGCGACCATCAACCAGCAGTTAAACGATTAACTTGCCCTACTTCTTTCAAACAAAGGCAGGCTTGTGTAGGATTACACAGACCCCATTTGTACTTGGGTGAGTGGAGCCCGTGAATGGTGTTGTGCCGACCTTGATGCACCGGCACATTGGTTGCTGAATCCCTCCTTTCTCCCACCCCCATGAAACGTTTGCTTGTTTTGATACGAGCTCCCGGCACATTCCCATAAAAGAAGCAATGAGTGGAATTTCCTGCATCCTCCTGCTGCCACTCGGATTAGGGGCCGCCTTCAATAGCCCGGGGAGGTGTGTCGAACTGAGACTGCCCTCTGCATGAGTCCCAACCAGGCCTCCACAACCTGCAACCTGCCCAGTGCCGCTGACACACACCCCAAGGTCTGCTCACCCTTCATGGCCTCAGCTCACTGTCCAACACTGGCTCTCGGTCAATTTAAAACTCTTGTCCCTGTTCTCAGTTGCAGAGTTGCTGCTCACCTGATCCAGCACAAGCTTCAGGTAACGTGCCACTCGATCCTTCTCCATGTCCTTACTACGCTTCATCCACTGTGTACACACTGCATTTACACCCCTCCCTGCCTCTGTAACCCCCTCCCACACCTGCACCCCTCCCTGCCTCTGTAACCCCCTCCAGTATCTACACCCCTCCCTGCCCCTGTAACCCCTCGGCACCTACACCCCTCCCTGTCTCTGTAACCCCTTCCCTCCTCTACACCCCTCCTTGTTTCTGTAATCTCGTCCGGCCCCTACACCCCTCCCTATCTCTGAAACCCCCTCCGGCCCCTGCACCTCTCCATAACTCTGTAACCCCCTCCAGCCCCTGCACCCCTCTGTAACCCCCTCCAGCCCCTGTACCTCTCTCCAGCTTTACAACGCACCTGATCTCTCTGCTCCTCTAATTCGAGCACCTGTCATTTCTATGGTCATGGCTGGTGGAGAGATACCAGACGCCACAGGGTCCACAGAAACGTGTTGGCCAGCAGGGCCCTCTCTGGGTTGGTCCTCTATTGTTTGGATAAAGCCCTGACTGCACAGTCTGCTCCTTACCTCAGGTGAGGGGAATTGGGTGGGCACTTTTCCGTCGATGGTCCTGGTCAGCAGCTTGTCCCCGAGGATGGTCTTCATGTGTTGGGCCATGACGTTCTGCTGTTCTATGCTGCAGTGATTCTCCAGAGACAGGATAACAGGGTAGGGAGAAGCCTGGAAATGAACACCACATCATGTTAGCAGGGAGTCCAAGCTGCTGTCTGCAATCAGCGGATGGGAATGGGAAGCACTGATTCATTGGAGACAGTGAGGTCCGCATAACTCGCCCTCTTGAATGGGGGTCAGGTCTCAAGTGCACCCACTGGTGGGAAGCCACTGTATGGATGGTTAGCTCTGGTCTGGCACGGTCTGGTTGGAATGATCTGGTAAGATGCAGAAAGGGCTTCATCACATCGGAGTGTGGAGGGTGTTCCTGCAGTAGATCAAACTGGGGGGGGTCACCATTATAAATAAGACAGCGGTAAACCGAGTCATGAGTGAGAGAAGAGTCCCGAGACTATACAACTCCGTCACAGAGGCTGTGGTCAAGGTGAAAAGCAAACGTGTATTTAAGGGAAAACTAAGTACATGAGAGAGAAGGGAATGGAGGATAGCTCAGTCACAGAGCTATACAGCACAGAAACAGGCCCTTCAGCCCAACTCATCCATACTGACCAAGATGCCCACCTGAGCCACAGTCCCACCTAAGATAAGATTTCTTTATTAGTCACGTACATCGAAACACACAGTGAAATGCATCTTTGACATAGAGTGTTCTGGGGGGCAGCCCACAAGTGTCGCCACGCTTCCGGCGCCAACATAGCATGCCCACAACTTCCTAACCCGTATGTCTGTGGAATGTGGGAAGAAACCGGAGCACCCGGAGGAAACCCACGCAGACACGGGGAGAATGTATAAACTCCTTACAGACAGCGGCCGGAATTGAACCTGGGTCGCTGGTGCTGTAATAGCGTCACGCCAAATGCTGCACCACCATGCCTGTACATTTGGTCCATATCCCCCCGGAATCTTTCCCATCCCTGTGCTTATCCAAATGCCTGTTAAATGCTGTTATTGCACCTGCCTCAACCACTTCGTCTGGCAACTCGTTCCCTTTATAAATTATCCCTAGGTGGATAGACTAAGAGGGAGTAGGGTGGGAGGTGGCTGTTATGGAGAACAAAGACTGGATTGTGCATGGCCCACTTCTGTGCTGAGGCTCAGTAACAGTCCATTCCTTTGGGTCCAGTTTGCATGCAGGATCAATTTCACGCACCCACGAAAGGCTGCAGAGGAGATTTACCAGGATGCTGCCTGGTTTGCTCCCTGTGCATTATGAGGAGAGACTAAGGGAGCTAGGGCTTTACTCTTTGGAGAGAAGGATGATGAGAGGAGATAGAGGTGTACAAAATATTAAGAGGAATAGATAGAGTGGACAGCCAGCGCCTCTTTCCCAGGGCACCAATGCCCAATACAAGAGGGCAGGGGCTTTAAAGTAATGGGTGGGAAGTTCAAGGGAGATATCAGAGGGAGGTTTTTTTTACCCAGAGAGTGGTTGGGGCATGGAATGCGCTGCCTGGGGTGGTGGTGGAGGCAGGTACATTGGTCAAATTCAAGAGATTACTAGATAAGCAAATGAAGGAATTTAAAATAGGGGGATATGTGGGAGGAAGGGGTTAGATAGTCTTAGGCGAGATTTATAGGTCGGAACAACATTGTGGGCTGAAGGGCCTGTGTTGTGCTGTAATGTTCTATGTTCTATGACTGTTCACCCATCCCGTCGTATTCTAAACCATCCCCTTGGAGGAGAATTGAAGAGGACGGGGTTGTGGTGGGAGCTGCAAGGCGTTCTGTGAGGGAAAACTACTCCAGACACACCGGGAGAGGCAATAATGGACCATGGAGAGCAACTCGGCACACCAGAGGGAGGAGGACAGTGAATGGCCGAGGGGTTCGGAAGTGGACACTGGGAGAATCAACCTTTCGGTTCTCCCTCCGCAAGCACCGTGGAAGGTTTCTATCCACAGCTTGTTCCTGTGCCAGCTGTGTTTTACTCAAGTCTGCGTTTGACACAGACTGGGACAACCATAAGATTTCCGGCTGGAGGGCAGGAAACCAGCTGATTTGCTTAAAACTAGTTTTTAAGCAGCCACATCAAACAACTGGGACAGTAAAAGCTTAAGTTATGAAAATGAGCTAGTTGATTGCCAAGCATATTATCATCTGCTCACCATACTCTGATCGGGACCCTTTTCACTTTGATCATATTGCTGGGAGTCAGTCTCATCTGATGATTAAAAGCTGGATCGCAGAATTACAGACAAAGCAAAGGGACTGAGTTCTAGAGGTACAATGCTTCGGAGCAATATAATTAGGTGTGTCAAACAATCTGCTGGAGGAAATCAGCGGGTCAAGCAGCATCTGTCGGTGGGGGGAAGGAACTGTTGACGTTTTGGGTCAAAATCCTTCATCAGGGTATAAGTACGAGAGGACACGGCTTTAGGGTGAAAGGGGTAAGGTTTAGGGGGAACATTGGAGGAACTTCACTCAGAGAGTGGTGGGAGTGTGGAACGGGCTGCCATCTGACGTGGTAAGTGCGGGCTCACTCAAGTTTTAAGAATAAATTGGATAGATACATGGATGGGAGAGGTCTGGAGGGTTATGGACTGGGTGCAGGTCAATGGGACTAGCGGAATAAAGTTTCGGCACAGACTAGAAGGGCCGAATGGCCTGTTTTCTGTGCTGTGCTGTTCTAAAAGCTGAGAGCGGGCAGGGGAGATGGCCAGTATAGAGAGGAGAGGGGAAGTGGTGAAAAGCGAGTCCGAGGTGATTGGTGGAATAAGGAGGAGTGTAAGATGACAGGCAGATGGTGTCAGGTAGGGGAGGGGAGCAGGCAGGTGGAGCTGGGAGACAGTGGCAGGTGGGTGAGAGATGGAGGCAGACGGAGAGAGTGGAAAAAAGCAAAAAAAACAGATGGAGCAAGCTGGGAGGAGGGGAGGGGAGGGCAAAGATGGGAGACAGCTGCTGGAGGGAGATAAGCAGGAACACAAAAGGGCTGCCAGTGCTGGAATTGGATAAGTAAAGGAGGTGAGGTTACTCCAGATTCCAGCACCTGCAGCCTCTTGTGTCTCCATAATCGGGTGTGCATCGCATTGGTCTCCTTATCTGAAGGAAGGATGTAAATGCACATACACACAGGGCAGGCACGGTAGTGCAGTAGTTAGTATAATGCTTTACAGCACCAGCGACCCGGGTTCAATTCTGGCCGCTGTCTGTAAGGAGTTTGTATGTTCTCCCCGTGTCTGTGTGGGTTTCCTCTGGGTGCTCCGGTTTCCTCCCACATTCCAGAGACATACGGGTTAGGAAGTTGTGGGCATGCTATGTTGGCGCCGGGAGCGTGGCGACACTTGCGGGGCTGTCCCCAGAATACCCGACGCAAAAGGTGCATTTCACTGTGTGTTTCAATGTACATGTGACTAATAAAGAAATCTTATCTTATGTGTTGGGAGCAGTTCAGAGAAGGCTGACTGGGCTGATACCTGGAATGGGCAAGCAGTCTTATGAGGAAAGGTTGGACAGACTGGCCTGGTATCTGCTGGAGTTTAGGGGGCAGGATTTAAAGCTACTTGGAGGGTCTTGACAGGGTGGATGTGGAGAGGATATTTCCTTGTGGCAGAATCCCGCTGCCTTGGGAAAGCAGCTAACATAATCAAGGGCCCCTCCCACCCCAGTCATTCTCTCTTCTCCCCCCTCCCATTGGGCAGAAGATACAAAAGATAGAGACCATGTATCATCAGGCTCAAGGACAGCTTCTATCCCTCTGCTATGAGTCTCTTGAACGGACCTCTCATACGCTAAAACATGAAATTCTGGTGACTCACCTTACCGGTATCGAACCGGCTCCCGAGATCGCGAGCGTCGTCAGAGGCCCCAACCCAAGATGGCGCGGGGCCCTCCTTCTTCTCCATCGTTGGGCTAGGAAAGCCCGCGTGTGGGAAGGTCAGGTGACCCGCGCGTGACATCAGCGCGGGGACTGAAGCGCGGGAAGAGTTTCGGTATTAAAAGGCGCACCGCACCCCTGTCGAGCAATCGACTTCTGACTTCAAGCAACAGACTCCGTGTCTTTATTCTATTGTAGTGTAGCTAGCTGCTACAAAAACTTGATTTCTCAGTCTACCTCATCGTTGCCCTAGCACTTTGTCTGCTGCACTGCACTTTGTAACTGTCACACTATATTCTGCATTCTGTTTGCCTTCTTATTACCTTGATGTATTTATATGAAGAATGATCTATCTGGATGGCACGCAAACAAAAGCTTTTCACTGTATCTCGGTACATGTGACAATGATAAACCAATACCAATAGAATTTTTAAAGTTTAAAAATATGGGGTCACCCATTTAAGACAGATGAGGGTCTTTTTCCTCTTGGGGGGTCATGAGTCTTCGGAACTCTCTTCCTCAAAGGACAGCAGAATCTTTGAATATTTCTATGGCAGAGAGACTCTTGATAAGCAAGGGAGTGGAAGGTTACTGGGGGTAGTCACGATGTGGAGTTAAGGTTATCATTATATGATCAACCACAATATTAAATGACGGAGCAGGCTCAAGGAAATGAGTGGTTGACTTTCAACCTAGTTTGTAAGTTCATTTGTAACTTCCACTTGACACTGCCCGGTATGGAGGCTCCAATGTGCAGGATCGCAAGGAGCTGCAGAGGGTTGTAGGCTCAACCAGCTCCATCACAGGCACAACCTTCTCCGCCATCGAGGACATCTTCAAGAGGTGGTGCCTCAAGAAGGCGGCATCCATCACTAAGGACCCTCACCATCCGGGACATGCCCTCTTCTTGTTACTACCATCGGGGACGAGGTACAGGAGCCTGAAGACCCATATTCAACGATTCAGAAACAGCTTCTTCCCCTCCGCCATCAGATTTCCCATGAATCCATGAACACTACCTCGTTATTCCTCTTTTGCACTATTTATTTATTTTTGTAACTTATGGTAAGTTTTTATGTCTTGTACTGTACTGCTGCTGCAAAACAACAAATTTCACGTCATAGCTCAGTGATAATAACCTGATTCTGAGGTTTGCACAGAGCAGTGTCAGCTTACCTTAAAGGCATAAGTATTTATGACTTGTATGACATCCTTGAAGAGGATTTTTGAGGTCAAGGTGTAGCCATGATAAATGACTGGCTCTCCGTTCTGTCCATCCCAGCAGTCCAGCTCCACACAGCGGCAGCCTTTATTGAGTGCTCTGTGGGTGAGATCCAATGGCTCGGCTTAGCGTGATTCTCATGGCACAGGAGGGGGTGCTGAGGTCGAGAGGGTCGACACCTTCAAGTTCCTTGGTGCAAATATCACCAATGATTTGTTCTGGTCCAACCACATAGACGCTACGGCCATGAAAGCTCACCAGTGCCTCTACTTCCTCAGGAAGCTAAGGAAATTTGGCATGTCCCCTTTGACCCACACCAATTTTTACGGATGCACCAAGCCATGATGCATCTGGATGGGATGCTTTCTATGGTGCATCTAAGCTGATCAGCTTTCATGGCTGTGGCGTCTACGTGGTTGGACCAGGACTGGCTGTTGGTGATGTTCACTCTAAGGAACTTGAAGCTGTCAACCCTCTCGACCTCAGCACCGTTGATGTAAACAGGAGTGTGTGCACCACCCCCCTTCCTGTAGTCAATGACCAGCTCTTTTGTTTTGCTGACATTGAGGGAAAGATGGACCTCTCCTACACTGAGAAGAACAGTCCTGGTTTGTCCTGACCTTGTAACTGAAAACACTTATGTCTGAGAGCATTCTAGACATGCTCTAATGTTCTCTCCAAGCTATGGAGGCCAGCGTTGGCCATAAGACTCCATATGAAGCCTCATCAGTGATATATTAAGGTTTGGTTGAACTTCCTCGTTTTTATACTGCATTATCTGTGACCTGAACGATGAACTAACAGAAGGGGCAACTTGCTAAAATGTACACTGAAAATACTGGAAAAACTCAGCAGGTCCACCAGCATCTGTGGAGAGAGAAGCAGTTGAATATTTCAGACCTGTTTCTCTTGCCACAGATGCTGCCTGACCTGTTGAGTTTTTCTGGCATTTTGTGTTTTTATTTCAGAATTCCAACATCTGCAGTTATTTTGATTTTCATTTGCTCAGTTTTTCTTCTGCAGACACCTTCTTCCAATAGCAAAGCACATTCCAACTTCTCTATCCAATGACCGAAGCACACTCCCATCTAATCAGAAGCACCACTCCCTGAATTCTCCCTACAGACACTATACACCACCCAATTACCTCACCTTCGTCATCATATAAATGTTGTACAAGATTTTGGTGAGGCCGCACTTGGAGGATTGTGTTCAGTTTTGGTCACCCTGCTATAGGAAATACGTCATTAAGCTGGAAAGAGTGTAGAAAAGATTTACAAGGATGTTGCAGGGACTTGAGGGACTGAGTTATAGGGAGAGGTTGGACAGGCTAGGACTTTTATTCCTTGGAGCATAGAAGATTGAGAGGTGATCTTACAGAGGTGTATAACATCATGAGGGGTATAGATAGGGTGAATGTACTCAGTCTTTTTCCCAGGGTTGGGAAATCAAGAACTAGAGGGCACACGTTTAAGGTGAGAGGGGAGAGATTTAATAGGAACCTGAGGGGTAACTTTTTCACACAGAGGATCAAAAACTAGAGGGACATAGGTTGAAGGTGAGAGGGGAAGAGTCAATAGGGAACTTGAGGGCCAACTGTTTTACATAAAGGGTGGTAGGTATGTGGAATGAGCTGCCAGAGGAAGTGGTTGAGGCAGGTACAATAACAGCTTTAACAGACAGGTACATGGGTAGGAAAGGTTTGGAGGGACATGGGCCAAACGCTGGCAAATGGGACTAGCTTGGATGGGCATCTTGGTTGGCATGGACCAGTTGGGCCGAAGGGCCTGTTTCCATGCTCTATGACTCTAAAATACAATTACCAGGCTCCCCTCCACAAATACAAATACATGTCTAGAAGTTTTTATGCATGATGCCGTTTCCACGTGCTAGGCAAATCGTCATTTACAGAGAGAATTGCCAATTGCAATGATTTCGTAAAATTATACCGCTTTGGAAGTTCAGCTGGGCACTCTCAGTCACAATTGAGTCAGATGCACAGGTAACACTCAGTTCCCATGAAACAATACTTCTAGTTGTTGGCTCACATTGTGCTGAATTAAATCTATCATGGAAACACTCAGGTTGACCATGTCTGAGCAGATGAGGACTGGGAACCCCACCTGAATTACTTCCTCATCCTTGTGCCCCCCACCCCCACCCCCCAATCCAACCCCATCCCATTATTGCTCCACCTGCCAATTTTATTTCCCTCCCCGATGGCCTCCAACTTTTGTCCCATCCCAATTTGTTGATATGGCCCAGGACTCTGCTCCAACCCTTAAACATGGGGTCCCGATCTGATCCCTGACTCCGCACTCGATCCACAACTTCCGATCCAACAGTGGCCCAATCCTGACTCAACTTGTGAACCTCAAGAACTCGGTACCTCCCTGATACTTTCCTTTAAACATTTCAAAATGGTATAGGGTCATAGACTCACACAGCACGGAACAGGCCCTTCGACCCAACTTGTCCATGCTGACCAAAATTCTCATCTAAGCCAGTCCCATTTGCCAGCGTTTGGCCCATATCCCCCTAAACCTTTCCTACCCATGTACCTGTCCAAGTTCCTTTTAAATGCCGCTAATGTACCTGCCTCAACCACTTCCTCTGGCAGCTCGTTCCATATACTGAACACCCTCGGTGAAAAAGGTTGCCCCTCTGGTTCCTATTAAATCTCTCCCTTCTCACATTAAACTTATGGCCTTTAGTTCTTGATTCCCCAACCCTGGGAAAAAGACAAACTGCATTCACCCTATCTATGCCCCTCATGATTTTATACATCTCTATAAGATCACCCTCAGTTTCCGATGCTCCAAGGAATAAAGTCCTAGCCTGTCCAACCTATAACTTGGACGAGTCCTGGCAACATCCTTGTAAATCTCCTCTGCACTCTTCCAGCTTAATTTCATCTTTCCTGTAGTAGGGTGACCAAAACTGTACACAATACTCCAGGTGTGGCCTCACCAATGTCTTGTACTACTGCAACATGACGTCCCAACTCTATACTCAATGCTCTGACTGATGAAGACCTAGTGTGCCAAATGCCTTCTGACCACCCTTGACTACCTGTGACGTCACTTTCAGCGAACTATGTACTTGTACTCCTAGGTCCCTCTGTTCTACAACACTCCCCAGGGCCTACTGTTCACTGTGAAAGTCCTACCCTGGTTTGACTTCCCAAAACGCAACACCTTGCGCTTAGCTGAATTAAACTCCATTTGCCATTCCTCGGCCCACTTACTCAGCTGATCAACATCCTGCTGCAATTCCTGATTACGTTCTTCATCTGTCAACCACACCACTTTTTATGGCGTGGTTTAAGGGTCACCGAGCAGTGACCACTGCCTTGGGTCTCTTGTCTTTCATTAGGCTGGGCCCACGACGTCATACACCATAAACCATAAGACATAGGAGCAGAATTATCTACTCTGCTCCACTCATTCAATCATGGCCGATTTTTTTTCAACCCCATTCTCCTGCCTTCTCCCCGTAACCCTTAACCCCCTTACCAATCAAGAACCTATCAATCTCTGCCTTAAACACACCCAATAACTTGGCCTCCACCACTCTCTGTGGCAACAAATTCCACAGATTCACCACCATCTGGCTGAAGAAATTCCTCCTCATCTCAGTTTCTAAAGGGACGTCCCTTTATTCTGAGGCTGTGCCCTCGGATACTAGACTCTCCTACTGATAGAAACATCCTCTCCATGTTCACTCTGTCCAGGCCGTTCAGTGTCCGGTAGGTTTCAATGAGATCCCCTCTCCCCCCATCGTTCTGAACTCCATCGAGTACAGGCCCAGGGACCTCAAATGCTCCACATATGTTAAGCCTTTCATTCCTGGAATGATTCTTGTGAACCTCCTCTGGACCCTCTCCATGGCCAGCACATCTTTCCCTTATAAAAGCCTCAGCAGTACATCCTTGCTTTCATATTCTAGTCCTCTTGTACTTGCGCAAAGACCCTCACTGTACCTCCCATGGAGCTGTGAAATCCTAGGTCACACTATCTAGCCCCCTCTCACATTAGCCAGAACCTGCTTAGAGAAAAAACATCTGCCCATCTAACTCCAAGCTGCAAGAGGGCTTCAGTACCTGATGTAGGCTTCAGTGCTGCTGGGGCCTTCCAGTTGGTCCTTGGTCAGGTAGGTGTTATGTGAGGAAGAAATGTAATATTGATTGAGTGGCTTGGTCATGTCTTGGTAAACCTTGTTGTGTTCTGGGTTGAAAATGTCCGCTTCCGGCGACATCAGGAAGAACAGAAACCCGTCCTTGGTCATGAAGAAATCATTCTTCGCTAACAACGAAACAAACCGCTGTTAATTATCATTCACATCATATCTACATGGTATTTACGATAAGGCTTGGAAGAAGGGGTCGCCAGGTCTCTGGGACTGACCTGGAGATTCCAGGATTGGAAGTGTTGGAATTTAGAAGGACCTGGATATCCTTGTACCCTAGGTCCTCCTAAATACCAGCACCTGGTCTTGTGTGCAGTTCTGATAGTGGGAGAGGTCGTGTGATAAACCTCCAATCAGAGTTGGCAACCTCACAAGCGATGGTGGCACCCTACCTTCCTCATCCACTTCGTAAGTCTTTATGATCTTTGCTGCGTACTCCTGGTCACGTTCTCCCTTTGCTCCTTCCTCAGAACTCTGTTAGCTTCTCTATGTTCATCAGCTGCTCCTTGTCGCTGTAGGGCCCCGAAGATGGTGGTAATCTCCTCACGCTCCGTCAACAGCTTGTAAAACTCCTCGATCTCCTTGCCGTGGATGGTTCCGTCTTTCGACTTGTCGCATTTCTGAGGGAGGCCAAAGACAGGAATGATGAAAGAATCGAGGAACTAGTGCCACCTACTGAATCTGGGCCAACTTAGAGTCAGAGAGTAATACAGCACGGAAAACAGGCCCTTCAGCCCAACTGGTCCATGCCAGCCACACCATCCTCCCTGCCAGTCCCAGTTGCCCATAACCCTCCAAGCCCCTTCCCTCCATGTACCTATCCAAATGCCTCTTAAATGTTACAATTGTACCCGCCTCAACCACTTCCTCTGGCAGCTCATTCCAGGTACTCACTACCCTCTTTGTAAAGAAGTTACCTCTCAGCTCTCTTTTAAATCTCTCCCCTCATATCTGTGCCCTCTAGTTATGGACACCCCAACCCTGGGGAAAAGACTATGACCGTCCACCTTATCCATACTCCTCATGATTTTAGAAACTTCTATGAGGTCACCCCTCATTCTCCTACGCTCCAAGGAATAAAGATTCAGTGTGGCCAACCTCTCCCTATAACTCAGGCCCTCTAGTCCAGGCAGCATCCTCGTAAGTCTCTCCTGCACCCTCTCCAGTTCGACAATGTCTTTCCGGTAACAGGGTGACCAAAACTGTGCACAGTACTCTGTGCGGCCTCACCAATGACTTATATAACTGCAACATAATGTCTCTACTCCTAAACTCGATGCCCTGACTGATGAAGGCCAGCGTGCTAAACGCCTTCTTCACTACCCTGTCCACTTGCACGGCCACTTTCAATGAACTGTGCTTTTCTTAAGGGCAAACAGTTCACCCCATTCCCACACTTTGACCACTTTGCACTCCAATGGACTTTGTATTTTTTTGTTCTAATTGTGTTCTTTCTTGTAAAAATTGTGTACAATTTATATTTATAATGGCTAACACGAGGGGGCATAATTTTAAGGTGATTGGAGGAAGATATAAGGGGGATATCAGAGGTACGTGTTTTACACAGAGAGTGGTGGGTGTGTGGAACGCACTGTTGGCAGAGGTTGTGGGGGCAGATACACTAGGGAAATTTAAGAGACCCTTAGATAGCCACATGATAGAGAAATGGAGGGCTATGTGGGAGGGAAGGGTTAGATAGATCTTAGAGCAGGATAAAATGTTGGCACAACATCGTGGGCCGAAGGGCCTGTACTGTGCTGTATGTTAATTCATGTTTTTCTTGCGAATGTTGTGTCTCTGATGCTCTGTGCCTGTGATGCTGCTGCAAGTAAGTTTTCCATTGCACCTGTGCACACATGGACTTGTGCGTAGGATCATAAACTCAACTTCTGATTCTCGCCACTGTAACTAGATGGAGCATTTCAGTTATGAGGAGAGACTGGGTCTGCTTCCCCTGGAGCGGAGGTGGTTAAGAGGGGACATGACTGAGGTATATTAAATTATGAGGGGTACAGATTGGGTAGACTGCAGGAAACTTTTCACCATATCAGAGGTACATAAAACTAGAGAACATAGATTTAGGGTAAAGGGGAAGAGATTTAGAAGGGGTCTGAAGGGGACCTTTCTCACCCAGAGAGTGGTGGGTACCTGGAACACACTGACTGAGAGTGGTGGAAGCAGAGTTGCCAACAGCATTTAAGATGTGCCTACATGAGCACTTGAATCGCCCAGGCATAGAGGGCTATGGGCCTAGTGCTGGGAGATGCGATTAATACAGATGGGTGCCCAATGGCTGGCATGGACACGATGGGCCGAATGAAGTACTCTACCTTGAACAGGTCCTTTGCATGCATATCGTCCACCTCAATGTTCATCATGTGCATGAAATGCTTCACTTCTTCCAGAGTCATCTTGTTGTCCTTGTCAAAATCGGCCTTTTGCAGATAAAGTTGGAACCATCTATAGAGTGATGCAAGGAAACAACTCAAACAGCGGGGCACAGTCCCAGCCAAACCCAAACAGTTGCCTCATCAGTGCTACAGCCCAGCACATCACGGAAACCAGCCTCCCCTCCATGGACTCTGTCTACACTTCTCGCTGCCTTGGTAAAGCAGCCAACATAATCAAAGACCCCACCCACCCCGGACATTCTCTCTTCTCCCCCCTCCCATCGGGTAGAAAATACAAAAGCCTGAAAGCACGTACCACCAGGCTCAAGGACAGCTTCTATCCCGCTGCTATAAGACTATTGGATGGTCTCCTAGTACGATAAGGTGGACTCTTGACCTCACAATCTACCTTGTTATGACCTTGCACCTTATTGTCTGCCTGCACTGCACTTTCTCTGTAGCTGTAACACTTTATTCTGCATTCTGTTATTGCTTTACCTTGTACTACCTTGATGTACTGATGCCATGAAATGATCTGTATGGATGGCATGCAAGACAAAGTTTTTCACTGTACCTCGATACATGTGACAATAATAAACCAATTCCAATTCTAGTGGTATTGGCAATACGCTAATCCTACTGACCACACATTAATCTTATGCAGAGGGTAATATTCAGGAAGAAAGATGTATTTATCTAGCACCTTTCTCAACATCCAAAAGCATTTTACTATCAATGAAGGAACGTAATAATCTAGTTGTGAAGCAGCCAATCTGAACACAGCAAGATCCCACAAATGGCAAAATAGCTGAGGGATGGGCCAGGATAGATGGGAGAATTCCCAATCTTCTTTGAAGTGGTGTCGTATCTTTTATGTCCACTCAAGAGTGCAGGAGGTCCTCACTTTGATGCAAACAAAAAAACAGCTGTAGGAACTCAGCAGGTCAGGCAGCATCTGTGGAGGGAAATGGACAGTCAATGTGTTGGGTTGAGACCCTTCATCTGGACTAAAAGAGTAGAGAGTAGATAGCCAGTCTAGAGAGGTGAGGGGAAGGAGTGGTCCCTTTGATACTGGCTACTGCCCACCACCCTTTGAAGGGTCTCAACCTGAAACATCTAAATCAATACTGATACCAGTGCCATTTCCCTCCACAGATGCTGCCTGACCAACTGAATTCCTCCAGCAGTTTGTTTTTAGCTCCAGATTCCGGCATCTGCATCCTCGGTTTGAGGTGTCATTTGAAAGATGGCCCTTCTGACAGTGCAGTACTCCCTCAGTACTACACGGAAGTGCTATCCTCAAGTCTACTACTCAAGAGGCCATAGCTCCCTGAAAGTGGCAAAACAAGTAGGTAGGCTGGTAAAGAAGGTGTGTGACACGCTTGCCTTCATCGTTCTGGGCATGTAAGACCAAGTAAGTCATGTTGCAGCTGTATAAAACTTTGGTTAGGCTGCACTTGGAGTATTGTGTGCAATTCTGGTCGCCCCATTACAGGAAGGATGTGGAGACTTTGGAGAGGGTGAGGTGTTTTACCAGGATGCTGCCTTGATTAGAGGGTATGAGCTATAAAGAGAGGTTGGACAAACTTGGGTTGTTTTCTCTGGAGCGTTGGAGGCTGAGGGGAGACCAGATAGTTTATAAGATTAAGAAAGGCAGAGATAGGGTAGACAGTCAAAATCTTTTTCCCAGCATAGAAATGTCAAGTACTAGAGGACACACATTTAAGGTGAGAGGAGGAAAGTTTAAAGGGGATGAGCGAGGCAGAATTTTTACACAGAGAGTGGTGGATGCCTGGAACGGGCTGCCAGGGGTGGTGGTGGAGGCAGATACGATAGTGGTGTTTAAGAGGCTGTTAGTTAGAGACATGAATGTGCAGGGAATGGAGGGATGTGGATCATGTGTAGGCAGAAGGGATTTAGCTCAACTTGTCATCGTGGTCGGCACAGACATTGTGGGCCAAAGGGCCTGTTCCTGTGCTGTACTGTTCTGTGTTCCATGTTCTCAGCATCAGGTGGTAGCACTTCACCCTTTCGTCAACAGAGGGCACCACTGAGACTGCTGTGATTGGATTTTCGTTTGACCACAAATCTTTCAGAGCAAAACGTACACTCACCTCATAATTATTTTCAAAGCCTCGTACAGTGGCGGTGGAATCAAGGGCAAGAGTAAACTGCCAGCACCTACACAGTAATTGGGTGTGAACACAGAACAGCACAGCACAGAACAGGCCCTTCGGCCCACAATGTTGTGCCGACATTGCTAATCCCTCCTACCTACAGATTGCCCATATCCCTCCATTTTCCTCTCATTCATGTGCCCATCCAAGCCCCTCTTAAAAGCCCCCAATGAATTTGCCTCCACCACCCTATCAGGCAACGCATTCCAGGCATCCACCACTCTCTCAGTAAAAAAAACATACCCCTCACATCTGTTCTGAACCTACCCCCTCTCACCTTAAATGCATACCCCTCTAAATGCATCACTCAATAATGGGAAAAAGATATTGCTTGTCCACCCTATCTATGCCCCTCATAATTTTATACACTTCCAACAGATCTCCCCTCAGCCTCTGCTGCTCCAGAGTAAAGAGCCCAAGTTTGTCCAGCCTCTGCTGATAGCACATGCCCTCTAATCCAGGCAGCATCCTGGTAAAACTCCTCTGCACCCTCTCTAAAGCCTCGATATCCTTCCTACAGTGAGGTGACCAGAATTGCACGCAATAATTGAAATGCGGCCTAACTAGAGTTCTATAGAGATGCATCATAACTTCTTGACTCCTATACTCAATACCTTGATTAATAAATGCAAGCATTCCATAAGCCTTCTTAACCACCCTGTTTACCTGTGGAGCCACTTTCAATGAGCCATGGACTTGCACCCCAAGGTCTCTCTGCTATTCAAAAACTGTTGTCTTGCCCTTAAGAGTGTACTGCCTCTTGACATTTGCCTCTTGGGATTCTGGTGGTGCAGGACTGGATCCAGTGAAGGGAAGTTATCCAGTGAAACCAGTAGGCTTAAAGGGAGCACAGGAAACAAGGCCCAAGCAAGCTTAAAGGGAATGTGGGATACAGAATCAGTTGAGATGAAAGGGAGGCAAGAACTGGGGCCCAGGGGAGAGGGAGAGAATGCAGCAAGTGAGACCCAGTGAGTCGAAGGGGATGTGGGAACCAGGGTCCCGTTGAATGGAAGGAAGATCACAAACAGGGGCCCTGGGCTTATACTATGAACGGTAGGGCACTAGCGAGTGTAATGGAACAGTGGGACCTAGGAGTGCAAGTGCATAGTTCGTTGAAAGCAGCATCACAGGTAGACAGGGTGGTGAAAAAGGAATTTAGCACGCTGGCCTTCATCAGTCAGGGCACTGAGTACAGGAGTTGGGACGTCGGTGAGGCCGCACTTGGAGTACTGTGGACAGTTTTGGTCGCCCTGTTAGAGGAAAGATGTGGTAAGCTGGAAGGAGTGCAGAAAAGATTTACAAGGATGTTGCCAGGAGAGGAGCAGAGCTGAGGACATAAGAATGTGTTTTTTTTTAATCGAAAAAATATCAGTCCAGTATTTTTTTTCTTTGAAGTTTTTGGTTTGCTTTTGTTTAACATTATACTTTTTTTTGATTCGGGGGTTTTCTCTTCATATAATTAAATTTCTTTTCAATTTTTTTTCCCATCATGTACACTTAGCAAGAGTGCGGGAGGTCTAGACTACATATTTTACTCCTTGTGAGTATAAATATTAAGTTATTGTTATCCCGATCTCTTTGTATCTTATGTATAATTATTAATGTTATGTATATCAATTTGAATTAATTTGAAATTCAATAGAAAGATTGAAAAAGAAAGGATGTTGCCAGGACTCGAGGACCTGATTTATAGGGAGAGGTTGGGCGGGCTGGGTCTTTATTCCTTGGAGCGTAGGAGAATGAAGGGCGACCTTATAAAAGTGTTTAAAATTATGAGAGGCACAGCTAAGGTGGACGGTAACAGTCTTTTCCCCAGGGTAGGGGAGTCCAAAACTAGGGGGCATAGATTTAGGGTGAGAGGGGAAAGATTTAAAAGGAACCCAAGGGGCAACTTTTTCATGCAAAGAGAGGTGAGTGTGTGGCACGAGCTGCCAGAGGACGTAGTTGAGGCAGGTACAATAGTATCATTTAAGAAGCACTTGGATAGGTACATGGAGGGGCGGGGCTTGGAGGGACATGGGCCGAACGCAGGAAATTGGGACTAGCTGGGTGGGCACCGAGGTCGGCATGGACTGGTTGGGCCGAAGGGCCTGTATCTGTGCTGTATTGCTCTATGACTCCATGGAAAGGGCAAGGGGCATGCAGGATCTGGGGCCCCGGTGTGGAAGGAACTGTGGGAATCAGGGCAACTTTTTTTTTATGTACATATTTTAATTCCAAGGATGTGGGCTTCACAGGCATTTAATTGCCCTTCCGCAGTTGCTCTTGAGAAGGTGGTGGTGAGCCACCATCTTGAACCACTGCAGCCCTTGAGGTGTGGGTACACCCACAGTGCTTTAATGGAGTCCCAGGATTTTGACCCAGAGACGGTGAAGGAATGGCAACATATTTCCACGTCAGGATGGGGTGTGGCTTGGGGGGAACATTGAGTGGAAGGGAGCTTGAAGCAGGGGCCCTGGGTGAGTAGAAGGAGTGTGCGGCAAACATCACCCAGTGAACCAGATGCTAAACCAATGGGGTTTCCAAATAGTTGGACAGCGGATCATCAGAGTTTTACTGTACTTAGCACTTTGGCGTTGTAAATCATAAGATTTATTTATTAGTCATATGTACATCGAAACACACAGTGAAATGCATCTTTTGTGTAGAGTGTTCTGGGGGGCAGCCCGCAAGTGTCGCCACGCTCCCGGCGCCAACATAGCACGCCCACAACTTCCTAACCTGTACGTCTTTGGAATGTGGGAGGAAACCGGAGCCCCAGGAGGAAACCCACGCAGACAAGGGGAGAACGTACAAACTCCTTACAGACAGCGGCTGGAATTGAACCCGGGTCGCTGGCGCTGTAATAGCGTTATACTAACCGCTACACTGCCGTGCCTGTCCTGGTCAAAAAGGTTTAATGATTGCCTCAAAGGAGGGTAGAGCTAGAGAGGTAGAGGGAGGGGATTCCACAGCTCGGGGCCTTGGCAGATGAAGGCACAGCCAGCCATGGAGGGTGGACTCAACACCAGGGGCAGAGACCCACAGAGACAGAGAACATAGGACAGTACAGCACAGGAACAGGCCCTCTGGCCCACAATGTCTGTGCCGAACACGATGCCGAGTTAAACTAAATCCCTTCTGCCTGTGTGTGATCCATCTCCCTCCGTTCCCTGCATGTTCATGAGACCTGGGAAGAATTTCCAAAAGGGGTGTGGCCACAATGGAATTTGGGAACAAACCAGGGGTCAGTGTGGGTGACACGGGGTGGTGGGCAATGGGGCTTGGGGAGGGGCAGGAAATGTGGCAGCAAATTTAAACAGAGCAAGTTCCCATAAACAGCAATGTCATGATGACCAGATAATCTATTTTTGTAACGCTGACATCATCTCTGCCTTTAAAGGTGATGGCTGAAGAAACGTAGATTGTCTGGGATAGCAAGAAGACCTCCCCTTTAATAAAGTATCAGCGGATCCTTTACATTCACCTGAGAAGGCAGATGGTTTAGTGTCTCATCAAAGAATAGCTGTCTACAGGTGCCTTGAGACGATACTGTAGTGTGACGGCCATAGTTAGGTGGTTCTCTCTTCTCCCCCCTCCCATTGGGCAGAAGATACAAAAGCCTGAAAGCACGTACCACCAGGCTCAAGGACAGCTTCTACCCTCTGTTACAAGACTATTGAATGGTCCCCTAGTATGATAAGATGTTGCCTTGACCTCACAATTTACCTTGTCATGGCCCTTTGCACCT
Source organism: Pristis pectinata (assembly GCF_009764475.1). Taxonomy (NCBI): domain Eukaryota; kingdom Metazoa; phylum Chordata; class Chondrichthyes; order Rhinopristiformes; family Pristidae; genus Pristis; species Pristis pectinata. The sequence goes on from NC_067409.1 coordinate 6,538,247, forward strand.
TGTTGTCTACCTGCATTGCAACTTTCTCTGTAACTGTAACACTTTAATCTGCATTCTGTTATTGTTTTACCTTTGTACTACCTCAAGTACTTGTTTTTGAAATGATCTGTATGGATGGCATGCAAAACTGTATCTCTGTACATGTGACAATAATAAACCAATACCAAAGGGGTCTTGAACTCACAACCCTCTAACCCAAAGGCAAGGGATTTTCAGTGGCTGGGTCATGGCAGACAGCCAAGGTGGGCTAATTAGTGCTTGATTAGCACTAGTTAGCCTAGATCCCTGTCCTGTTCCCACAGCCACTGAGTGTTATTTCCAACCTCCAGCCCTTGCAGAGCACCATCAGATATCAGAGCCTCGCCGTCTCCCTGCACGCACAGTAGTGTAGTGGTTAGCGTAACACTATTACAGCGCCGGCAACCCGGGTTCAATTCCAGCCGCTGTCTGTAAGGAGTTTGTACATTCTCCCCGTGTCTGCCTGGGTTTCCTCCGGGTGCTCCGGTTTCCTCCCACATTCCAAAGACGTACGGGTTAGGAAGTTGTGGGCGTGCTATGTTGGCGCCGGAAGCGTGGCGACACTTGCGGGCTGTCCCCAGAACACTCTACGCAAAAGATGCATTTCACTGTGTGTTTCTATGTACATGTGACTAATAGATAAATATCTTATCTTATTATAATGATGTGATGATGCAGTCACTGGATAAACCTGCTTTGGAAAAGGGAAAGAGAACGAGTCAGCAGCACCCTCCCTCGCTAGCACACTCGCGACACACTCGATGAAGGATACTGGTCCAGCCGCTCTCTCTTGTTCATGCTGGAGTCTCTCTTCTTGAGTTTGTTGAGACCATCGATCCAGTGCCTGGCCTCCTTAGCGTCACTGGCCACGAGGTCCAGGTTCTTCTTCCTGCCCTTGAAGACGATGGTGAAGCAGCGATCGGTAGGGATTTCCATGGCGTACCGCTGCATGCCCTCCGACTGGTGGCCCGGCCGCAACTCCTGGACGTCGTTGATCGAGACTGCAAGGGGTGGGGGAAGGACACAACAAGTCAGAGAGAGGCAGTCGTTGCCCATAGCAACAATTCCCCCCCCCCACCATCTCCCCTACTCCACACAGGTACACGGTGCAGCACCTTTCCAGCAAAGAGCTGCAAGTCGCGGGTAACAGGAGAACCCACTTCTGGTCGCCCCCATTACAGGAAGGATGTGGAGGCTTTGGAGAGGGTGCAGAGGAGGTTCACCAGGATGCTGCCTGGATTAGAGAGTATGAGCTATGAGGGGAGGTTGGACAAACTTGGGTTGTTTTCTCTGGAGTGTCAGAGGCTGAGGGGAGACCTGATAGAGTTTAAAAGATTATGAGAGGCATGGATAGGGTAGACGGAATCTTTTTCCCAGGTACAAGAGGACATGCATTTGAGATGAGAGGGGGGAAAGTTTTAAAGCGAAATGTGTGGGGCAGGTTTTTTAAACAGAGAGTGGTGGGTGCCTGGAACGGGCTGCCAGGGGTGGGGTGGAAGCAGATACGAATAGACGGGTTTAAGAGGAGACACGTGAATATGCAGGGAATGGAAGGATATGGATCATGTGCAGGCCGAAGGGATTTGGTTTAATTTGACATAGTGTTAGGTACAGACATCGTGGGCCAAAAGGCCTGTTCCTGTGCTGGAACATTTCATGTTCTAAAAGACATAGAACGTAGAACAGTACAGCACAGGAACAGGCCCTTCGGCCCACAATGTTGTGCCGGACTAATTAACTGCCTACACAATGTCTGTATCCCTCCATTCTCTGCACATCCATGTGCCTATCCAAGAGCCTCCTGACACCTCTGTCGTATCTGCCTCCACCACCACCCCTGGCAGCACATTCCAGGCACCCACTGCTCTCTGTGTTAAACAACTTGTCTCCCACATCTCCTCTGCAGGGGATGGAGGGATATGGATCATGTGCAGGCAGAATGGATTTAGCTTAACTTGACATGGTGTTCAGCACAGACATTGTGGGCCGAAGGGCCTGTTCCTGTGCTGTACTGTTCTGTGTTCTGTCCGAGACACAGAATAAACTTCACTCTCGCGGAATTCATGTGTCAATTGTAATTTTACTTTCAGCTCGGGTTTCTTGGCACGCATGCAGGTGATGTAGGGCCTCGCGTTACAAAAAGCTGCAATACGGACGGTGTTCTGGTAACGTAACCCCTCCCATAATGCGGGCTGATGAACCTTCACTGACTGCAATCCCGAGGGAGATTTGGGATCAGCAAGGTCAGGACACGTGAGTTTACAGGAAACCATGGTTTAAAGGTAATGTAAATTGTCCTCTGACAGCACTTCAGTGAGGTAATATGTTTGTAGAACGGAGGGACCTGGGAGTACAGGTACATCGTTCCCTTTAAAACGGCATCACAGGTAGACAGGGTGGTGACGAAAGCGTTTGGCACGCTGGCCTTCATCAGTCAGGGCACTGAGTATACAAGTTGGGATGTTATGTTGCAGTTGTACAAGCCGTTGGTGAGGCCGCACCTGGAGTATTGTGTGCAGTTTTGGTTACCTTGTTATAGAAAGGATGTCATTAAGCTGGAAAAAGCGCAGAAAAGATATATAAGGATGTTGCCAGAACTCGAGGCCCTGAGTTATAGAGAGACATTGGGCAGCCTAGGACATTATTCCTTGGAGCATAGGAGACTGAGGAGTGACCTTATAGAGGTGTATAAAATCACGAGGAGGCATAGATAGGGTGAACACACACAGTCTTTTTCCCCAGGGAAAGGGAACCAAAGACTACAGGGCATAGGTTTAAGATGAGAGGGGGTAAACTTAAATGGGACCTGAGGGGCAACTTCTTCACACAGAGGGTGGTGCGTATAAGGAACGAGCTGCCAGAGGAAGTGGTTGAGGCAGGTACAATAACAACATTTAAAAGACACTTGGATGGGTATGTGGATAGGAAAGGTTTAGAGAGATATGGGCCAAACACAGGCAAATGGGACTAGCTTAGATGGAAATCTTGGTCAGCATGGATCAGTTGGGCCGAAGGGCCTGTTTCCGTGCTGTATAACTAACAATCTGATTATGTCATCCTGCCAGGCAACAGTTAACCCTCCCCCACCACCGAAAACAGACCAAATGCTCACTGACCTCCCTTTTCCGCTTGGGCACACCTTAGAACAACAAAGACACAGTGGCCACGTCACAAAAGAGACACACATCAGTGAAACACTCTGGGTTCAGGGAGGGAAGTGCAATATGAAAGGTCTCATATTGTCCTCCCCCTAACATGGATAGGAGAAGGAGCGGGGAATTTTATTTTAAAAATTGAGCAAGAGTTCCCCCAACTTTTGTGGAGCAGCTTGAGGGGCTGATAATAGTCACATGTACATCGAAACACAAAATGAAGTACATCCTTTTGCATAGAGTGTTCTGCAGGCAGCCCGCAAGTGACCTGCTCCTTACATTCAATCCTTACAGATTGTGAACACGCCTCCCAAAATGTGAGAGAACAACAAATACTCAGGAAGGAGTTTGCTAAAAATCAGGTGAATATCAGAGGGAATTTGGCTCACTTACTTGAACTTAACAAGGACTATAGTAGTGGCTGTGCTTTGAAATCTGATGCCAAAATTTGATTGCATTATGGAACTGTATTTCAGAAGACGTGGAGTGGACAACTGCTATTGTACAGCAGATACAGTGGAAGTGACTGAGGACAAACCAGATGTGGTTCCAAAATCACTAGTATCACTGTTGTTATAACCCTTTTAAATTCCATCATTGCCTCCATTGCTAATGTCACTGTAACTGAATTGTGGCCACTGTGGGCTGGAGATAGGTGTGAACCTCTGAGGGTTCAGCCTGGATGCAACAACCAAGGTATCTGCTTTCTGTCAGACCGTGATTCGCAGACACACCACACATCCAGACACGTCACGTTACCAACCACAGACAGGGCTATCACGGTGGACAGATTTCCTGACTGAGTCTTTGGTTAGGTGGCACTTGGAGTATTGTGTGCAATTCTGGTCGCCCCATTACAGGAAGGATGTGGAGGCTTTGGAAAGGGTGCAGAAGAGGTTTTATCAGGATACTGCCTGGATTAGAGGGTATGAGCTAAAAGGAGAGGTTGGACAAACTTGGGTTGTTTTCTCTAGAGTGGCAGAGGCTGAGGGGAGACCTGATAGAGGTTTATAATATCATGAGAGGCAGATAGGGTAGATAGCCAGAATCTTTTTCGTAGAGTGGCAAGGTCAAGCAGTAGAGGACGTGCATTTAAGGTGAGAGGGGGAAGGTTTACAGGAGATGTGTGGGGCAAGTTTTTTTTACACGGAGAGTGGTGGGTGTGTAGAACGGGCTGCCAGAGGGAACAGTGGAGGCAGATATGACAGTGGTGTTTAAGAGGCTGTTAGACAGACACATGAACGTACAGAGAATGGAGGGATATGGGTCATGTGCAAGCAGAAGAGATTTAGTTTAATTCGGCACCATGTTCGGCACAGACATTGTGGGCCAAAGGGCCTGTTCCTGTGCTGTACTGTTCCATATACACTGGATCCCGAACACGACACTCTGCTTAAAGTGCAAGTTGGCTTAGAAATATTCACAGCCGCTCCATCCCTGCATGGTCGCCAGTGAACCCATAAAATGCCCAATTCCCATCATCTCCCTGCCCCAGTCACCCCCACATCCATTTGGTACTGGAGGGCGACCCTCATGTCCCTGTCTGGGTGCCAGGTGATCGAGAGGAGAGAGTGACTGTTGAAAACCAAAGGTTAGTTCTAGTGAGCAGAGGCCGCCTGCAGGAACAGGAAGAGCAAGCTGGACGTTTACCAAGGCCAAACAGAACCATCCCAGTGGGAAAGGATGAAGGAAGCAAGTGATAAGCAAGGAGCTGTTCCCTTGCCGGGCAGCTTTGATGTTTAAAGGGGAACTATGCTCTCAACATACCACACTCTTCCCACAGATACCCTTTGGCCCTCACCCCAACTGGAGTAGGCAGTCCCTCAAACTCCTTGTTGTCTTCATCACACCCAATGCAGCCCAGCGCATCACGGACACCAGCCTCCTCTCCTTGGACCCTGTCCTTACCTCTCATCGTCTTGGTGAAGCAGCCAGCATAATCAAAGACCCCACCCACCCGGGTCATTCTCTCTTCTCTCCTCTTCTATCAGGTAGAAGGTACAGGAGCCTGAGGGTACATACCACCAGACTTAAGGACAGCTTCTACCCGTGATACAGTTCCCTTATACAATGAGATGGACTCTGACCTCACGATCTACCTTGTTGTGACCTTGCATCTTATTGCACTGCACTTTCTCTGTAGCTGTGACACTTTACTCTGTATTGTTATTGTTTTTACCTGTACTACCTCGATGCACTCTATACTAACCCAATGTAACTGCACTGTGTAATGAATTGACCTGTAAGATCAGTTTGCAAGACAAGTTTTTCACTGTACCTCGGTACAAGTGACAATAATAAACCAATACCAATACTAATACCACGTGAGTTTTTGCTCAAACATTTCACTGATGCAACGTGAATGACGTTGACCCACTGTAAGGTGTTGCACTGAACAATGAATTCAGATCATGAGCTGGAGAGACAAGAGACTGCTGGAATCTGGAGCAACACACAATCAGCATCTGGACCCCGGGGATCAGGAGCATCAGGGCCAGGGGATCATGGTCCTGGTGCAGGGTTTCGACCCGAAACGTTGACAGTTCCTTCTCCCCCCACAGATGCTGCTCGACCTGTTGAATTCCTCCAGCAGATTGTGATGTGTCTCGATCGTATATGCTGTATATGTTATGAATGAAGCATAGTTTTGGGAAAAAAAACTGGTACTGGGGCAACACACAAAAAGCTGGAGGAACTCAGCAGGTCAGGCAGCATCTATGAAGGGAAATGGACAGTCGACGTTTCGGGTCGAGACCCTTCATCAGGACTGGTGTTGTGATTGGGAGGGGCACTCCTGGGTGGTTTCACCCTTCCTACCCGGACGAACATTATCCCCTCTATTTTTCAGTCCAGATGAAGGGTCTCGACCCGAAACATCGACTGTCCGTTTCCCTCCTCAGATGCACCCTGACCTGCTGAGTTCCTCTGGTAGTTTTTTTTTGCTCTGGATTCCAGCATCTGCAGTCTCATGTGTCTCCAGCTAACTGCCTCAGTAAAGCAGCCAGCATAATCGAAGACCCCTCCCACCCGGTCATTTTCTCTTCTCCCTCCTCCCATCGGGCAGAAGATATAAAAGCCTGAAAGCACGTACCACCAGGCTCAAGGACAGCTTCTATCCCGCTGTTATCAGACTCTTGAATAGACCTATCATACGCTAAGAACTCCTGATCTCCCAGTCTTTCTTATTGTGACCCTTGTTCTTTATTGTCTACCTGCACTGCACTTTCCCTAATAACTGCTGCATTATATTCTGCATTCCGTTTTCTTATTACTACCTCAATGATCTGCAGGAAAGGTTTTCACTGTAGCTTGGTACACGTGACCACAATAAACCAATTTAATTTGATTTAAATTTAACTCCATTGAGAACATTTTAGAAATCCAAACCAGAGGTTGGATTATAACCAACTAACTCAATGAAACAGAGGAAGCAAACTGGGAGAGAACCTCAGGGACTCTGCGAAAGTCACATGAATCCTGACAGCAGATACACAGCCATCGTTCATTGACCCACTCCCCAGGACAGAATTAGTAAATTAGTTTATCATTGTCACAGGTACTGAGGTACAGTGAAAAACTTGTCTTGCATAGCATCCATACAGATCATTTCATCACAAAGTGCGTTGAGGTAGTACAAGGGAAAACAATAACAGAATGCAGAATAAAGTGTTACAGCTACAGGGAAAGTGCAGTTCAGGTAATAAGGTGCAAGGCAATAATGAGGTAGATTGTGAGGTCAGGAGTCCATCTTATTGTACTAGGGGACCGTTCAATAGTCTTATAACAGCGAGATAGAAGCTGTCCTTGAGCCTGGTGGTACGTGCCTTCAGGCTTTTGTATCTCTGTTGCTCACTCCTTTTATGTGTGTCTTCAGTTAAATTCTGTACTTGGCAAATAATCTTGTCAGTAAGGTTCTTTCTAGAGTCATAAAGTAATACAGCACAGAAACAGGCCCTTCGGCCCAACTCGTCCATGTCGGCCATGGTGCTCACCAAGCTCGTCCCATCTGCCCACATTTGGCCCATATCCCTCTAAACCCCTCCTATCCATCTACTTATCCAGATGTCTTTTAAATATTATTGTACCTGCCTCAACCACTTCCTCTGGCAGCTCATTCCATATACCCACCACCCCCTGTGAAGAAGTTGCCCCTTAGGTTCCTTTTAAATCTCTCCCCTCTCACCTTAAACCCATGCCCTCTAGTTTTTAGTTCCCCTTCCATGGGAAAATGTGTGCATTCACCCTATCTGTGCCCCTCATGGCTTTATACAATGCCCAACCTCTCCCTATAACTCAGGCCCTTGAGTCCTGGCAGCATCCTCGTAAACCTTCTCTGCACTCTTTCCAATTTAGTGATGTCTTTCCTATAACAGGGCGACCAAAACTGTACACAGTGCTCCAAGTGCGGTCTCACCAATATCTTGTACAACTGCAACATGACGTCCCAACTCCTGTACTCAATGGCCTGACGTGGGTGGAATGCTGAACAAAACCACGTTAAGCAATCACTGCGGCACTTAGATCCTGTTTCCTCAAAGCTCTGCAGTAACATGTCCCTGCAGCTCATTAAGATGGTGCCAGAAGCCACCCATGGGTGGGGTGGAGGGGAGGCAATGCGGATACACCAGTATCCTTGAGCCTGTGGGTTGCACAGCCTTCCTTTCATGTGCCAGCTGGGAGAGAGAGCAAGGTTCCCTCTCGAGCCGCAGGCACAGTCCTGGCCTCACAGGTGTTTGAAGAACCAGTTTCTGCCCTATTTCCGGGGGGAGGGGAGGGGGGAGGAGTAACTCCACCTTCAGGCTCATGTCAGTGAACAGGCCCAGTTGAACTCGACTGAGGCGGTGTCAAAGGCAGAGACCACACCACAGTGAGGAACACACTGACCCAAGCTCTGCAGGAGCCAACGGTCAGCAGGAGATAGAGGAGCAGATACGTAGGCAAGTAAGACAGCAATAGAGTCACAGTGTCAAAGAGTTATACTATACAGAAACAGTCCCTTCAGCCCATCTTGTCCATGCTGACCTAGGTGTCTATCTGAGCTAGTCCTATTCGCCTATGTTCCCTCTAAATCCCTCTAAACTTTTCCTATCCATGTAGCTGTCCAAATGGCTTTCAATTGTACCTGCCTCTTCCACTCTGTCTGGCAGCTTGTTCCATGCACCCACTACCCTCTGTGTGGAAAAGTTGCCCCTCAGGTTCCCTGTTAAATCTTTCCCCTACCTTAAACCCATGCCCTCTAGTTTTGGACTCCCCTACCCTGGAGAGAGGACTGTGGTTATTCACCTTATCTATGTCCCCTCATGATTTTATAAAACTAAGATCACCCCTCAGCCTCCTTCGTTCCAGGGTAAACAGTCCCAGCCCATCCAGCCTCTCCTTGTAACTTAAGCCCTCCAGTCCTGGTAATATCCTGGTGGATCTTTTCCACACCTCTAATGGTCACCTGACGTGCGCTTGCATTAAAAGTGATGCTTGCTGTGACATTAATGGGATGGCCAATCCCCATCTGTCGCCCGACAGATCAAACCGAGACAGCTGCCCTGGTTTATCACCTTCTGCCAAGAGACGGCGCCTCCAACAGTGCAGCACTCACTCAGTGGTGCACCGAGGCAGCCCTCCTCTTCATGCTCAGGTCTCCTGAGTCGGTCTCAAGCCCTCGACCCTCTGACTGGGATGGTAGGAGCCCTGCTAGCTGAGTCACCATTCATGCACAATCTGCAGACACACCTTTCGAAGTGCTGCAACCTGCCCTGACTATTTATACTTTTGGCATCCTGGCATTCATAAATCAAAGTATTGAGTATAGGAGTTGGGATGTTATGGTGAGGTTGTATGAGACGTTGGTGAGGCCAAATTTGGAGTATTGTGTGCAGTTCTGGTCACCTAACTACAGGAAGGATATCAGTAAGATTGAAAGAGTGCGGAGGAGATTTACTAGAATGTTGCTGGGTCCTCAGGAGTTGAGTTACAGGGAAAGATTGAACAGGTTAGGACTTCATTCTTTGGAGCGTAGAAGAATGAGGGGAGATTTGATAGAGGTTTACAAAATTATGAGGGGTATAGACAGAGTAAATGCGAGTAGGCTCTTTCCACCTAGATTAGGAGAGATAAGTACGAGAGAACATGGCTTTAGGGTGAAAGGGGAAAGGTTTAGGGGGAAAATTAGGGGGAACTTCTTCACTCAGAGAGTGGTGGGAGTGTGGAATGGGCTGCCATCTGACGTGGTAAATGCGGGCTCACTGTTAAGTTTTAAGAACAAATTGGATAGATACATGGATGGGACAGGTGTGGAGGGCTATGGGCCGAGTGCAGGACAACAGGATTAGTGGAATGAAACCTTGGCACAGGCTAGAAGGGCTGAATGGCCTGTTTTCTGTGCTGTAGTGTTCTATAGTTCCATGGTTCTATACCTAGAACACAGGAAGGAGATTCCACTGTGCCAGCCGGGATCTCCCGGTGCCTGGCTATTTTAATTCCACCTCCCATTCCCACACCGACATGTCTGTCCACGGCCTCCTCCACTGCCAGGTTGAGGCTAAATGCAAATGAGTGGAACAGCCCCTCACATTCCGCCTGGGCGGTCTCCAGACTGACGGCATGAACGGCGAATTGTCTAACTTCCGGTAACAGTTCCTCTCCCGCCACTTTTTTCTTACTCTCTCCTCCTCATTCAACCGGCCCCCATCACCTCTCCCTCTCTGCATCTGCCCATCACCCACACATCCCTCCCTCTGGTTCCCCTCCCCACCCCCCTCCCTTTATTCAATGCTCCACTGTCTTCTCCTATCAGATTCTGTCTTCTTCAGCCCTTTGTCACTTCCACCTATCACCACCCAGCTTCTGACATCATTCCCACTCTCCCCCCTCCCTTCACTTGCCTATCACCCCCCTCATCCCCAGCCAGTTGCTGCACCTTTCCCCCCACCTCTTTATACCGGCTTCCTCCCCTCCTTCTTTCCAGTGCGGATGAAGGGTCTCGGCCCGAAACGTCTCAACTGTCCATTTCCCCTCCACAGCTGCTGCCTGACCTGCTCAGTTCCTCCAGTACCTCTGAGTGTTGAACACAGGAAGAGTCATCCCCACGTAAAGCCCAGCACCCCCTCACCAACCCACCCCACCCCTCAGACACCCAAGCAACATTTACAAAGTATCAAGACAAGTATTTAAGAAAAAATACTGTGGTCCTCTCACAGATGCTGGAATTGATATGGAAAACACGATGATGCTGGAGGAACTCAGCAGGTCAGGCAGCATCCGTGGAGAAAAGCAGGCGGTCAACGTTTCGGGTCAGGACCCTTCTTCGGGACTGAGGATAGGAAAAGGGGGAAGCCCGATATATAGGAGGGGAAAGCAGAGCAGTGATAGGTGGACAGAAGAGGGGAGGCGGGGTGGGCACAAGGTGGCGATGGGTAGATGCAGGTAAGAGATAGTGATGGGCAGGTGCGGGGGAGGAGGGGAGAGCAGATCCGCCGGGGGATGGGTCAAAGGGAAGGAGGGAAAAAGGGCGGGTAGAAAAAAAAGAGAGGCTAGGAAAGGGAAGAAAAGGATTGTTTGAGGTGGGGGGGGGAGGTGTTGAGGGGATGACTTAAAGTGGGAGAATTCAATGTTCATGCCGTTAGGCTGCAAGGTTCCAAGACGGAAAATGAGGTGCTGTTCCTCCAGTCTGCGCTTGGACTTACTCCTGGCAGTGGAGGAGGCCGAGGACTGCCATATCTCTGATGCAGTGGGAGGGGGAGTTGAAGCGACTGGCAATGGAGAGATGCAGATCGGGGTTACGGACAGAGAGCAGGTGTTCTGACCAACTCCAGGTGGGCGGGGGGGGGAGGGGGGCCAGGAGGACCACATGGCAGCAGGAAACTCCAACTCTGGGCGGGCAGAGGAGGGGAGGGGGGGGGCTTGATGGTCGGCATGGACATGGTGGGCCGGAGGGCCTGTTTCTGTGCTGTGTGACTCCATACCAGCTGCAGGTTGACTTCTCTCCCTCACCTTCCAAACCCCACAACCCCAACAAAGCCCCAAATATCGGCCACGTAGCAGCAATTACCTTGTTGTTGGCTCACGACACAGAACAGTACAGCACAGGAACAGGCCCTTCGGCCCACCATGTCTGTGCCAAACACAATGCCGAATTAAACTAAATCCCTTCTGCCTGCACGTGATCCACATCCCTCCATTCCCCGCACATTCACATGTGTATCAATTTATGTTTTTCTTGTGAATTCTGCTTATACGATGCTCTGTGCCTGTGATGCTGCTGCAAGTAAGTTTTTCATTACACCTGTGCACACATGGACTTGTGCATGTGACAATAAACCTGACTTTGACTTTGTCTATCCAAAAGCCTCTTGAATGCCAGTATCATATCTGCTTCCATTACCACTCCTGGCAGCCCGTTCCAGGCACCCACCACTCTCTGTGTAAAATAAAAACCTGCCCCGCACATCTCCCAGTGTGGCCTCCTCTACATCGGTGAGACCCGACGCAGATTGGGTGACCGCTTCGTCAAGCACCTTCGCTCCGTCCGCCGCAACAGCCAGGTGGCCACCCACTTCAATTCCACATCCCACTCCCGCACTGACATGTCTGTCCACGGCCTCCTCTGCTGCCACGTTGAGGCCAGACGCAGGTTGGAAGAACAACACCTCATATTCTGCCTTGGGAGTCTCCAACCTGATGGCCTCAACATCGATTTCTCTAACTTCTGGTAAACCCTCCCCTTCTTCTTCTTTCCCCACCCCCCTCCCCAGTCCTTTGTCTTCCCTTATTCCTGTGGCTCCCTTCCCCCTGCCTTGATGACCTGCCCATCTCCTCTCCTCCCCTCCTCTATCCTTTATTCCATGGTCCACTGCCCTCTCTTACTGGATTCCTCCTCCTTCAGCCCTTTGCCTCTTCTACCCACCACCTCTCAGCTTCTTACGTCCTCCCCCTCCCCCACCCACCTACCCCCTCTCACCTGGACTCACCTGTCCCCTGCCTGCGTGTGCTCCTCCCCCTCCCCCCACCTTCTCATTCTGGCTTCTGCCCTCTTCCTTTCCAGTCCTGATGAAGGGTCTCGGCCCAAAACGTTGACTGTTTATTTCCCTCCATGGATGCTGCCTGACCTGCTGAGTTCCTCCAGCATTTTGTGTGTGTTGCTCCAGATTCCATCATCTGCAGAATCTCTTATGTCTCTGCAATTCTCCTTTAAGCTTTCCCCCTCTCACCTTAAATGCATGTCCTCCAGAATTTGATATAATTTTGTCTGCACCCGTCCCTTTAATTTCCCTGAATCCTGATGAAGGGTCTCGACCCGAAAGGTCGATTGTCCATTTCCTTCCACAGACGCTGCCTGACCCGTTGAGTTCCTTCAGCACTTTGTGTGCATGCTCCTTTAAGTTCTCTGCCTGACCTCTCCTTGTTGGCATTCCCCAGATTCCACTGTGATTGCTGGATAAGCACACCAGTTCTTCTGCTCCTCATTATGCCCCAGGGGAAGGGCCAGGTCAGGCCAGGAAGTGGCAGAGGGGGAGGAAGCAGAGGGGAAGGGGTGGGTGGAGGGGGATGGGGACAGAGACGGGGGTGGGGAGAGTGTGATGGAGGGGCAGTGCCAGGTGTGTGGTGGGATGGACTGAACGTTTGATTCACCGGCTAGGTGTTGCACTTTGGGAGGTCTAATGTAAGGAGAAAGTATACAGTTAATGACAGGATTCTCAATAGCACAGAAGTACAGAGGGATCTTGGGGTCCAAGTCCACCGCTCACTGAAAGTGGTCATGCAAGTATTGATATTGGTTTATTATTGTCACTTGTACCGAGGTACAGTGAAAAGCTTGTCTTACAAACCGATCGTACAGGTCAATTCATTACACAGTGCAGTTACATTGAGTCAGTACAAAGTGCATTGATGTAGTACAGGGTAAAAACATTAACAGTACAGAGTGAAGTGTCACAGTTACAGAGAAAGTGCAGTGCAATAAGGTGCAAGGTCACAACAAGGCAGATCGTGAGGTCAGAGTCCATCTCATTGTATAAAGGAACCGTTCAATAGTCTTATCACAGTGGGGTAGAAGCTGTCCTTAAGTCTGGTGGTATGCAGTTTCAGGCTTTTGTATCTTCTGCCTGATGGGAGGGGGGAGAAGAGAGAATGTCCAGGGTGGGTGGGGTCTTTGATTATGTTGGCTGCTTTACCAAGGCTGCAAGAAGTGTAGACAGAGTCCATGGAGGGGAGGCTGGTTTCCCTGATGTGCTGAGTGGTGTCCACAACTCTCTGCACTTTCTTGTGGTCCTGTGCAGAGCAGTTGCCGTACCAAGCCATGATGCATCTGGATAGGATGCTTTTTATGGTGCATCTGTGTAAATTTTCAACAGTTTCTGTTTTTATTTCGGATTTCTGGCATTTGCAGCTTTTTGCTGTCAAGTTCAAAGCCAGTGGAATAAAAGGAGCAGCATTAGCAGGAATAGCAAAATTGGCTTCGTGATGGGAAAGTGGAGACTTAACAGCAAATGTTTGCATTTCACATTGGTGGACAGTGTACCCTAGGGAGACATTACTGAACTGCTGCTTTTTTTAATCTATATTAATGACCTGGTGTGAAGGCACCACTTCCAACTTTGCAGGTGGAACAAAACTTAGAAGCATGTCAACCGTACGGAGGAGAGCAACAGACTTCAAGAGGATTTACAAGAGGCTGCAGATGCTGGAATCTGGAGCAACACACAAAACGCTGGAGGAACTCAGCGGGTCAGGCAGCGTGTGTGGAGGGTATACAGTCCAGATGGAGGGACCAGTCCAGACTCAAAATGTCGACCGTCCATTTCCCTCCATAGATGCCGCCTTAGAGTCCCTCCAGAATTCTGTGTGTTGTTCGAGAAGATTTAATAGGCTGGGCAGGACGTGCGGTTAAAATTTAATAAGGAAAAATCCAAAGTGTTGTAAATTGCTATTGTATCAGGCAGTGTTTTTGTAGAAATCATTGAAAGTTGTGGACAGAAGGAGAATTTAAAACAAAACACATGATATCCTGAGGTTTCTAAATAGTATCAGAGTACAAGAGAACGAAGCGAGCCAATAAAAGCTGGAGTGCACGATTGTAAACAGGAATAAACAGATCATTTGTTTACCCGTTCAAGTGAATGCATTTATTATCCAACCTTACCATAGAACCATAGAACCATATAGCACTAAACAGGCCCTTCGGCCCACCATGTTGTGCCGTCCATCAAACCACCCTCACACTATCTAACCCTTTCCTCCCACATATCCCTCTATCTCACGTTCCTCCATATGCCTATCCAACAAACTCTTGAACCTGTCCAATGTATCTGCCTCCACCACCACCCCAGGCAGTGCATTCCATGCACCAACCACTCTCTGGGTGAAAAACCTCCCACCCATAACCTTAAAGCCATGCCCTCTCATCTTGAGCATTGGTGCCCTCACTTGGCCCTGAAGTGAGGGGGCGGTTAGTGTCGACTCATTGGTCAGAGTGGAGTCACATGTAGGCCAGACCAGGTTAAAAACTGCACAGTTTCTTTGCTGAAGGACATTAGTACAAGCAGAGATACAAGAGACACAAGGTGATCTTCTAGAGGTGTATAAAATCATGAGGGGCATAGATAGGGTGAATGTGCTCAGTCTTTTTCCCAGGGTTGGGGAATCAAGAACTAGAGGGCAAAGGTTTAAAGTGAGAGGGGAGAGATTTAATAGGAACTTGAGGGGCAACTTTTTTTTTACACAAAGGGTGGTGTCCATGTGGAACAAGCTGCCAGAGGAAGTGGCTGAGGCAGGTACAGTAACAACTTTTAAAAGACAGTTGGACAGGTACACGGATTGGAAAGGTGTAGATAAGATTATAAGATTTCTTTATTAGTTATATGTACGTTGAAACACACAGTGAAATGCATCTTTTGCATAGAGTGTTCTGGGGGCAGCCCGCAATTGTCGCCATGCTTCCAGCACCAACATAGCATGCCCACAACTTCCTAACCCGTACGTCTTTTGGATGTGGGAGAAAACTGGAGCACCCGGAGGAAACCCACGCAGACACGGGGAGAACGTACAAACTCCTTATAGCCAGCGGCCAGAATTGAACCTGGATCACTGGCGCTGTAATAGTGTCATGCTCACTGCTACCAAATGCTGGCAAATGGGACTAGCTCAGATGGGGCATCTTGGTCAGCATGGACCAGTTGAACTGAGAGGGCCTGCTTCTATGCTGTCTGACTCTGTGACTCTAGTGAGGAAGGTAGGTTTTCAATAGCAGTCCAGGAGTTGCATGGTCATCGTTACTGAGACCAGCTTATCTTCCAGTTGTTTTTAATTACTTGAAATGAAATTCATGGTAGCGTAACGCTATTACAGCGCCAGCGATCCAGGTTCAAATCCCGCCACTGTCTGTAAGGAGTTTGTACATTCTCCCCGTGTCTGCGTGGGTTTCCTCCGGATGCTTTGGTTTCCTCCCACATTCCAAAGACGTACAGGTTAGTAAGTTGTGGGTATGCTATGTTGACGCTGGAAGCGTGGCGACACTTGCGGGCTGCCCCCAGAACACTCTACGCAAAAGATGCATTTCACTGTGTGTTTCTATGTACACATGACTAATAAATAAATATCTAAATATCTAAAAAAAACATGTTTCTGGTTCAACAGTCCACACCTTAGCTTCTCGGTGACAAACCACCACTGCACTATTGTTTTCAGCAGTGTTTGCACATTAATCATTGAAAGTGTTGGTTAGGTTGAGAGTGTGGTTAAAAAAGTACATCATGTCCTGGTCTTTCTAAATAGTATCGTGGAGGACAAGGGCAAGGGAAACACTGGCGCAACAACAAGCTCTCAGCGGGCGTGAAGGAAGGCCTTTGAAAGGGTGCCGAAGAGATCAACTTGAATGATTCCAGGGATGAGGAAAATTAATTATTTGGATTGACTGGAGAAGCTGGAGTTGTTTTCCCTGGAACAGAAGTGGTTGCAAGGGGATCTGACAGAAGTATTTAATATCAGGAAGACTGGCTCCAATTGGACAAAAGGTCAAGAGGCAGAGGACATAGAACACAGGTGGGCAGGCATGGTAGTGTAGCAGTTAGCATAACGTTATTACAGCGCCAGCGACCCGGGTTCGATTCCCGCCACTGTCTGTAAGGAGTTCGTACGTTCTCCCCGTGTCTGCGTGAGTTTCCTCCGGGTGTTTCCGGTTTCCTCCCACATTCCAAAGATGTACGGGTTAGGAAGTTGTGGGCGTGCTATGTTGGCGCCGGAAGTGTGGCGACACTTGTGGGCTGCCCCCAGAACACTCTACGCAAAAGATGCATTTCACTGTGTGTTCGATGTACATGTGACTAATAAAGAGATCTCGATTGGTGAAAGAACATGAGAATATTTTTCTTTTATGTAGTTAGGGTCTGGAATGAATTGCCAGGGCGAGCAGTGGAACTGCACCATTGAAAAGGGAGTTGAGTAGGTACTATTTTATGTAGGCTTCACAGGCTGAACCAGCATTTAATTGCCCATCCCTAATTACCCTTGAGAAATTGGCAGTGAGCTGCCATCTTGAACCACTGCAGTCCTCGAGGTGTGGATATACCCAGAGTGCTGTTAAGGAAAGGAAAGAGGGGGAAAGAATTCAGGACTGGGGGAAGAAGGCAGGGGAATCCCTTTTTGAGAAGAAATATTGAATTATTCACAGATGTAATTAATAATAGTCTCAAATAAAGCCAAGGAAGAAACCCAGTGAGCACTGAGATTGCACACATTATCGTAGGGAGTGGTTGAGGTAGATGGGAAACTGGAGAAAGCGATTGAAAGGCATGCAAGTAAAATGAGAGGTTCATACAGAGCGCAAAATGTAGCGTGGACCAGTGGGTTGAATGGACTGCTTCAATTCTGTAAATTCCAAGACTCATCCCCGACTGCACAGAGAAAACAATCAACCCTTCATCAACACTGTATAAAAGCAAATCATTTGATTTCCTCAAAGCCTCCTCTGTGCCACTGCAGATAGTTTCAGTATCTTAGAGGATGTCCTGGAGGGATCGTCCACTGAGTCAGTGTGGGTGGAAGTCAGAAACAGGAAGGGAGCGATCACTCTATTGGGAGTATTCTACAGACTCCCCCCAGTAGCAGCAGAGACACTGAGGAGCAGATCGGGACGCAGATTTTGGAGAAGTGCAAAAATAACAGGTTGTTGTCATGGGTGATTTCAACTTCCTTAATATTGATTGGCACCTCCTTAGTGTAAAGGGGATTGATGGGGCAGAGCTTGTTAGGTGCGTCCAGGAAGGATTCCTGACACAGTATGTGGACAGGTGACCAGAGGAGAGGCCATACTGGACCTGATACTAGGCAATGAGCCTGATCAGGTTTCAGATCTCTTGGTGGGAGAGCATTTTGGAGACAGTGACCATAACTCCTTGACCTTTACCATAGTCTTGGAGAGGGATAGAAGCAGACAATATGGGAAAGTTTTTAACTGGGGGAGGGGGAATTATAATGCTATTAGGCAGGAACTTGGGAGTGTAAATTGGGAACAGATGTTCTTGGGGAAGTGCACAGCAGAAAAGTGGAGGTTGTTTAGGGAGTACTTGCATGGGGTTCTGGATAGGTTTGTCCCATTGAGGCAGGGTAAGGATGGTAGAGTGAAGGAACTGTGGTTGACAAGAGATGTAGAATATCTTGTCAAGAGGAAGAAAGAAGCTTACTTGAGGTTTAGAAAGCATGGATCAGACAGGGCTCTGGAGAGTTACAAGGTAGCTGGGAGGGAGCTTAAGAATGGACAGGAGAGCTAGAAGGGGGCATGAGAAGGCCTTGGCAAGTAGGATCAAAGAAAATCCCAAGGTGTTCTACACAAACTGTATGTGAAGAATAGGAGGATGACTAGAGTGAGGGTAGGACCGATCAGGGATAAAAGAGGAAACATGTGCCTGGAGTCGGAAGAGGTAGGGGAGGTTCTTAATGAATACTTTGCTTCAGTATTCACCAGTGAGAGAGACCTTGACGATTGTGAGGATGGTGTACGACAGGCTGATATGTTAAGGCATGTCGACGTCAGGAAAGAGGATGTGCTGGAACTTTTGAAAAACATTAGGATAGATAAGTCACCGGGGCCGAATGGGATATATCCAAGGTTGTTACGGGAAGCGAGGAAAGAGATTGCTGCACCTTTGACGATGATCTTTGCGTGCTCACTGGCCATGGGAGTAGTGCCAGATGATTGCAGGGTGGCAAATGTTCTTTTGTTTAAGAAAGGGAGTAGGGATAACCCTGGGAATTACAGACCAGTGAGTCTTACTTCAGTGGTGGGCAAAATACTGGAGAAGATTCTTAGACACAGGATATACGGGCATTTGGAGAAGCATAGGCTGATTAGAGACAGTCAGCATGGCTTTGTGAGAGGCAGATCGTGCCTCATGAGCATGATAGAATTCTTTGAGGATGTGACAAAGCACATTGATGAAGGTTGAGCAGTGGATGTGGTGTACATGGATTTTAGTAAGGCGTTTGATAAGGTTCCTCATGGAAGTCTCATTCAGAAAGTCAGGAGGCATGGGATCCAGGGAAACTTGGCTGTGTGGATTCAGAATTGGCTCACTCATAGAAGACAGAGGGTGGTGGTAGATGGAGCGTATTCTGCCTGGAGGTCAGTGACCAGTGGTGTTCCGCAGAGATCTGTTCTGGGACCCCTGCTCTTTGTGATTTTTATAAATGACTTGGATGAGGATGCGGAAGGGTGGGTTAGTAAGTTTGCTGATGACACTAAGGTTGGTGGTGTTGTGGATAGTGTAAAAGCTTGCTGTAGATTACAACAGGATATTGATAGAATGCAGACCTGGGCTGAGAAGTGGCAGATGGAGTTCAACCCAGATAAGTGTGAAGTGATACACTTTGGGAGATCGAATTTGAAGGCAGAATACAAGGTTAATGGCAGGACTCTTAGCAGTGTGGAGGAACAGAGGGATCTTGGTGTCCACGTCCATAGATCCCTCAAGGTTGCTGCGCAAGTTGATAGGGTTGTTAAGAAGGCGTATGGTGTGTTGGCCTTCATTAGTCGGGGTATTGAGTTCAAGAGCCGTGAGGTGATGTTGCCACTCTATAGAACTCTGGTCAAACCACACTTGGGAGTATTGTGTTCAGTTCTGGTCACCTCATTACAGGAAGGATGTGGAAGCTTTACAGAGGGTACAGAGGAGATTTACAAGGATGCTGCCTGGATTGGAGAGCATATTTTATGAGGATTTGAGTAAGCTCGGGCTTTTCTCTTTGGAGAGGAGGAGGATGAGAGGTGACTTGATAGCGGTGTACAAGATGATAAGAGGCATAGATCGAGTGGACGGTCAGAGACTTTTTCCCAGGGCGACAATGGCTAACATGAGGGGACATAATTTTAAGGTGATTGGAGGAAGGTATAAGGGGGATGTCAGAGGTAACTTTTTTACACAGAGAGTGGTGGGTTCGTGGAATACACTGCCGGCAGAGGTTGTGGGGCAGATACATTAGGGACATTTAAGAAACTCTTAGATAGACACATGAATGATAGAGAAATAGAGGGCTATGTGGGAGGGAAGGGTTAGATAGATCTTAGAGCAGGATAAAATTTCTGTACTATGCTGTAAAGTTCTATGTTCTATCTCTTACTGTACACTTCTAGCAAATCTGAGCTGTTAAGCTACTTGAAGCTTCAGTGTTCTTTCCATAATGACCTGTCCTGGGCCTAGCACATAGATGCAATCACAAGGAAGGCGTGCCAGCATCTTTACTTTCTTAGGAGGTTAAGGAGGTTCGGCTTGTCACTGAACGCTCTAACAAACCTTTACAGATGTACTGTTGAAAGTGTCCTGACTTTGTTGTATCATGGTCTGGGACGGCAATTCGAATGCGCAGGAATGTAAGAAGCTGCAGAGAGTAGTGGACTCAGCCCAATACATTACGGGCACATCCCTCCCCACCATTGGTAGTATCTACAGGAGGTGCTGCCTCAAGAAGGCAACATCCATCATCAAAGATCCCCACCATCTGGGCCGTGACATCTTCTCACAGCTACCATTGGGCAGGAGGTAGAGAAGCCTGAAATCCCACACCACCAGGTTCAAGAACAGCTACTTCCCTTCAACCATTCAGTTCTTGAACCAACCGGCAAAATCCTAATCACTACAGTTTAGCAACACTATGACCACTTTAAACACTTTGCACTAAAATGGACTTAATTTTTGTTCTAATTGCGTTCTTTCTTGTAAAAATTGTATATAATCTACGTTTATGTTTTTCTTGTGAATGCTGCTTATCTGATGCTCTGTGCCTGTGATGCTGCTGCAAGTAAGTTTTTCATTGCACCTGTGCACACATGTGCTTGTGCATGTGCCAATAAACTCGACTTTGACTTTAACATAATGCAACACAAAATTGTCTCACATTCTACTGAACACGATCCTGATCCCCATTTAAGTATGTGAGAACAGGCAGAACAGGTACTCAGCAGGTTAACAAAGAGGGTGGGCAGAGAGGCACGAGGAAATGTCCCCTTCTTCCCAAAGGATTATGTGACAATTCCGGTGAATGCTGATCCCCTGGAACAACCAGATAAATCCCATGCTTATCAAAGCTGCTTTGTTATAATGAAGGAGCAGCTTGCAGTTTCAAAACACCGTTGACTCACGATCAGATATTTAGTTTCCTTGTGTTTGCCAATCTCTGTCGTGTTTCCTCTCCCACCTCCTGGTGAAGGTGTTGACTCCTTGCAGAGAGGCACTCACTCACACTAGTGCCCAATCTACCACTATCCAGTGACCTGGCCATACCTATCCCACTCCCACTCTCCCACGATTTTTCTCCTGTGCCTTCCCTGAATAGTCACAGAGCCATAGAGTCTTACAGCGCAGAAAAAGGCCTTTTGGCCCATCGAGTCCTCACTGACCATCGTTGACCTATTTACACCAATCCCATTGTGTTCTCCACAGATTCTCCTCAACTCCCCCCAGTCCCTACCCTCTCACCTACACACCAGGGCCAATTAACCTACCAGCCCGCACATCTTTAGAGCAGCCGACACAAGCAAGGACACCTCCCATCCCGGACATTCTCTCTTCTCCCCCCTCCCATCGGGCAGAAGGTACAAAAGCCTGAAAGCACGTACCACCAGGCTCAAGGACAGCTTCTATCCCGCTGTTATAAGACTATTGATCTCTCAAACACTAAAAGATGAACTCTTGACCTCACAATCTACCTCGCCATGGCCCTTGCACCTTATTGTCTGCCTGCACTGCACTTTCTCTGTAACTGTAACACTTTATTCTGCATTCTGTTACTGTTTTCCCTTGTACTACCTCGACGTGCTGATGTTTTGAAATGATCTGTATGGATGGCATACAAAACAAAGTTTTTCACTGTGATAATAATAAACCAATAATGATATGTGGGAGGAAACTGAGCCAGGCTAAAAATGTAGTCACAGGGAGAGCGTGTAAACTCCACACAGACAGCACCAAAGGTCGGCATTGAACCCGGCTCACTGGTGCTGTGAGGCAGCGGCTCTACGAGCTGCACCACTGTGCCGTACCAGGAATAATCACTGGCATTGTTGGTCCCCTGGGCAAGGGTGATTTATTAATACCTTTGTAAACTTTCTTCAAACATTCTCCCTGTCATTCCATCGCCCCTCTCCCCCCCCCAAAACTTGCAGAACACTCACAGATTTGGGTCCTGGCCGATTTCAGGATCTTTTGAGAGTCATACCACACCGTCTGACAGTCTTCCTGGAGCTTGTAAAAGCGGGATTTCATCCAGGTGCTGGATTTGATCTTCTGCATGTGGCTACCCTTGAGCATGGCTTTGATATCTTCATCCTCGATGAAGCCTTGTGAGGAACACAGAGAGGACACAGCAGTCAGAGAGATGACGGTAAGGCAAGTGGAGGGTGTGGGGTTGTGAGGGGAACAGGAAAGGGGCGGGAGGGACGAACGGGGCGGGCAGTGGAGAGTGAGGAACTGGTGAGGTTGGATAAGTGGTGGGGAGTCAGGGAGGGAGGGGAGAGCAGCTGAGGGCAGGAGAAGGGTATTAATGGGCAGGTAAGGGCAAGTAGTTGTGATAAGTGAGGTAGGGGAAAGGAGGAGCGTTAGGGGTTGGGGGAAAGGTAAACTAAATTGGTAAGTTGGTTTATTATTGTTTATTTATTAGAAGATACAAAAGCCTGAAAGCACGTACCACCAGGCTCAAGCACAGCTTCTATCCCGCTGTTATAAGACTACTGAATGGTCCCCTAGTACGATAAGATGGATTCTTGAGCTCACAATCTATCTCGTCATGGCCCTTGCACCTTGCACTGCACTTTCTCTGTAACTGTAACACTTTATTCTGCATTCTGTTATTGTTTTTCCCTTGTGCTACCTCAATGTGATGAAATGATCTGTATGGATGGCATGCAAAACAAAGTTTTTCACTGTACTTCGGTACATGTGACAATAATAAACCAATCACGTTTATGAACTGCCTCTAGAGGTTAGTAATTCTGCAGAGAGATGGTGAGAAGCCTTGTGTGCTCCTAGTATTTGCAGAGCCGTCCTGCCCATGTAGAACTGGTCAGAAGGTCAGGACTTTGAGCTCCCAGCCTGGAAGCTGTTGGACAAGATAAAGTCTGCATTATGCTGCATGGTGGGGAGGGAAAGGGTTGGATCATGGGTGGGGATGGTGGGGGGGGGGAAACGCATCTGAATGCATCTAAGACCAGTTGACTGGGCCTCCTGATACTGGGATACAACTCAGGTGAAAGGCCAGTCCATATAAAGATGACATTCACCGTCAAGGCACGAAGTAAACCTGTCGCAGATTGGAAAATAAAAACACTGATTGTAGAGAACATCCTAAGAGTGCAAAACAAGGGATGGTCCAATCAGAGTTGAGTACCCACTCTACAGAAACAACGGTGGAAGAAATGTGATAAGATATCTTTATTAGTCACATGTACATCGAAACACACAGTGAAATGCATCTTTTGCGTAGAGTGTTCTGGGGGCAGCCCGCAAGTGTCGCCATGCTTCTGGCACCAACATAGCATGCCCACAGCTTCCCAACCCATATGTCTTTGGAATGTGGGAGGAAACCGGAGCACCCGCAGACACGGGGAGAACGTACAAACTCCTTACAGACAGCGGTGGGAATTGAACCTGGGTCGCTGGCACTGTAATAGCATTACGCTAACCACTACACTACCGTGCCTACCTATGCAAGACTCTATCCACAGTCAGCTAACTATCTAGTACAGCACAGGAACAGGGCCTTCGGCCCATGATGCTGAGCCAAACTAGTTATTAAATGCCTAACAAAACTAAACTCTTCTGCCTACACAATGTCCATATCCCTCCATTCTCTGCAATACCCATGCGCCTCTTAAACATCTCTATTGTATCTGCCTCCACCCCTGGCAGTGCATTCCAGGCACCCACTACTCCCTGTGTAAAAAAACTTGCCCCGCACATCTCCTTTGAACTTACCGCCTCTCAGCTTAAATGCATGTCCTCTAGTCCATTATCTAGTCTGAGAATCTAACTCCATTCTAGAGCTAATATCCGAATCAGAATTACTATCGCTGACTTAAATGACATGAAATTTGTAGTGCTGCACACCAGCAGTTTCCTTTGTGAGGCACCCTGGTATCTCTCATACACTAAATGCCCATCACAGACCAACTCAGTGCTGTTGGAAGCTCACTTGAACCACATCCATGTTACAGCTATGCTCTGGGAACCTGAATCAGTTTTGTAAATGCAAGTTGGCACTGGAGCGTGGTGACTCATTGCAAGCTGCTCTCTGCAGGTCCACTCATTACTTTTACTATAATCGTTCTACTCTTTTAAATTTAAATTCTATGTTACTAAGTATTACTGATAATATTTTTTTATTACCTTGCACCTTATTGTCTACCTGCAATGCACTTCCCTCTAGTTGTGACACTTTACTCTGTACTCTGTTATTGTTTTTACCCTGTACAACCTCAACGCACTCTGTACTAACTCAATGCACAGTGTAATGAATTGATCTGTACGAACGGTATGCAAGACAAGTTTTGCACTGTACTTCGGTACAAGTGACAATAATAAACAAATACCAAATGTCACCAGCAGCAGATTATTAACAGTAGCACTCTGATTTTCAAATGTGGAGTGGTCTAAACAACTATGTTTGGTAGTTGGAAGACACAGCGAATCAGCCTACATTTACGTCTGTCTGGTTTCAGAATTTTACAGTGATTCAGGACTCCTGCTTCTGTTCTGCCATTTTGTGCTCATCGTTGTATTTGTTGTTGTATTTATTATTCCAATGTATACTGTTTACTCTGTGAGCTTCACGTGAGCAAGGAATTTCTTGCACCATGGTTGTGTGACAAACACTAGTCTGAACCTGCAGGGAGTCACCCCGAAGCATTTTGCCTTTGGTGGTATCAGTGAGGGCAGTGGGGCTACTGGATGAGGTAATGCCAGTGGCAGCTAGGAGCCAACATTCTGTCAGGCCATGAAGTGTCATAGAGTCACAGAGCACAGAAACAGGCCCTTCAGCCCATCATCTCAATGCTGACCCATCTATTCTAACCCCAGTTATCAGCATTTGATCTGTAGCTTTCCACAACTTGGCAATTCAAGTGACCCAAAGACTTTGAAATGCAGTCATGGTTGCATTATAGACAAACACAACAGCCAGTTTACACACACAGGGTCTCAGCCAACAAGTAAGTGAGCAGTCAATTGACTTGAGGAATGAATACTGGGCAGGACACTGGAAGAAACTCGTAATTCCTCCCCAAAGTGGTGCTGCGGGATGCTTTTTTTAAGCTCAGTTGAACAGGATTTCCATTCCATGTTTCATCCAAGCAAAGAGCTCAGCACTTCCTCCCTCTGTTACTAGGCTAAAAGCCTGGCCCAGATTACTTGTTTGAGAGAGGTGAAAAAGGAGAAGGGGGGGGGGGGGGGAGAGAGGGAGGTAGAGGGGGGGGTAAAAAAGAGAGAAAGATGTTGAGCAAAACACATGAATGGCCAAGCATTCGAGCTGGTCCTTTTTCCTTTGTAATACTGCCTTAATTTTACACACGTGCAAAGGACTCACTGAAATATATAACAGCTGATTACTGAGGTCATACTGAAAGCATTTTATATAAAAACCTTGACAGAGTAATTGTGCCTATACATTTATTCCATTTATTCTGCCAATCTGTCTCACACTCACTCACACACACACACACACACACACACACACACACACACACACACACACACACACACACACACACACACACACACTCACACACTCACACACACACACACTCACACACATCTATTTATACTCAGGAATTACAAGGCTTCTTTACCTTTATCTATTCCATATGAATTGGGAATCCAGCCTTCTGGTTTTGTTACGAGATCAAAGGACTCCTCTCTCCAATTTCTTGATTTCACTCCCCTATCTTCAGGCACTGGTCTCCTAACTCGTGAAACCCCTCCGTCACCTTTGGGACCCCTCCTACCGCTTCTCTGCCTGTCTCTACCAGTTTTTAGACCTCTTCCTTGCAGTTCCCTGTTAAGTCTTGACCTCCCCTTCCTTGATCGCCTTCTCTCCCCCACCGACCCCCTTCTCTCCCCCTCCGACCCCTTTCTCTCCCTCTCCAACCCCTTTCTGTCCCCCTCCAACCCCCTGCTCTCCCCCTCCAACCCCCTGCTCTCCCCCTCCAACACCCTCCACTCACTTCCTGGCCTCTCAGCTATCAATTCCCTTCTCTCACTTATCCGCATCCTTCTCCCATCACCCGACCCACCTCCTGGCCTCCCTTCATCTTTCCGCTCCCGCTTACCTCCAGCCGGACCTTCTCCCTCACTCCCGGATTTCCTGCCCCAGCTCCCAGGATCCCAGTTCTCACCCGCTGGGTTCAGCTCTAGACTGGCTGCTTTCGGAATAGCTGGCTCCGTTCTTGGACTTCTGGCCGCCAGTTCCTGAGCCCTGGCTCCCTGCTCCTGTTCTCCATCCCCTGCTTTCGAGCTCCCTGCCTCCGAGTCCTTGCTTCCAGCCTCCAGATCCAGACTCCCCACCCCTAGGTCCAGGTTACTCGCCCTCAGTTCTAGGCTCCCCTCGCCCGGATCAAGGTCCCCCACTTCCTGATCCGACTTCATCTCCCCTGGATCCAGGCTTCCAGCCTCGGAATCCACTGTTTCAATTCTCACAACCGGTAGTCCGGGGCTTGCTATCCAATCTTCCTGCTCTGCTCCCTCAGTCTCAGGTTCTGCTCCCCAACTTTCCGACTGGGTTGCCTCAGTTCCAGATTTGGCCGCACTACCTCTGGGGCCCTTTCTGCCAAACTTCCGGTGAGCCCACCAGCCAAAGACGACGGCAGATCCACCCATTGCCAGGCTGAGGAGCACCAGCAGGGAGAGGTTGAGGAGGTCCATCGGTCAGATACGGGGCTGCCTGCCTGTCCCAAGGGAAAACGGTCAAGAGCTGCAAACCATACTCCAGAAACAAGGCAAAACTACCGCCCCTCTCTCCGGCAGAGAGGGGCACAGAGCTGGGGCTTGGGCTTTGTCGGGGGGAGAGTGCAAAGGAACTAAAGCTCTTCCTTTGAATCCTGGAAGTAAAAGAGGGAAGCCCGAGGCCTAGTCACTGGGGACGGCCAATTTAATTTCAACGTGGTTAATTTGTGGCCGACCCTTTCTGTGAGCCTCTCTCTGGACCGACACTGAGCTTGAGGCAATGCCGAAACTGGACGACCTTGTGCTACTGGAGATATCAGAGCAGAGAGAGTCATAGAGCTATCCAGCATGGAAACAGGCCCTTCGGCCCAACTTGTCCATGCCGACCAAGATTCCCATCTAAGCAGGCCCATTTGCCTGCATTTGGCCCATGTCCTTCCAAACCTTTCCTATCCATGTACTTGTCTGAGTACCTTTCAAATGTGATTGTACCCACCTCTAATGTTTCCGCTGGCAGCTCATTCCATATACCCACGACTCTACGTGAAAACGTTGCCCCTCAGGTCCCCTTTAAATCTTTCCCCTCTCACCTTAAACCTGTGCCCTTAGGTTTGGACTCACCTACTCTGGGAAAAAGACTGTGGCCATCCCCCTTATCTATGCCACTCATGACTTTTGGGGATTTATCCACCCTAATTTGCCTCAAGACAACAAGCACCTCCTCTTCCGTGGTCTGATACAGTCCATGACCTCATTAGTCTTTTTCCTCAGTTCTATAGACTCTGTATCTATCTCCTGAGTAAACACAGATGCAAAAAATCCCCCCATCTTTTGCGGCTCACGCACTGGTGGCACGGTAGTGTAGTGGTTAGCGTAACGCTATTACAATGCCAGCGACCTGGGTTCAATTCCTGCTGCTGTCTGTAAGGAATTTGTATGTTCTCCCCGTGATTGCATGGGTTTCCTCTGGGTGCTCCGGTTTCCTCCCACATTCCAAAGGCGTACAAGTTAGGAGCTGTGGGCATGCTATGTTGGCGCCAGAAGAGTGGCGATACTTGCGGGCTGCCCCCAGCACATTCTCAGTAACACAAAAAGACACATTTCACGCACTTAGCCAATCAGAAACAACTTTAAAAGAAAGCTGCTGGCTCCTCCCCTCATCCTTCTGAAGTCCATCGAGTACAGACCCAGAGCCATCAAACGCCCCTCATTCTAAACTGCAGCGTATAACTAGTCCAACCTTTCCTTCCAAGATAATCCACCCATTTCAGGTACTGTTTTAGCCTTGTAAACATTTTCTGAACTACTTTCAACTAATTAACATCCTTCCTTAGATAAAGAGACCAAAACTGTGCACATTATTTACAATGTTACCACACAAATGCCCATATAAGTATAACCTCCTTCCTTTTGTATCCAAAATGGTCCCAAATTTGCAGGAGTTTAGAAGAATGAGATATGATCACATTGAAACTAATAAAATTCTTAGAAAACTTGACCTGGTAGATCTTGAGGGCTGTTTCCCTGGTTGACGAGTATACGACTTTGGGACATTGTGTGAGAATAGGGAAGTGGACCATCTTGGACCAAGAAACTCTGGCTTGTTAACCTCTGGAGCTTTCCATTAGCAGAAGGCTTCAGGTGCTCAGTCTTTGAGTATACTCAAGGCTATCGGCAGTTCTCAAGCCACAAAAATCAAGGGACATGGAGATGCGTAAGAAAGAGTTGAACTTCAGCCCAACTTTGTTTCTATTCCTCAAGTTTATATGGAGGCTAAATTTGGCTTTAGATTAAGAACAATTTTGAGAGGCAAAATGAGGTTTAAAATCTCATTTTTAAAGGTAGCAGAAGCAGATTTATTGGCCATGTTCAAAGTAAAACTGGACAAATTCTTGAATGGAAGAAGTTTTCTAGGACATTGGGAAACAGAAGGAAAGAAAAAATAGAAGGAACAGTTCCCTAGTACAATAAAGTGGACTCTTGACCTCGCAATCTACCTTGTCATGGCCTTGCACCTTATTGTCTGCCTGCACTGCACTTTCTCTGTAACTGTACACTTTATTCTGCATTCTGTTATTGTTTTCCCTTATACTACCTTATTGCACTGTGTAATGAAATGATCTGTATGGACGGTATGCAAGACAAGTTTTTCACTGTACCTCAGTACATGTGACAATGATAAACCAATTCCAATTCCTTATGGACCATTAAGTCTATTTTGCTATTTCAGTGAGATCAGCGAGGATCCTTCTGTGAACTTCACTTTCTTCTTTGTCCTTGTGACCTCTGATTACTTGATGTCCAAAAAAAAGAGGCACAAGGCAGAGAGCTATGGTATTTGTTTCCCCTAGACTGGAGAATGGGCAGTGAAGAATAAACTATTTTCACCTGTATAAATGACTTGGATATTAGAGAACAGAGTAAAATTTTGGCAAAAGGAGAAAGGCAATACAGACTTAATAGTAGACTTCTAAAGAGTGCGTAGAAACAGAGGGAAGGTGGGGAGCTTTGAAAGTAGTAGAACATATTGAGAGACTGTACCCATCATGCGTGCCGCAGACATCGGGACTGGGTCCTTTTTTATTCATTATATATATTGATTTGGAAGAGAATGTAGGGATGATTCGTAAGTTTGCAGATGACACCAAAATTACTGGTGTAGTAAGCAGTGAAGGAGGTTGTCCAAGGTTACAACGGGATCTAGATCAACTATGAAAGGGACTGGCAGATGGTATTTAACTCAGACAAGTGCAAAGTGACACATTTTGGCAAGTTAAACTAGGCCAGGACATACACAGTGAATGGCAAGGCCCTGGGGAGTGTTACTGAACAGACAGACCTTGAGGTATAAGAACATAGTTCCCTGAAAGTTGCGACACAGGTAGACAGGGTGGTGAAGAAGGCGTGTGGCATGCTTGCCTTCATCGGCTGAGGCATTGTGAATAGGAGTTGGGATGTCATGTTACAGTTGTACAAATTGTTGGTCTGGCTGCAGTTGGAGTATTGTGTGCAGTTCTGGTCACCATGATATAAGAAGGATGTGGTTAAGCTAGAGAGGGTGCAGAACAGATTCACAGGAATGTTGCCTGGACTGGAGGGCTTGAGTTATAAGGAGGGATTGGATAGGCTGAGACAGTATTTGCGCCTAAACCATTAAAGTAGATTACTAATGACTGTTAGGGCCCTGTATTGACTCAAGTGGACTTCTTCTTGGGCGGTCCCTCAGGATGAAGGTTGACTTCCAGTCTGGTTCCATGGGATCTGAAATGTTTAAAAATTCGGCAGAGAGGATCTTCTCACAGGGCAGGCACGGTAGTGTAGCGGTTAGCGTAACACTATTACAGCACCAGTGACCTGGGTTCAATTCCGGCCACTGTCTGTAAGGAGTTTGTACGTTCTCCCCGTGTCTGCGTGGGTTTCCTCCGGGTGCTCCGGTTTCCTCCCACATTCCAAAGATGTACGGGTTAGGAAGTTGTGGGCATGCTATGTTGGCACCGGAAGCGTGGCGAGACTTGCGGGCTGCCCCCAGAACACTCTATGCAAAAGATGCATTTCACTGGGTGTTTCGATGTACATGTGACTAATAAAGATATCTTATCTTATCTTACAAATTCATAGCCTCATCTCTGAAGAGGAGGACATACCAAATGACCTTAATCATGATCATTGTCATGGCTGGAGACACACCCAATTATGGTAACTGTGAAGGATCCTCCCCGGAATCTGCTGAAAAAATCATTGCCAGGGTCCTCCTCAGCCATTGTCTCTTAGTGGTAGAAGAG
The DNA here is from genome assembly GCF_009764475.1 of Pristis pectinata. Taxonomy (NCBI): domain Eukaryota; kingdom Metazoa; phylum Chordata; class Chondrichthyes; order Rhinopristiformes; family Pristidae; genus Pristis; species Pristis pectinata. The sequence goes on from NC_067409.1 coordinate 6,568,613, forward strand.
CTCATCCCGAATTCCAGCCATCAAGAGGCACAATGGACATGATCATCACCACACAACAGTTCCAACAGAAATGCAGGGAGCGGCGTCAACCATTACACCTGGCCTTTCTCAGCCTTACTCTCACCGAGTGGCCCTGTGGAGAATCCTTCTCCAACTTGGCCACTCTCAGAACCCCCCTCCAATCTATGCCTGCAACACGAGGATGAGCAGCTGTGATCGTTAAAGTACTCACCACTAACAAGGTGCCAATTTGAAAATGACCCATTTATTTCAGTCCTGGTGCAGGGTTTCAACCCGAAACATTGACAATTCCTTCCCCGCCCCCACAGATGCTGCTGGACCCACCAAGTGCCTCCAGCAGATTGGTTGTTGCTCCAGATTCCAGCATCTGCAGTCTCTTGTGTCTCCATTTATTGCTACTCTCTGCTTTCTGTCTTTTAACCAGTCCTCTATCAATATGAAGTTACAATCAACCCTGCAGGACCTTATTAATAAACTTTTAGTGTGGTACCTTATCAAATGCCTTTTGAAAATCCATGCATGTTACTGCAACTGGTTTCCCCTTTGTCACAACTGCAAGGTCCATTCCCAAATAGAACCTCCCAAGTATAATTTTCCTCCGTTCGACCATGTTGACTCTGTCTAACTGTATAATAATTTTCTCAGTTTCCTGTTACCATAGCCTTAATGATGGATTCCAACATTGTGCTAATTTAGGAGCCGAGAGGTATTGTTGCAGCTATATAGGACCCTGGTCAGATCCCACTTGGAGTACTGTGCTCAGTTCTGGTCGCCTCACTACGGGAAGGATGTGGAAGCCATAGAAAGGGTGCAGAGGAGATTGACAAGGATGCTGCCTGGAATGCGGAGCATGCCTTATGAAAGCAGGTTGAGGGAACTCGGCCTTTTCTCCTTGGAACGACGGAGGATGAGGGGTGACCTGATAGAGGTGTATAAGATGATGAGAGGCATTGATCGGGTAGATAGTCAGGGGCTTTTTCGCAGGGCTGAAATGGTGGCCACAAGAGGACATAGGTTTAAGGTACTGGGGAGCAGATATAGAGGAGATGTCAGGGGTAAGTTTTTTACTCAGAGAGTGGTGAGTGCGTGGAATGGGCTGCCGGAAACGGTGGTGGAGGCGGATACGATAGGGTCTTTTAAGAGACTGTTGGATAGGTACATGGAGCTGAGAAAAATAGAGGGCTATGGGTAAGCCTAGTAATTTCTAGGGTAGGGACATGTTCGGCACAGCTTTGTGGGCTGAAGGACCTGAATTGTGCTGTAGGTTTTCTTTGTTTCTACGTTTCTAATTACAGCTGTCAGGTTAGCTGGTCTGAAGATCACTATATTTTCTATCTCTTCTTTCCTAAGCAGGATTGGGTGTCTCGTTTGTTCCCTTTCAGGTGGCTGGGATCGTTTCAGAACCAAGAAAATCTTGGAAGAAATAACCGCTGTTTGTAACGTATACATAAATGATTTGGATGAAAATGTAGGTGGACTGATTCATAAGTCTGCGGACAACACAGAAATTAGTGGAGGTGTTGAGGGTGAGAAATGTTGTCAAAGGATACAGTCAAAGGAAGGGAGCTCCCTGGGTTACAAACTGCATGACTTACAGAAATACAACTATATTCAAATTCTCATGTACACTTTAAAGCATTTTTATCAAGCTTGTAATAACAATAATATGTTGCATCATATTCATGGTATTCATTAATGACTGGATATGCTATACATCCCATAAGTTTAATTATGGGTCATGTTCAGGTGATTATTCAATGAAATGAAAGAATTATAGTAAGTGTATGTAGAGCGATATGATATAGACAGCTCTAGAAAACAGATAAGAGGTATAGATAGGGTAGATAATCAGTCTTTTTCCCAGGGTGGAAATGTCAAATACTAGAGGGCATAGCTTTAAGGTGTGAGGGGGAAAGTTTAAAGGAGATGTGCGAGGCAAGTTTTTTTGTTTACATAGAAGGAGGTGGGTTCCAGGAACGTGCTGTCAGGGGAGGTGGTGGAAGCAGGTACAACAGCAACAATTGATAGGCATTTAGTCGGGCACGTGAACGGGCAGGGAAGGGAGGGATACAGACCGCGTGCAGGCAGATGGGATTACTTAGGTTGGTATCACGGTCAGTGCAGACACAGTGGGCTGAAGAGCCTGTTCCTGCGCTGTGCTGTTCTAATGCATCAGCTACCTCTGTGGCCACCTCATCTACTACCCTGGCATATAGGGTATCTGATCCAGGGGACCTGTCCGGTCCCAATCCCCCTAATTTTTTCCTTACTCTCTCTCTCGAGTGATATTAAGTTCTACAGCATGATTAGACCTCCAATTCCCCGCTAGTTCTGCTACATTAATTGCAGTGAACAAATGCAAAATATTCTTTTAAATGTGTTAACCATTTCTTTATTGACCATGTTGATCTACTTAAGTCAGCGTATCCATGGGACAAAGTTTTGTTACTATAGTTGTAGAAGCTTTCGCAAACAACCTTTAAAACATGTTTGTTGCCAACTTATTCTCCTAAGTTATCTCCTACTTTGTTTCTCAGGCTCACTGACTTCCTGGCAACAACCTTTTCTTTTAATCTAGTTCTAATTTAACCCCCCTCATTGGCCAGAGACGAATAACCTTCCTTTCAATAGAATGCACGTTCATTGGGAACTGTGAAACATTTCGTCAAGGACTTGCCACTCTTTATCCACATGGTAAACAGAAAAACTATTATCCAAATCTACCTTGGCTAATACACTTCTTAAAGCTACCTAATTATCTTTATTCAAGTTTCAAAACTCAAACTGTATACTAACCAACCGACACAAAATATTATATCACAGAGTCATACAGCACAGAAATAGGCCCTTTGGCCCATCCTGTCCATGTTGACCTGTACTAATTCCATTTACAAGCACTTGGATGGTAGCCTTCTAAGCCTTGGCAAATCACCTGCTCATCTAGATATTATGAGAGTCTCTGCCTTCACCATTCCCTCAGGCAGTGTGTTCCATAGTCCAACCACCATCTGGGTGAAGTTGTTCTTCCTCAGACAGGATGAATCGTGTTCTTCCTCAGATAGGGGAGTCTAAAACTAGAGGGCATAGGTTTAAGGTGAGAGGGGAAAGATTTAAAAGGGATCTGAGGGGCAACTTTTTCACACAGAGGGTGGTGGGTATGTGGAATGAGCTGCCAGAGGAAGAGACAGGTACGATTACAATGCTTAAAAGATACTTGGACAGATACATAGATAGGAAAGGTTTAGAGGGATATGGGCCAAACACAGGCAAATGGGACTAGCTCAGGTAGGCAACTTGGTCAGCATGGACCAGTTGGGTTGAATGGCCTGTTTCCTTGCTGTATAAATCTATGACTCCATGTCCTCTATAACGTCTCACCTCTTACCCTAACCATATGTCCTACATTTTAAATATAAATTGGTTTATTGGTTTATTATTGTCACATGTACCGAGAGATGTGCCATTCATACTGGTAGTACACTGAGGTAATACAAGGGAAAAAATATTAAGATATTTATTTATTAGTCAGATGTACATCGAAACACACAGTGAAATGCGTCTTTTTGCGTTACCGGGAATGTGCTGGGGGCAGCCCGCAAGTGTCGCCACTCTTCCGGCGCCAACATAGCACGCCCACCACTCCTAACCTGAACGTCTTTGGAATGTGGGAGGAAACTGGAGCACCCAGAGGAAAACCACGCAGACAAACTCCTTACAGAGAGCGGTGGAATTGAACCTGGGTCGCTGGCGCTGTTATAGAATTATGCTAACTGCTACAATTACAGAGAAAGTTACAGTTACAGAGAAAGTGCAGTGCAGGCAGAAAATAAGGTCCAAGGTCATAACGAGGTAGACTGGGAGGTCAAGAGTTCATCATATCGTACTAGGGGACCATTCAATGGTTTAATAACAGTGGGATAGAAACTGTCCTTGAGTCTGGTGGTGCGTGCTTTGAGGCTTTTGTATCTTCTGCCTGATGGGAGGGGGGAGAAGAGAGAATGACCGGGGTGGGTGGGGTCTTTGATTATGCTGGCTGCTTTACCGAGAAGTGTAGACAGAGGCAATGGAGAGGAGGCTTGTTTGCGTGATGTCCTATGTATTAGGTACCTCTACTATGGGGAAAGGTTTCCTACAATCTGTCCTACACATAATTTTGACTACCTCTATCAGGTCAATCATATTGTGGTTGCTTTCTCCCTGAAGAAAGAGCAATGAAATAACCTTCTCATTACACAATAGTCAAAACTTAGCTTTTAGTTGCTAGTAGAGGAAATGGTCACCAACTAGTGGTTCACCCCAGTTGGCTGTGATTTATCTGTGAAAGTGGAAACCCAGTTCTAGGCCAGTGGTGATCATCAATTTCATGCTTGATGCTCTAGCAAAGCTCGAAAGGAGCAAACCTGCATCCTGACGTTGTTGTGGCTGAGACCCCCTCTCACTGATCTCATTGGGCCTATGATGGTCTCCCCTCCCCTTCCCTTTACAGTGTTATCCATACCCAAGGCGTGCTTCGTGCCCAAAGTACCTCAATGCAGCTGGCCAGCTCCAAAGCCTGAAACATGAGCGGGTGAAGGTGGGGAGGACTCTGTAAACCTAAGATGACCATTCTATAGGAAGCGACATGAACTCACTTCACTTTTTAATTCAACAAGTTGCTTAGACAAGGACTTTGGTCCCTGGAATGTCAGAAATTGAGGGGTGACCTGATAGAGGTATATAAGATCATGAGGGGCAGAGACAGGGCAAAAGCACATAGTTTTTTTCCCAGGGAGGGGGAGCTAAAAACAAGAGGGCATAGGTTTAAGATCAGAGGTGAGAGATTTCTAAGGGACATCAGGGGCAGCTTTTTCGAGCAAAGGGTCGTGCGTATTTGGAATGAGCTGCCTGAAATAGTGGTTGAGGCAGGCACATTAGCAACGTTTAATAGCCATCTAGATAAGTACGTGGATAGAAGAGGTTTAGAGGGCTATGGGCCAAATGTGGGCAGATGGGACTAGCTCGCTGGGCAACACAGTTGGCATGGACGAGTTGGGCTGAAGGGCCTGTTTCCCTGCTGTATAACTCTATTACACATTCTGAGTCATGACCATCCAGAATGTTACAGATACATTCTTAAAATCAAGATTGTTATTTGTAGTTGTAATCTTGTATAAAAATGAGCCAATGCAATCTAACATAAATATAAACTATTCACAAAGTTTATTCACCAACTGTATCAAAACAAAAAACTGATATTTTCTCCACAAATTGGTAAAAATCTTCCAGCCTCCACTCCATGGACTCTATCTTTACCTCTCGCTGCCTTGGTGAAGTAGGCAGCATAATCAAAGACCCCACCCACCTGGGTCATTCTCTCTTCCCATCAGGTAGAAGATACAGGAGCCTGAGGGCACGTACCACCAGGCAAGAACAGCTTCTACCCCACTGTGATAAGACTATTGAACAGTTCCCTTATACGATGAGATGGACTATGACCTCACGATCTACCTTGTTGTGACCTTGCACCTTATTGCACTGCACTTTCTCTGTAGCTGTGACACTTTACTCTGTACTGTTATTGTTTTTACCTGTACTACATCAATGCACTCTGTACTAACTCAATGTAACTTGCACTATGCAATGAATTGATCTGTACAATCGGTATGCAAGACAAGTTTTTCACTGTACTCAGTACAAGTGACAATAATAAACCAATACCAGAAGTGGGAATGAACTAGAGTTCATTATCTGCATTATGTATGCACTTCCCTTCATTGTGACAACCTCAAGGAAGACCAAGTGATCTTGTTCCTCCTTGGTCAGCTCTGCCATTCAACTTGGTTATAGCCTATCTGCACCCAAAATCTGCCTTGGTGGGTTTCCCCGATGTGCCAGGAACAATAAGCTATCTATGTCACATTGACAGGGCCTCTAGTTAATTCCCTCAAAGGGTGCTTATTTGCACAATGCTTAGATGGCATGCAACTATTTGTAAAGAATCATTCATGTCGATGTTGGACCGGATGGAAGTTGCCACAGTGCATTTCTCCTTCATAATTCTGTCCAGCACAAGCTCGTCAAGCAATCACATTGAATGAATGGCTTGTGGGGACAAGCTTCATGGCTTGGTACTGAGGGCATTGATCCCATTAGAACAGAAGCTCAGCATACACACCTTCAGATGGTTGTATGGTGAACTATTGGGATGTTAGCAAGTCAGGAATCGGTGATAGGTTCCATAATGTACTTGTGGTGTATAACAGGCATGGGTCTGGCATCTAAACAAGTCCATTGTTGGAGAGCTAATCCAGATGCTCTTGAGGCAATACATCGTGGAGAAATCAGGACAGAGACTCCTTGGTGATATCTGGGGCATCAAAGCTCATCAATTGGCCCTCTTACATACTTAAAAATCTACATTTTGCCACCAGTGTCATAGGGTATGAGAGTCATACAACACGGAAACAGGCTCTTTGGCCCAACTGGCCCATGCTGACCAAGATTCCCATCTAAGCTAGTCCCATTTTCGACCCCAAATAGATAACACCTAAAGAGTAAATTTTGATAGATCAGGCTTTACTCATCCACATCTATGTACATTTGACACTGGTGCAAGGAGCGCCAAAGCCAACATAATCCAACATTGTTCCTTCCTTTGACAATTCACCACAGGCTTCACCTTGGCCAAAGGATAGCAGGTTTGTTGGGAAGTGGGACTAATCTCTTTCAAGAAGCCAGCACAGGCACTGTGGGCTGAATGTGCTGAATGATCCCAAGATATCCCATGCAAACAAACTGTACATGAATAGCAGTAACTTCACCAACATCTGCACTTCTCAAAATAAAAAGATTTGTTCATGATATGTGACGGGCATCTTGGTCGGCATGGACCAGTTGGGCTGCATGACTCTATGATATTTCTGGCGACGCCACCATTTATTGTCTGTCTGTAGTACCCATAAATTGAGAAGGGTGATGAAGAAGTTGTCTGACACGCTTGCCTTCATTGGTCAGGGTATCGAGGACAAGAATTGGAGCTGTACAAGAGACCGCACCTGGAATATCGTGTGTAGTTCTGGTCGACATACTATGTGATGGATGTGATTAAGCTGTAAAGGGTGCAGAAAAAATTCACTAGAATGTTACTGGGACCGGAGGGCTTGAGTTATAAGGAGAGACTGGACAGGCTGGGACTGTTTTCCCTGGAGCGTAGGAGGCCAAGGGTGACCTTATAGAGGTTTGTAAAATCATGAGGGGCATAGATAAGGTGGATTGTCACAGACTCTTTCCCAGGGAAGTCTAAAAGTAGAGGGGATCATTTTAAGGTGAGACGGGAAAGATTTAAAGAGGACGTGAGGGGCAAGTTTTTCCACTCAGGAGGTGGTGGGTATGTGGAACGAGCTGCCAGAGGAAGTGGTAGAGGTGGGTACAATTACATCTTTCAAAAGACTCTTGGACAGGTCCATGGATAGGAAAGGTTTAGAAGGATATGGGCCAAACACGGGCAAATGGGACTAGCTTAGATGGACATCTTGGTCAGCATGGACGATGGGCTGAAGGGCCTGTTTCCATGCTGTATGACTCTATGGGCCAAATGCAGGCAAATGGGAATAGCTCAGGTAGACACCTTGGTCGGCATGGACAAGTTGGGCTGAAGGGCCAGTTTCCCCGCTGTTTGACTTTATGACTCTATGACTTAGAACCATTGGTGGGTCAAGAGGCACATCTAGGCCAGATCAGCTAATACAAGGAATGTGGGGTTTTACAACAATCCAGTGGTTTCATGTTTACTGTTACTTAGTTAAGTTTATTTTGGCAAATTCCAGATTAATTTGATTACTTAAATTTGAATTCCCCAGCTGCCGTGGTGAGATTCAAACTCCAACCCCAGATACTGCTATGGAACCACTACATAATAACTACCCACTGACAAATTACTGACATGCCTGCCTCATGATAATCTTATCAAACTGCTTTCTTACAAGGTGATAAAGCTCCCTATGGTGACACCTGAACACAGCCCATTGCCATGGAAACGCTGACTGGTACCGACAAAGTCCATCAGAGTGCATAAAGCCAGTGTTTGGACTGGGCGTTATGGGAGGGGTGGAGTCGGCAACCGGTTTCAAATCGTGGCAGGGGCATGGAATCAGGGTGTGGCAACCCTGTCAGGAGAAGACCAGTGGCAGTGACATGCGTTAGGAGGCAGAAGGCAGGTGGGAAAGAAACGCCAAGGCAGAGGGCAGTGCCAAGAAGCCCAGCAAACAACCCACGGGGAACTGTTTGGAGCATAATGGCAGTCCTGATATGAAATGAATTCCCAAACTCCAAAATTCCAAACAAAAACCAGCCTCCTCGCCACACTTCCCGCTGTCTCGGTAAAGCAGCCAGCATAATCAAAGACCCCTCCCACTCCGGACATTCTCTCCTCTCCCCCCTCCCATCGGGCAGAAGATACAAAAGCCTGAAAGCACGTACCACCACTTGGAGTATTGTGTACAGTTTTGGTCACCCTGTTATAGGAAACATGTTATTAAACCAGAAAGAGTGCGCAGGAGATTTGCCAGGATGTTGCCCAGACTTGGGGGCCTGAGTTACAAGGAGGGGTTGTGTAGACGAGGACTTTATTCGCTGGAACGTAGGAGATTGAGGGGTGACCTGATAGAGGTGTATAAGATCTTGAGGGGCATAGACAGGGTGAAAGCACATCGTCTTTTTCCAAGGGCGGGGGTGCTAAAAACGAGAGGGCATAGGTTCAGGATCAGAGGCGAGAGATTTAAAAGGGACATCAGGGGCAGCTTCTTCACGCAAAGGGTGGTGGCTATTTGGAATGAGCTGACAGAAATAATGGTTGACATGGGCATATTAGCAACATTTAAAAGCCATCTAAATAAGTACATGGATGGGAGGGGTTTAGAGGGCTTTGGGCCAAACGTGGGCAGATGGGAGTGGCTCGCTGGGCAACACAGTCAGCATGGACGAATTGGGCTGAAGGGCCTGCTTCTGTGCTGTATGACTCTATGACCAGGCTCAAGGACAGCTTCTATCCCACTGTTATACGACTATTGAACGGTCCCTAGTACGATAAGATGGACTCTTGCCCTCACAATCTACCTTGTTACAGCCTTGCACCTTATTGTCTGCCCGCACTGCACTTTCTCTGTAACTGCAACATTTTATTCTGCATTCTGTTCCTGAAACGTTGAGTGTGGGTCTTCAGGTTCCTGTAACTCCTCCCCGATGGTAGTAATGAGAAGAGGGCATATCCCAGATGGTGAGGGCCCCTAGTGATGGATGCCGCCTTCTTGAGGCACCGCCTCTTGAAGATGTCCTCGATGGTGGGGAGGGTTGTGTCCTCGATGGAGCTGGCTGAGTCTACAACCCTCTGCAGCCTCTTGCAATCCTGCACATTGGAGCCTGCATACCAGGCAGTGATGCAACCAGTCAGAATACTCTCCACCGTACATCTGTAGAAATTTGCAAGTGTTTGGTGACATACCAAATCTCCTCAAACTCCAAATGAAGAAGAGCCACTGGCGTGCCTTCTTCATGATTGCATCAATGTGTTGGGCCCAGGATAGATCCTCTGAGATGTTGACACCAAGGAACTTGAAGCTGCTCACCCTTTCCACCACTGACCCCTCAATGAGGACTGGTGTGTGTTCTCCCGACCCCTCCTTCCTGAAGTCCACAATCAGTTCCTTGGTCTTGCTGGCATTGAGTGTGAGGTTATTGTTGCCACACCACTCAACCAGCCGATCTATCTCACTCCTGTATGCCTCCTCATCGCCATCTGAGATTCTGTCAACAACAGTGGTGTCATTGGCCAATTTATAGATGGCATTTGAGCTGTAATTTATTTTGGCCATTAAGCTTGCTGAACGGCTCCACAACAAGTACACTGCTTGTGTCCAGACCTGCAAAATTCCCCCCAGTCATTCCTGGAGGCAAGGCTGGACTCAAGGCAGTTTCTATTTCTACTGTCAGCCAACAATAAAATCCTGATCATTGGGTCTTTCCAGGGTTGATCCTGGTTGGAAAACCACAAAGGAACTGGGCCATGCCATCTTGCCTTTTAAATGAGACCAATCCAATTCAACGTGCATTCCATACTCCACCTTCCTCTCCTATCAGATCCCATCATCTGCAGCCCTTTGTTGCCTCCACCTATCACCTCCCAGCCTCTGTCGCTACCTCCACTCTTCCCTCCTCCATCTGCCTGGATCCACCTATCGCGTGTCAGCTCTTGCTCCACCTCTTTATACTGGCTCCCTCTCCCCTCTACTCTTTCAATCCAGATGAAGGGTGTTGACTCCAAGCACCGACTGTCCACTTCCCTCCCACAGATGCTGCTCGACCCGCTGAGTTCCTCCGGCAGTTTGTGTGATGCTCCAGATTCCAGAGTCTCTTGTGTCTCAAAGTGGGATTGCTAGCTTGTTGTCAACCTGTTTTTCTGTGGCAAATTTGGGCAGGCAAGGTAGTGTAGCAGTTAGTGTAACGCTATTACAGCGCCAGTGACCCGGGTTCAATTCCTGCTGCTGTCTGTAAGGCGTTTGTACGTTCTCCCCGTGTCTGGGCGGGTTTCCTCCGGGTGCTCCGGTTTCCTCTCACATTCCAAAGACATACGGGTTTGGAAGTTGTGAGCGCGCTATGTTGGCGCCGGAAGCGTGGCGACACTTGCAGGCTGCGCCCAGAACACTCTACGAAAAGATACATTTCACTGTGTGTTTCGATGTACATGTGACTCAGTCTCCACTCTGGGGTGCAGTGGTCCAAAGGTTCCTCTGTGAGAAGAGATTCCTCCCCCTCTCTATCCCATAGACTAATTAGGAATTCTGAAACTATGCCTGCCAAATTAGAAATTCCTGAGTACATTGGCCCATTCTACTTAATGCTTCTATTGCGCTGTTATAAAACAATCACAATCTACCTCGTCATGGCCTTGCACCTTATTGTCTGCCTGCACTGCACTTGCTCTGTAGCTGTAACACTTTATTCTGCATTCTGTTATTGTTTTCCCTTGTACTACCTCAATGCCCTGTTGTGATGAAGTGATCTGTATGGATGGCATTGCAAAACAAGTTTTTCACTGCACCTCAGTACATGTGACAATAATAAACCAATTTCATTTAAATTTAAATGACAACCCTCACATACCAGGAACTTAGTTACCCTTCTCTGCATTGTCCCAAATCCTTCCTTAAATACAGGTTTCCAAGTCTGAGGCTGAGGGAAGACCTGATAGAAGTTTACAAGATTTTGAGAGGCATAGATAGAATAGACAGCCAATATCTTTTTCCCAGGGTTGAAATGTCTAGTACTAGAGGGCATGCATTTAGGGTGAAAGGGGGTAAGATCAAAGGAGATGTGTGGGGCAATTTTTTGTTTTTACACAGAGAGTGGTGGGTGCCTGGAATGTGCTGCCAGGGGTGGTGGTGGAGGCAGATATGATAGAGGGGTTTAAGAGGCCCTTAGATAGGTACATGAATGCACAGGGAAATGGGGAATATAGCCTCAAGATTCAGGGGAATGGATTTAGGACGGAGATGAGGAGAAACTGCTTTTCCCAGAGAGCAGTGAATCTGTGGAATTCTCTGCCCAGGGAAGCAGTGGAGGCTACCTCATTAAATATAATTAAGACACAGTTAGATAGATTTTTGCATAGTAGTGGAATTAAGGGTTATAGGGAAAAGGCAGGTAGGTGGACCTGAGTCCACAGCCAGATCAGCCATGATCTTATTGAACGGCGGAGCAGGCTCAATGGGCCAGATGGCCTCCCCCATTCCTATTTCTCCCTATGATATGGAGATCTTGAAGACAGAAGTGACTTATTCAGTTTAATTACCAGGTTAGTTAGCTCGGCACAACATCAGGGTCTGCTCCTGTGCCGTGCTGTTCTACGTTCAAAGTACCACACCATTCAGACTTGAAAATAATTACCATCGCTTCTTCAACACTGGGTCTAAATCCTGTGACTTCCTCCTCCAACAAGCAAACCAATGTCTCGCCAAACTCCATTTAATTATCTCACACTATTTAAATACTCTGCTTTTCCATTCTTTCCAGCAAAGTGGGCAATCTCCATTTTCCAACATCTTACGCCATCCGCTCTCTTTTTCACCCCTCAGTTAACTTCCCTCTGCAAATCAAAAGGCAGCAGATTTAGAACAGGAGGGGTGGATGAGCAGACTTAACTGGAAATATTAATTCTGTTTCTCTTTCCACGGGATACTGCCCAGTCCAAGTCCCCCCCCCCCCCCCACCCCCAAGGATTTGCTGTTTCAGTTTAAGGCATGTTTGGGTCACCCCATGATTTATTTTCAAACTGCAGATCTTATGACTTTAACAGCAAGCGGCTGACTGCAATGTGATCATGACTCCGTGCCGAGAGCACAGAAACACCGAGGAGCAGTAAGCAGACTTCCTTGTGCCCCTGGCCTCATCGGAGTGCAGTCCACGCCCTGCATCGGCGACTCCGCTCAGTCAAACAGAGACAGACCTCAGCTGGAAGCAGCAAGAAAAACAGTGGTGACATCTCATTAAATTAGAGCTCAAAAGCTGTCTGGAAAAAGCCACTGGCTTCCCCCTTCTCCGCAGGGTGAAGAGCTAACGCGCACTCCCATGCACCCTTTTAAAATCCCGTCCCGATTTCGAGGTTGTACGTGGAAATAAAAAAATGTTTTAAAGGGATAAACGAGATTGGAATAAACAAAGGAAATAATCACGACAGAAGTGACCATCAGAATCCGTGGCAGGGACGGATTCGGCGGAATTCCTTCTGACCGGCACAACAGGAAGTGTGCGAAGGAAGTTTGAAACTCTCAGCCTTCACAAGTGTTTCAGACAACCCATTCCTCAGCTCCACGGCGGATTCCAGGGGGAGACAGAGCTCCTGATATTTGTCTCCCCCCCCCCCCCCCCCCCCCATCACTACCAGACGGGAATGGGTTCCTTACACAGGGAAAGCAGGGAGGGAGACCTCTGGAGCAACACACACAAAATGCTGGAGGAACTCGGCAGGTCAGGCAGCGTCTATGGAGGGAAATGAACAGTCAGCGTTTCGGGCCGAGACCCTTCACCAGGACTGATGAGACCTCGGTCTGGACGAGCTTCCGAATGGATACTCGGGACCGATGGGAGTTGCTGCTGGTGCTTCAAGTGTGACTGGAAGGGTGGACCTCCTCGCTTCATCCACCCACTGCGCACACAGGTTCCCCCCTCTCCCATCTGGTTCTGGGTCCACCTGTAGTTGAAACTCCATTCATCAGTTCTGATGCACTGGATGCCCCCAGAACTGAGATGGGCAAAAGGGGGTGGCAGGGGGAGGGAGTCTGCCAATCCCTTTTAAGCTTGAGATCTTAGTTGTCCAAGAACAGATCACCAGGTGCCAAAGTAAGACTCACTGAAACAGTGTTTTAGTGGAGAGCCTATCAGAGGCTGTCAGTCTCTGGAAAGGAAGCCACGGTAAGAAATTCTGCTTTGCGCATCAATGAAGTTTATTAAACTACTGGCACAGCGGAACAGCTAGCAGAGCTGGTGCCTTGCAGCTCCAGTGACCCAGGTTCGATCCTGACCTCCGGCACTGTCTGTGTGGAGTTTGCGCGTTCTCCCGGTGACCGTGTGGGTCTCCTCTAGTTTCTCTGGTTTCCTCCCACACCCAAAAGACACACGGGTTGGGAGGTTAACTGGCCGCTGTAAATTGCCCGCGTTTAAGTGAGGGGTAGAATTGATGGGAATGGTGGAGAGAATAAAATGGGTTAGGGTAGGATTAATGGTTTATGGTCAGCATGGAGTGAAGGGCCTGTTTCCGTGCTGTATCTCTCTGTGACTCTACCAGCTATCCTCCTGTAGCGTGGAGAGTAAGTGAGAGAAGGCTGTGGGATGGAATTAGGGAGGGAGAGGAAGCTGGCTGTGCCCACTGGTCGGGCGAGCTGATGAATGGAGAGGTACAATCCTCAATTACATCTTTTTGGTCAGAGTAAATTGCCATTCACCTTCCCACTGCAGGACTCCCTTCGGTGAGTACGCGCAGTTTCTATGCACCATCAGAAATACCACTGTTCCCTTCAGTGAAGACTCTCCCACTGCCTTGGTAAAGCAGCCAACATAATCAAAGACCCCTAGACCCCTCCCTCCCCAGTCAATCTCTCTTCTCCCCCCTCCCATCGGGCAGAAGATACAAAAGCCTGAAAGCATCAGGATCAAGGACAGCTTCTATCCCGCTGTTAGAAGATTATTGAACGGTCCCGTTGTATGAAAAGATGGACCCCAAACCTCACAATCTACCTCATCATGGCCCTTGCACCTTATTGTCTGCCTGCACTGCACTTCCTCTGTAACTGTTACATTATATTCTGCATTCTGTTATTGCTTTTCCCTTGTGCTACCCCAATGCATTGTTGTGATGAAATAATCTGTATGGATGGCATGTAAAACAAAGATTTTCACGGTACCTTGGTACATGTGACGATAATAAACCAATTTACCGATTCTGACCTTGCCTGTGTGAAGAATGGGTGATTGCTGATAAGCTGCAGGCAAAGGGTGGAGGAGCAGGACACCATTATAAGCTTTGACAGGCTGTGATAAGGAGCAGCCTCAGTTACTCCAGCGGGCTACAACATCTCCAGAAATAAGTGTGACTTACAGGGAATTGTACCAAAATCACAAGATGAAAAAAGACAATTTCAGCAGTCGAAACCTCATCTACCCACTCTGTTCCCTCATGCCTTGATCTGTCTTTCTGTCAACTGCACATCAAACCTACCCTTAAATGTTGCCATGGTTTCTGATTCAATTCCATGAATTTCATCACCAAGTAATCCTCACATTAAGTTCCTCCTGCTTGAGCCCGGTGGTACGCGCTTTCAGACTTTTGTATCTTCTGCCCAATGGGAGGGGTAGAAGAGAGAAAGTCCGGGGTGGGTGGGGGTTTTATGTTGGCTGAGGCAGAGTGAAGTGTAGACAGAGTCCATGGAGCAGAGGCTAATATACTTATAAAAGGTTTTAGAATTCTCCTTAATCCTACTTGCCAAGGTCATTTCATGGCCTCCTTTTACCCTCCTAATTTCTTTCTTAAGTTTTCACTTATACCCCAAGGTATACTCACCTATACCTCACTTAAACCTCAACGGACTTGTTCGACACCAGTTTCCTATACCTGACATATGCTTGCTTCTTTTCCCTGATCTAACCTTCAATATCCTTTGTTAACCGAGGTTCACTAAGCTTACCATCTTTTCTACTCACCCTTACAGAGACATGATCCTATCTTGACGACCAACCTTATCTTTTTCCATGACTACTTTGAAGCTTATAGAACTATGGTCACTGTTCCCAATGCGTTCCTGCACAAACACTTCTATCACTTGCCTGTCCTCATTCCGAGATAAGGTGTAGGACAGCCCTCTCCCTGATAGGACTCCACACACTGCTTCAAAAGAATCATCTTGCGAATTTTACAAATTCCTCCCCATCCAAGCCCCTTGCACCAGGCAATTCCATTCAATGCTGGGGAAGTTACAATCTCCCAGTACTACAACCCTATTGTTTTTAAACCCTTCTGCAATCTGCCTGCATACCTGTTCTGCCAATTCCCACTGACTCTTGGGAGGCCTACAGTAAAACCCCATCAAAGTGATTGCCCCTTTCCTGTTCTTTAGTTCTAACTGTACAGCCTCATTGATCTAAGACAAGACATTTATTTATTAGTTACATGTACATTGAAACACACAGTGAAATGCATCTTTTGCGTAGGGTTCTGGGGGCAGCTTACAAATGTCGCAATATTTCCGGCGCCAAAATAGCATGCCCGCAACTTCCCAACCCGTAATATTCTCCCTAATCAGCAGGGCAACACCCCTGCCCCTTTACACCTCCCTCTTTCGCACCTGACCTATTAAGAGACGTAGAGGAGCGGAGCTGATGACATAATAACGCTCTTTTTTCATCGAGAAATATCAGTCCAGTTTTTTTTTCTCTTTTGGAATTTTTTTTTAAGTTTGTTTCAATTTATTACTTATAATTTTTTTTGATTTGGGGGTTCTCTTTTTTTATTATACAATAAATCTTTTTCTTTCCCTTTTTGATTTTTTTTGTATTATATTTGCTTACTAAGAGACCGTGAGGTCTAGATTACATAATTATAAAGAATAAAAAATATATGTCCTGATTGTCCCGATCTCTTTGTATCACATATATAATCATTGATGTTATATGTATTAACCTGTATTAATTTGAAAATTAATAAAAAGATTGAAAAAGAAAAGACCTTTTAGAGATGTAGAAAATCATGAGGGGCATAGATTGGGTGATAACTTTAAGTCCATATTAACTGATGTCTGCCATGTTTGTAATGTACTGTGCTGCTGCTCCAAAAGTTTCATATTAACTTTCATGGTATTTTGACTCTGGGTACATATGCCTATAACAATAAACTTAAACTTTGAACTTGCACAGTCTTTTTCCCAGGGAAAAGGAACCAAGAAGTAGTGGGCACAGGTCTAAGGTGAGAGGGGAAAGATTTAAGAGGGACATGAGGAGCAACTTCTTTACGCAGAGGGTGGTGGGTATGTGGAACGAGCTGCCAGAGGAAGTGGTTGAGACAGGTACAATAACAATATTTAGAAGTACGTGGACAGGAAGGGTTTAGAGGGATATGGGTCAAATGTAGGCAAATAGGACTATCTTAGATGGGAATCTTGGTCGGCATGGATACTTTGGGCTGAAGGGCCTGTTTCTGAGCTCTATGACTCTATGACCTGAAACATCTATACTCCAGAACATTGAGCTGCTAGTCTTGCCCTTCCCTTCCTTCTGTGAATGCAACAAATTCATAACTCCATGTGACCTACTCCGACCCAGGATCATTTTAGACACTTCTATCAAATCATCTGGGATAAGATCAAAATCCAGCAAGGGAGGACTGAAAAAAATTAAGGGGAAATAATTTTTATCGATGCAACCAATCCGAATGCATCACGGCTTGGTACAGCAACTTCTCTGCCTGGGACCACACAAAACTGCAGAGAGTTGTGGACACGGCTCAGCACATCACGGAAACCAGTCTCCCCTCCATGGACTCAGTCTACACTTCTCGCTGTCTCGGTAAAGCCGCCAGCATAATCAAAGACCCCACCTACCCCAGACATTCTCTCTCCTCCCCCCTCCCATCAGGCAGAAGGCCTGAAAGCACGTACCACCAGGCTCAAGGACAGCTTCTATCCCGCTGTTATAAGACTATTGAACATTCCCCCAGTACGATAAGATGGACTCTTGACCTCACAATCTATCTCGTCATGGCCTTGCATCTATTGTCTGCCTGCACTGCACTTTCTCTGTAACTGCAACACTTTAATCTACATTCTGTTATTGTTTTCCCTTGTACTAGGATGAAATGATCTGTATGAACGGTATGCAAGACTAAGTTTTTCACGGTACCTCAGTTTGTGACAATAATAAACCAGTTACTAATTACCAACTAGTGATAAATATAAAAGCTGACAATAAGAACTCCTTTAAGTACATGAATAGGGAGAGAGGGGTCAAAGTGAACAATGATCCAATTAAGAGAATCAGACTGGGGAAATAGTTTTGGGCAAGAAGGAAACGGCAGAGATGTTAAACAGATATTTTGCAGCAGCCTTTATGGTAGAAGATACCATGACCATCCCATTAATATTAATACATCATCACCAACATTAGAGATGTAGACAAAAAAAAATGAGCTGGTGGAGGAACTCAGCGGGTCAGGCAGCATCTGTGGAGGGAAATGGACAGTCGACGTTTCGGGTTGAGACCCTTCACCTGGACTGAAAGAGCAGTCAATGCTTCAAGTTGAAGATTCTTCATCAGACCTGAAAAAGAGACTGTTACCACAGGTGCTGCCTGACCTGCTGATTTTTTCCAGCAGTTTTTTTTATTTCAGATTTCTAGCATCTGCAGGGTTTTTTTTGATCTTCATCAAAGATTTAGTATCAGGCAAATTATTAGGGTTAAAGGCTGAAAAATCCCCTGGACCAGAGGATCCGATCTGAAGTGGCTGCAGAGATAGTGGATGCATTGGAGGAAGTAGCTGTCCTGCAACCAACATCACATAAAACCACTCACCATTACACAACTGGGAGCTTACTGTGCACAGCTGTTTGCAGCATTTTCTGACTTCACTTCAAGAACAGTGGCTTTTGGAGTTTTATCTTCAGGTGACCCACCTTAACCAAATAGTTCATCCACATGACCTAATGACAGTAACTAGCTAACTATAAATCTAATTGCAGGTGCAATTAAACCATTGATACATGCAAGAACCAGCCTTCAAACTACTTTCATTTAAGGTATTGATATTCACAGGGAATGATCTATTTTGAAATCACAAGGTGCAGCTATGTAAACAAGAATGTACTCTGTTAGAACAGCTGAGGTATTATACAGAATACCTGTTCCTTCAGTGTTGGATCCAGCTATTACACAATCCATTTTGATTACCCTTTTCTTAAGCATTCTGTGACCCACATGAGGGTTGGGATGGGACCTCACCTTGCAAACCACTGCTTCAGGAGACAGCACATACCAGCTCTTTCTACAGGTTTAAGGAGGTTTGGCTTGTCACTGAACACTCTGACAAACCTCTACAGATGTACTATTGAAAGTGTCCTGACCAGTTGCATCATGGTCTGGGACGGCAATTCGAATGTGCGGGAACGTAAGAAGCTGCAGAGAGTAGTGGACTCTGCCCAATACATCACGGGCACATCCCTCCCCACCATCGGCAGTATCTACAGGAGGTGCTGCCTCAAGAAGGCAACATCCATCAAAGATCCCCACCATCTGGGCCGTGCCATCTTCTCACAGCTACCATCGGGCAGGAGGTACAGAAGCCTGAAGTCCCACACCACCAGGTTCAGGAACAGCTACTTCCCTTCAACCATTCGGTTCTTGAACCAACCTGCACAACCCTAATCACTACAGTTTAGCAACACTATGACCACTTTGATCACTTTGCACTAAAATGGACTTTGTTTTTGTTTGTTCTAATTGTGTTCTTTCTTGTGAAAGTAGTGTATAATTCATGTTTAATTAATTTTTTTTGTGAATGCTGCTTATCTGATGCTCTGTGCCTGTGATGCTGCTGCAAGTAAGTTTTTTGTTGTATCTGTGCACACATGTACTTGTGCATCTGACAATAAACTCGACTTTGACCTTGACTTTGATTTGTATTTGTGAGAGAACAGCCTCCTGTTAATCCCGTACATTATGTACTTAAAAAAAAATTAAAAGCTTAGGCATGAATGGTCCAAAACTTGAAGCAAAGCAGTTTTCTGCTGTATCCTGGCCAATATTCACCCATCAATCAATACCACAGAAACCAGACAAGCTGGTATTGCAAACTACCTGCCACGTCTTCTGCGCTGCCACAGTGACAAGACTTCAAAAAAGCTTCACTGCCCGTCAAGCAGGAATTTGGGGTCAATGAAATGCAAGACTCACTTTCTTCAACTGGCTTCCTCTGAAGATACAAGAGACTGCAGATGCTGGAATCTGGATCAGTCCAGATGAAGGGTCTCGACCCGAAATGTGGACCGTCTACTTCCCTCCACAGACACTGCCTGACCTGCTGAGTTCTTCCAGCGTTTTGTGTGTTGCTTTCCTCTGAGCTGTGCTGTGACGGACATGTGTCCAACCTGAAGCGCATGGGTTAGCTACTTACTGGGCTGACGAACAAGTTCATCAATGGGATTGATTCTAACCTCAAGCCAACTATTTCATGTATCATTTCCCTGGTCTGATCTTTCTGGTGTCTACAAGGCAGGAGTAGATGGAATACTCTCTGCTTATCTGGACAAGTGCAGCTCCAAGAACTTATCCAGCACCCTCCTCAATTCGTACCCCTACCATTGCCTTCACAACCAGCGCACGGAGATTGCAGCATGTGCCAACAATAAGTAGTTATTAACCCAGTCTACTCTGACAGCACCTCCCAAACCTTCAACCTCACCCCAGCAAGGATAAGAACAACAGGCAATGGACACCCATTGCGCTTTTTGCTGTCTGTGCAATCGTGAGGCTGTGGGATGTCCTACAACCTTGCTATTAACAACACCCTACACAGAAGCTTGCAATTGCCCTCCTTAACCCAGTTGGTCTCGCCCTATCGGTGATATTCCCTTTGTTCTACCCTTCCCCACTGAAAACTAACCTGCTTTTCTCCCTTTCCCAATTCTGATGAAGAATCCCAGACCTGAAACATTAACTCTGTCTCTACTTTCCCCAGAGGTTGTCTGACCTGCTGACAGTTTCCAGCGCTCTGTTTTTATTTCAGATTTCCAGCATCTGCACTTTTCTTTTTTTTTAAATTAATTAGTCTCATTAATTGTTTGATGTTGACGCTGGAATTACACTGCCCTTGGGCTGGCTTTGGTCGAAAGCATCTCCCAAACCCACGACCCACACAACAAGGTCAAGGGCAGTAGGTGCAAAAGGAGCACGCCCACCTACAGGTTCCCCCTCTGAGTCCCACACCATCGAACTTCGTCACTGGGTCTAAATCCTGGAAGTCCCTCTCCAACAGCACCGTGGGAGCACCTTCACCAGAAGGACTGCAGCCTTCGAGGCTGACCATTGCAGCTCGTTATTATATAAATGATTTGAATGAGAATGTGCAAGGCATGGTTAGTAAGTTTGCAGATGACACTACAAGTGGTGGTATAGTGGACGGTGAAGCAGCTGGGTGAGTGGCCAAGGGATGGCAAATGGTGTTCCCTTGTGCGAGGTGTTGTGTTTTGGGAAGTCAAACCAGGATAGGACTTTCACAGTGAACGGTAGGGCCCTGGGGAGTGTTGTAGAACAGAGGGACCTAGGAGTACAAATACATGGTTCCCTGAAAGTGGCATCACCAGTAGACAGGGTGGTGGAGCAGGTGGTTGGCACGCTGGCCTTCATCAGTCAGGGCACTGAGTAAAGGAGCTGAGACACTATGTTGCAGTTGTACAAGACGTTGGTGAGGCCACACCAGGAGCATTGTGTACAGTTTCAGTTACCCTGTTACAGGAAAGACATCTTTAAGCTGGAAAGGGTGCAAGGACGACTTATGAGAATGTGCCAGGACTGAGTTATAGGGAGAGGTTTGGCAGAGGTTCGGACTCTATTCCTTGGACGGTAGGAGACCGCCCTTATAGAGGTGTATAAAATCAAGAGAGGCACACATAGGCTGAATGCACCCAGTCTCTTTCCCAGGGAAAGGGAATTGTTACGGACTCAGTGAAAGTCCCTTTAAGATAGGGAGTGTGTGTGTATGTGTGTGTGGGGCGTGCTTACGTCAATAGAAGATAAAGGACATAATGACGTTGTTGAAGAAGTAAGAAGAAGAAGAAGGAGAGAGAGAGAGAGAAGAGAGAGAGACACCAGCCTGCTTGTTTTCTCTATCGATGGATGAGAAACAATAACTGTGTTTGCCACTGAAATCCATGTATGGAAGTTGGAAGTAATCCGGTGGAGTTCACTTTGTTGCTGACCTGTAGAAGGAAACAGGTATTTGTGTGTGGACGACCACGGTTCGGATGCTTTTCGGGGTGAGGAAGTCACTACCGAGTAAACACTGGAGTGTCGTTTGGGGTCCATCGTGGAACATTTGGATTTCGTATGTACTCTCTCTATGTTTTTCTACATCTACATCTTATCTTCAGACAACGGTGGTTGTTGAAGAAGCTCTTGCTCATGTTTCACCTTATGGCTTGCGGAACTGAACTTTAAGAACCATTCTGGAACTGGGAGTTTTGGACTTTGTCACACACACACACGAAGAGTTTAGTTTTGGGGTTAACGTTCGAGGTTTAACATTCTTGAATTCTAACATACTAACATTTTTTACTTTTATTTTACGTATTATCATAAGTAGTGATTAATAAAATAGTTTTTAACACTAAATTATGCTCAGTGTGTTTCTTTTGTTGCTGGTTCGTGATAGAATCAAAAACTAGAGGGCATAGGTTTAAAGTGACAGGGGAAAAGATTTACAAGGTACCCGAGGGGCAACTTCTTCAAGAGGAGGGTGGTCCCTTTATGGAACGAGCTACCAGAGGAATTGGTTGTGGCAGGCACATTAATGACATTTAAAAGATAGTTGGACAGGTACATGGATGGGAAAGGTTTAGGGGGATATAGGCCAAAAGTGGGAAAATGGGACTAGCTTAGATGGGCATCTTGGTCAGCAAGGGTAAGTTGGGCCGAAGGGCCTGTTTCTGTGCTGTGTGACTCTGAATCACCAGCACCTTCTCAACAGTAGTCATGGATGAGCAGTAAATGCTGGCAACACCCATATCCTGTAAATGAGTTAATATTCTAAGGGTCATGAAGGTTAAACAACTGGCAGCCATCCACGACCAACAACCAGTACAGATGCATCCGAAGTCACGGCCAAGAGCTGGAAGAGGTTGTAACACTTAGACACCTGAAATCAAAGACCCCACCCACCCGGGTCATTCTCTCTTCTCTCCTCTTCCATCGGGTAGAAGATACAGGAGCCTGAGGGCACGTACCACCAGGCTTAAGGACAGCTTCTACCCCACTGTGATAAGACTATTGAACGGTTCCCTTATACAATGAGATGGACTCTGACCTCACGATCTACCTTGTTGTGACCTTGCACCTTATTGCACTGCACTTTCTCTGTAGCTGTGACACTTTACTCTGCACTGTTATTGTTTTTACCTGTACTACCTCAATGCACTCTGTACTAACTCAATGTAACTGCACTGTGTAATGAATTGACCTGTACAATCGGTGTGCAAGACAAGTTTTTCACTGTGCCTTGGTACAAGTGACAATAATAAACTACATTGCCGTGGGAAGTATCAATTAGTTAACTGTAAGGAAAACATGTGCAGAAAGTCACCTTTCAAATAAGTGTCTACATCCACCTAAAGTACATCTAAAGATCCGGTCTTCACCACCATCAGGGGCAGAGAATCCCAGAGAGATGCATCTCAGCTTTAACTGACTGGCCCCTTATGTACGTCCAGAAAAGGCTGCACTGATCTATGTTCAAGGTCCATCCTGAATGGCTGCATAACGCAGGACTCTGTGGGCTGTTCCCAGGGATGTACACCAGGACAAACATCTACTGCTACAGGAAGATTAGTATTTCAATAAAAATATTGCGTGCAATTCTGGTCACCCTATTACAGGAAGGATGTGGAAGCTTTGGAGAGGGTGCAGAAGAGGTTTACCAGGATGCTGCCTGGATTAGAGGGTATGTGCTATAAGGAGAGGTTGGACAAACTTGGGTTGTCTTCTCTGGAGTGTCGGAGGCTGAGGGGAGACCTGATAGAAGTTTGTAAGATTATGAGAGGCATAGATAGGGTAGAATCTTTTCCCCAGGGTAGAAATGCCAAATACTAGTGGACATGCATTTAAGGTGAGAGGGCGAAAGTTTAAAGGAAATGTGCGGGGCAAGTTTTTATTTACACAGAGAGCGGTGGGTGCCTGGAATGGGCTGCCAGGGGAGTTTGTGGAAGCAGATACGACTGTGGTATTCTAGAGACTGTTAGATAGACACATGAATGTGCAGGGAATGGAGGGATGAGATGTGTATCACGTTCAGGCAGAAGAGATTTAGCTTAATTTGTCATCGCAATCGGTGTAGACACTGTGGGCCGAGGGGCCTGTTCCCGTGCTGTACTGTTCTGTGTTCTATCAGTTTGCTGGAAACATGCTGGTCTTCCAGAACAAGGCACACTGAAGCTTGGCGCAGCCAGCACAGAGACTCTGTGGGGCAAGGCCAAGGATAGGATCTTCTGTCACTGTGGAAACCCTCCCCCACCAAAAAAAATCCCTCCATCCATTTGTCACTGATTGTCTGTAATGATAATCTTACAAGTAGGTTGAATGAGGAACCCAGTGAGCCCTGTACTGTTCAAAATGAGCATAATCTGTACTGCAACTGTACCACAACATTTCTTTTACTTTCTTTTCTGTGTGAGAGCTTCCCCTGAGGGTCTGTTGGTGAACAGACCACCCAGCCACTGTCCAAGGGCTTAGCAAGCCTTCCCCACACAGGGCTGAAGGTTCCCTCGCTCCCTGCCCATCCACTCTGCACTGCTGGGTGCAAACACATTTAATCCGGTGTTGCTAACATAGTGCGGTTACCTGCCTTTTAAAGGGCAAACTACAACCACAAGGTGACATGGGGGAAACTCGCCCATGAACATAAGAAACAGGAGAAGGAGGAGGAGGCCACTCGGCCCTTCGATTCTGTTCAGTGATTCATAAAGCTCACGGCTGATCTCAGCGTTATTTTCGTGCACGCTTCCTTCTATCCCACTGTGATAAGACTATTAAACGGTTCCCTTATACGATGAGATGGACTCTTGACCTCATGATCTACCCTGCTGTGACCTTGCACCTTATTGTCTACCTGCACTGCACTTCCTCTGTAGCTGTGACCCTTTACTCTGTATTGTTATTGTTTTTACCTGTACTACCTCAATGCACTCTGTACTAACTCAATGTAACTGCACTGTGTAATGAATTGACCTGTACGATCGGTATGCAAGACAAGTTTTTCACTGTACCTCGGTACAAGTGACAATAATAAACCAATACCATACCCCTTCATTCCTTTACATCCAGAGAGCCAAGGCTAGTTTGAAAGGTTGATGCCGACGTTTGTGTGAGAATAATGGAGATGTCTGACAGGATGCGGGATATATCTACACGGGGTTATGAAAGCAGAAGATCAGAGGAAATGGTTGGGGAACTCCAGATTTTCAGAAAGCAAGGAGCATGAATATTAAGCCTCTCCCAAAATAGACTCTTTCCAGATGGTTCCTGTGCCCTGTGTACTGAGGCATCGGGGTCATGAACAAGATAAAGACAGCCGTAAGCAAACCATGTCCCGCCTACAACCACAATGCTGGAGGAACTCAGCGGGTCAGGCAGCATCTGTGGAGGGAAATGGACAGTCGGCATTACGGATTGAGTCCAGGGTCCATTTTCCCTCCACAGGTGCTGCTCGACCCCCTGAGTTCCTCCAGCATCTTGTTTGTTGCTTCAGAGTCCGGCATCTGCAGTCTCTCTTGTGTCGACATTTCCAACCTGAACAATCCATGAGGTGGTAACATCTCAGGAGAAAGGAGTGAGTCAACAGGTCACTGCTGAAATGCTGGAGGAGGATCACAAGGTCACAAGACAAAAGAGTAGAAGTGGGCCATTCTGCCCATCTAGTCTGCTCCGCTACCTCACCATGAGCTAAACCACTCCCATCCAGCCCCAATTCCCGATCAATAGCACAGTACAGTAAGAAAAAGGAGGACTGTGCCCCAGGGAACGTGGAAGCAGAAAGTGTCAGAACCAAGTCTCGCTCTATAGTCACTGCCCTTGGATGTCTCTGCTATACTCAATAAACTCCTGAACACAAGACCATACCTTGTCAGTCAAAACTGGTCAAGAATTGTGAGTGAGACAGGTTGGGAATATCCTCTATCTATCCATAGAGGGAAAAATTCTTCTTTAGTAATAAAATTACAGCACCACTCCCCTGCAACACACACACACACACACACACACACACACACACACACACACACACACACACACACACACACTCACGCACGCACACACGCACACACACACACACACTCACCTCATTGCTATTACTGCCTTATTGCTTTTCAGATTAAACACCAATAAAGCTTCCCAACCCATGAAATATTTGAATAATCAATTTGAGATCTTGAAGGTTGACTCACTATCTCTTGCTCACACTCCACCCTCCTTCAGTACCATCAGGGAGGGGGTACAGGAGCCTGAAGACCCACACTCAATGATTCAGGTACAGTTTCTTCCCCTCCGCTATCAGATTTCTAAATGGTCCATGAACCCATGAACACTACCTCGTTATTCCTTCTTTTTGCACTTATTTATTTTGTAATTTATGGTAATTTTATGTCTTTGCACTGTACTGCTGCCACTGTACAACACATTTCATGTCATAAGACAGTGGCAATAAACCTTGTTCTGACATGAACAGTTCCTGGGTTCCTTTGCTGACAAATCTGAGAGCATCTCCAACCTTTCCCCCTGACGTTAATGCGGTTCTCTTCAAATCCAGCCCGACCATTACATTGTGCAACCCCCCATCATTCTTCCCCATCAATCTCACTTCAGTCACGAATCCATCACTGACTTACTTGACCCCTTTCCAATTGCTATTCTTCCTCCTTCAAAATCAGTGAAGAAACATGTAACTTGTAGTGACCCTGGGTTAGACCATACATTGTTTGAGACTTTATCTTACAAGCCTGTATAGCCACTAAAGAAAGTGTAGAATCACTATGCAATATTGAAGTGGCAACAGAGGAGTTACAACTATCAGTAACAGCCTGGGGCTATTCCTTCTGGAAAAGAAAGAGAGGGAGTGAGGGGGGTGGTGAGAGAGGGGGGAGAGAGAGGGGGAAGGGAGGGGGTTGAGAGGGGTGTGAGGAGAGGGGAGGGAGAGGGGGAGGGAGGGGGAGGGAGGGGGAGGGTGGGAAGGGAGAGGCGGGGAGGGAGAGGGGGGGAGAGAGGGGGGAGGGAGAGAGGGGGTGAGGAGAGGGCTGAGAGAGGTCTTTTAAGGCAACAGAAAGGTTTGGAAGGAAGATGTAGAGAAGATATTTCTCCTCACAGGGAAAAAAAGCCAGAGGTATAAATCAGGTAATCACTCATTAGTCCAACTGGGAATTCTGAGAATGGTTGAATTGTGGAACTTAAAACCATCAGAATAAAGGCAAACAGAATGAGACAGATGTTTGAGAAAAGCTGGATGTGCAGAGGAAGAGAACAGCGAACCTGACATTGTCAACTAATTCTCAGGGGCATAAGTTGGCAACAATTCAAAATCACTCACTGCCACTTTTCACTTTCAACCTTTGTCCACACCACAGGTGTCAGCTGTGGAAATATGTATTGCACCCTCTCTAAAGACGAGGCCATCGAATTGAAATGTGAATTGCATTTCTTGCTGTGAAGATGCTGTCCAGCACTTTCTGAGTGTATGACCAACAACTGAATGGCCAGCACTCTCCGTATGATCAACACCATCAATCTCTAAGTATCCGGCCTCATTGTCTCCCTGAACAAATAATGCCGTCTCATGTTTCTCAATCTGCACTGAGTCTTGATTACTGCCCAATTATACTCTCGATTTCCTCAAATAATCATTGCTGCAGTCGTTGAACCACAGTTAGTGGCCGTCCCACACCAGCAGAACGATGCTGGGCAAAATCCCAATGAAATCCTGTGTGACTTCATCTAAAGGTAGGCTGCTGCCACACCTTGACTTGTCTTTGACCTCCAGGCAGCCTGACCATTACAGTTCCCTCTCTGCCGTGTCTTCCTTCAGATCGACCTCTTGTTGTTCTACCCCTACTCTCACAATGTTGCCACTAATCATACAAAAAGCCACCTTTCACCAGTTTTGGCATCCTGTCCTTGGCACCTGCCGCCATTTGGTACTGGTAATTGGTTTATTATTGTCAAATGTACCGAGATACAGTGAGAAGCTTCTGTTTGGCGTGCCATCCATAATTACATCCAAGTAGTAAAAAAAACAGAACGCAGGTTATAATAAGTGTAATGAAGCCATCTTGCAAAGGGTCACCACGATCTAGCATATGTGGAAGCATTTAGACAGACACGTTGAACAGGCAGGGAACTGAGGGACACAGACCATGTGCAGGTAGAGGTGCAGTTTAAATTGGCATTCAGGCTGGCATTGACATTGAGGGCCGAAGAGCCTTTTGTACTGTTCTATGTAAGGTGAGAGATAGGTTTTCAAACACATCAAGCACTTTATTGTCCATTACATGGGCTCCGTTACGAATGACCTGACTCATGGAAATCCAACTTTATGCAAACTCTCCCATTTTTAACACGTTTTTCAAGATAGCAATAATAAGGATGTTCACAGTATTCATTAATGACTGTCAAAGACCCCTCCCACCCCAGACATTCTCTCTTCTTACGGCTCTCATTGGGCAGAAGATACAAAATCCTGAAAGCACGTACCACCAGGCTCAAGGACAGCTCCTATCCCACTGTTATACGACTAGTGAATGGTTCCCTTGTACGATAAGATGGTCTCTTGACCTCACAATCTACCTCGTCGTGGCCCTTGCACCTTATTGTCTGCCTGCACTGCACTTTCTCTGTAACTGTAACACTTTATTCTGCATTCTGTTATTGTTTTCCCTTGCACTACCTCAATGGGCTGCACGGTAGCGGTTAGTGTAACGCTATTACAGTGCCAGCGACCCAGGTTCAATTCCGGCCACTGTCTGTAAGGAGTTTGTACGTTCTCCCCATGACTGCGTGGGTTTCCTCCAGGTGCCCCGGTTTCATCCCACATTCCAAAGGCGTACGGGTTAGGAAATTGTGGGCGTGCTATGTTGGCACCGGAAGCGTGGCGACACTTGCAGGCTGCACCCAGAACACTCTACACAAAAGATGCATTTCACTGTGTGTTTCGATGTACATGTGACTAATAAAGAAATCTTATCTTATCTTATGTAATGAAATGATCTGTATGGATGGCATGCAACACTAAGATTTTCACTGTACCTTGGTACATATGACAATAATAAACCAATTTACCAATTACCAATATATATTCCATTAGTTTAATTATGAGTAGTTTCAGGGTGAATATGCAATAAAATGAATGACTTATAGCAAGTGTACGTAGAGTAATACAACATGGTCAGTTCCAGAAAACGGACGTTTCTGACACAGAGAAATTGGATTACTTATACTTCTCAGGAATGGAACCCTGACGTGACCTGGGGACTGCCTGTATTCCCTTCCCACTGTGCCAAGCACCAGAACAGGAATATCCTACTGCTCAACGCCCCAGAACTAAAGTCCCAGGGCAGCTAAAGGTCGACCACATTACTGTACTTACTGACTCCCCAAAGGGTAGAGCAGGTAAATTAGGCCAGGTCCTTGCTAAAGTCCTTGCTCTAGCTGCCTCCAATTTATATTTACCCAAAATAGTTTTAAACACTTAAACCAAATTAGCAAACTGCCAGGTAAGATTTGAACTTGCATTCTCTGGATTACCGATCCAGGGACATCTAATTGTGGAAAATCTACCCTGTTCCCCCACCCCCACTCTCCAGTGTGTTCCTTCTCCCCACAACATTTCCCTCTCCCGCCCCTCACAACATTCCCCCCCACAACATCCCCCCCACCGCCCCCGCACAACATTCCCCTCTCCCGCCCCCACAACATTCCCCCCACAACATTCCCCCGCCACCCCCCAACAACATCCCTCTCCCGCCCCCACAACATTCCCCCCACAACATTCCCCTCTCCCACCCTCCTACAACATCCCTCTCCCGCCCCCCAACATTCCCCTACAACATTCCCCACTCCCGGCCACCCACAACATCCCTCTCCTGCCCCTCACAATATTCCCCCCACAACATTCCCCTCTCCTGCCCCCTCACTATTCCCCCCACAACATTCCCCTCTCATGCCCCCCACAACATTCCCCTCTCATGCCCCCCACAACATTCCCCTCTCCTGCCCCCTCACAATATTCCCCCCACAACATTCCCCTCTCCCGCCCCCCACAACATTCCCCTCTCCTGCCCCCTCACAATATTCCCCCCACAACATTCCCCTCTCCTGCCCCCTCACAATATTCCCCCCACAACATTCCCCTCTCCTGCCCCCCACAACATTCCCCTCTCCTGCCCCCTCACAATATTCCCCCCACAACATTCCCCTCTCATGCCCCCCACAACATTCCCCTCTCCTGCCCCCCCACAACATTCCCCTCTCCTGCCCCCCACAACGTTCCCCCCCACAACATTCCCCTCCTCCCCCATAACATTCTCCACCCACCACAATATTCTGCACCCCACCCTACAACACTCCCGCACACCCCCCACAACATTCCCCACTCCCATGCCCCCCCACAACATTCCCAAATGCCGCTCTTCTTGGGGTCCCAGATGAGAAAGTTGAAGCCAGTGTGGAGGTGAAAGTGAGCAGGTCCTGTAGTGAGGGGGCCGGACAGTGGGCGGGGAAGGACGGACAGGGGGCCAGACAGTGGGCGGGGAAGGACGGACAGGGGGCCGGACAGGGGGAGAGGAAGGTCGGACAGAGGGCCGGACAGGGGGCGGGGAAGGTTGGACAGGGGGCCGGACAGGGGGCTGGACAGGGGGCGGGGAAGGTCAGATAGACTAATCTGCATTTACTTTAATGCAAGATGCCCGGCAGGCGAGACAGGTGAACTCTGAGCATGGATCGGCACATGGAATTGTGATATTATAGCTGTTACCACAACATGGTGGGGAGGTGGGCAGCTCAAAGTTTTGGGATACCGATGCTTGCGGTGGGACGGAGGTAAGAGAGGAGGGGAGATGCGGGTATGGATGAGGGAGAACATCACGGCAGTACTTGGGGGAGTGGGGGGAAATGTCCAGTGAGACCAGAGGAGGTGGAGAAGGCAGGCACAGTAACAACATTTAAGGAGCATCTGGACAGGTACTTGAATGAGCAGGGCCTGGATGGATATGGGATTGAGGCAGGCAAGTGGGATTAGTATAGATAGTACAATGGTCGGCGTAGATACGATGGGCCGAAGGGCCTGTTTCTATTCTGTACAATTCCATGACTCTATTCCCAGTCCTCCTCTCCCCAATATCCCCTATTCTCTCTCTGCAAATTTCCATCCTCTCTTTTGTTAGCCCCATTTCCCCACCCTCTCATCCCCCTCTCCCACTCGCATTCCCCGCACCCAGCCTTTATCCCCCCAGCCCCTCCCCTTACCCTCTTGCCCACCTCTCCTGCTCCCACCCTCCCCGCACATTCTCTCTCCATCTCCAACCCTTGCCCGGTGACGGAGATTGCAAACTTTATGGAGACACAAGAGATTCCGCAGATGCTGGAATCTGGAGCAACGGACACAACATGCTGGAGGACTCAGCAGGTCGGGCAGCGTCTGTGGAGGGAAATGGACTGTCGACCTTTCGGGTCGGGACCCTTCAACAGGAATCGGAATCGGAATTGGTTTATTATTGTCACATGTAAGGAGGTACAGTGAAAAACTTGTCTTGCATACCGATCATACAGATCACTTCATTACACAGTGCATTGAGGTAGTACAGGGTAAAAACAATACAGAATGCAGAGTAAAGTGTCACAGCTACAGAGAAAGTGCAGTGCAGGCACATGAGATTCTGCAGATGCTGGAAATCTGGAACACACGCAAAGTGCTGGAGGAACTCAGCGGGTCAGGCAGCGTCTATGGAGGGGAATATTTTGGGTCAAGACTTTTCATCAGGACTCTCCCAGCATTTTGTGCTCGTTGCAACCTTTAAGTACAGGGGGGGATCAATGGACAGCGGCAATCTCGCATCCACTCTGAGAGGTGGTCGAGATGCAACAGTCACGGTTCAAAGGACCGGCCCAACACGTCTCGGATCTTGGAGGCAAGTCTCTGGAACTTGGCTGGGCGGCGCCAGCGGGATGAGGAGATGTCCGCCCCGTCTTCCCCGAGTAAGGGAGGGGGGGGGGGGTGGGAGCGGACACGGATCCTGTCCCGGGATCGGACTGCCCCCCCCCCCCCGTCACTCGCTTACCGAGCCGGGCGAGGTTGGAGCGAGCCTGCCTCTCCGACGCCTCCCGCAGCTGCTGGTTCTCCTGTTCCGTGCGCCGGGGTTTGCAGACGCATTGCATTTTACTCCGGCGAGGGTGCGGGTGAGTTGCAGTCCGGAGCGGAGCGGGCAGGGACTCAGCTCCGCTCTCTGCGCCTTCCCACACAGTGACGTGGAGGAAACATCTCACTCCTTGGCTGCACTCTTAAGGGCGGGTTTAAAACTTTGAACTCTCCTCTTCACAACCCAAACTGCCTGTGAGCTGGGGGATCCCTCCTGCGAGGTGTGTCCGCCGCTGTGATTGCAGGCGGAGGAGGGCGAAGTAAGGGAGGGGATGCTTCACAGTCCCAAGGACAGATCTGGAGGTCCAGGGGGTAGGGGTTGGGGTTCACCACCCCGGCAACTGAGGGCCTGGGGGTGGGGTGTGGGTGCGGCTCTGATTTTCTGAATTCCTTCAACAGGCTGGGACTCTGAGGGAGGTGGGAGGGGTGGAGGAGGTAGGGAAGGTGGAGGGAGAGGGAGAAGATAGCTTTCTACAAAGCTGTGTCAAGTGCAGGCTCATCTCTCAGATTAGTTCTGATCATTTTCAGGAAATGAAATTGGTTTATTGTTGTCACATGTACCCAGATACAGCGGGAAACAGTTTTGCAAGCCAGCCATACAGATCATTTCAAAACAGAAGTACATGGAGGTAGGATACAAGGGGATGGTGTGGAAAGGGAGTTTTCCAAATCTCCTCCCCCACCCACTGAGCATGGAAACAGGCCCTTCGGCCCATCGATTCCACGCTGGCTACCCTTTCTCCCGTCTCCAACCCTCTTGGACCCCCCCCCCCCACAACTTCTGGTCTTTTACCCATGGGCATCCTTTTCGTTCCCAATTGCTGACCCAACATCTTCTCCGTTCCCCTCACCCACTCCAGCCTCACCCCTTCCGAACGCATAGCTCTCCGGCTACTCCCCACCAACCCCAACCAGGTGAACCCGAAACGTCGACTGGCCAGTTCCCCCCACAGATGCTGCCCGACCCGCTGAGTTCCTCCAGTGCTTTGTGTGTTGCTGACTATCAGGCACTTATTTGCACCAATCCCATTTTATTCTCCTCTCATTCCCATCAGCTCCCCACAGATTCAACCCCTCAGCTACACACAAGGGGCAGCTTACAGTGGCCAATTAACCTTACAATCCGCATGTGGGAGGAAACCAGAGCATAGAATCATACGGCACAGAAAAAGCCCTTCAGTCCATCAGGTTTACCTACACTAATCCCATTGGCTTGCATTAGGTCCAATAGCCTGCTATGCTTTGGTGATTCAAGTACTTATATGATATATCTTTATTAGTCACATGTACATTGAAACACACAGTGAAATGCATCTTTTGCGTAGGGTGTTCTGGGGGCAGCCCACAAGTGTCGCCACATTCCGGCACCAACATAGCATGCCCGCAACTTCCTAACCCGTATGTCTTTGGAATGTGGGAGGAAACCGGAGCACCCGGAGGAAACCCACGCAGACACAGGGAGTAAGTACAAACTCCTTACAGACAGTGGCTGGAATTGAACCTGGGTTGCTGGCGCTGTAATAGCGTTACGCTAACCGCTGCACTGCCGTGCCTGCTTGTCTAGATGCTTGTTAAATGTTATGTGAGTATCTACATCACCTCTTTGGGCAGGGTGTTGCAAACACCAACCACCGTCTGGGTGAAAACATTCCCCCCAGATTTCTTCCAAACTTCCTACCTCTCACCTTAAATCTATGGCCTTGTCTTACATCTCCACCATGGGAAAAAGATTCTTACTATCCACCCTATCTATCCCTCCCCCCTTGTAATTTAGTATCGTCACCCCTCAGCCTCCTCTGTCTTTTGAACCCTGCTTATAACTCTGCTTCAGTGGGCAAGAGATGGGGAGAATTGTCTCCCTTGTGTCCTCATAGGACAGGGTGACCAGACTTTGTGGTACATCAGAATCCAAGGTTGAAACACGGCTGTGGGTACACAGGGTAGAAATGGTATTGTCACATAACAAGTTCCTATCTCACCTCCAAGTCAACAAGATTGTGAGTTGCAGACCCATTCCAGCCAAGTTTCTAAGTCAAAGTCATAGTCGAGTTTACTGTCATGTCCACAAGTCCATGTGTGCACAGGTGCAATGAAAAACTTACTTGCAGCAGCATCACAGGCACATAGCATCAGATAAGCAGTATTCACAAGAAAAACATAAATTAAACACAAATTATACACAATTTTTACAAGAAGAACAAAAAAAAACCAAAAAATGTGTAGAGAATGGAAGGATAGGGACATTGAGTAGGCAGAAGAGATTAGAAACTGCAGAGAGTTGTGGACACAGCTCAGCCCATCACAGAAACCAGCCTCCCCTCCATGGACTCTGTCTACACTTCTCGCTGCCTCGGTAAAGCAACCAATATAATCAAAGACCCCATCCACCCCGGACATTCTCTCTTCTCCCCCCTCCCATCGGGCAGAAGATCACGTACCACCAGGCTCAAGGACAGCTTCTATCCCACTGTTATAAGACTATGAATAGACGTTAATATGGAATCCTGTTCTCACAATCTACCTCATTATGACCTTGCACCCTATTGTCTGCCTGCACTGCACTTCCTCTGTAACTGTAACACTTTATTCTGCATTCTGTTATTGTTTCACCTTATACTACCTCGATCTGTATGGACGGTATGCAAGACAAGTTTTCCACTGTACCTCAGTACAAGTGACAAGAATAAACCACCTCCAGTTCCACTTCCTAGTTTAGTTGGGCATTCAATTACTAGTTTAATTAGTTTGGCAAAGCATGATGGGATGAAGGGCCTGTTTCTGTGCTGTACTGTTGTGTGTTCTATGTTCTATATAACAGGTAAGAAAGGATAAGTAATAATCTTGACTTGCTGGTTCCATTAGGGAAGGGTGACCATAACATCATAGAATCCTTCATTAAGATGAAGAGATAATTAAATCAATCTATAATTAGGGTCTCAAACTTAAACAAAGGAGTCTCACCACCTAGGACATGCTCTCTACTCGTTACTACCATCGGGGAGGAGGTACAGGAGCCTGAAGACCCACACTCAATGATTCAGGAGCAGCTTCTTCCCCTCCGCCATCAGATTTCTGAACAGTCCATGAATCCATGAACACTACCTCAATATTCCTTTTTTTTTGCATGATCTATTTATTTCTGTAATTTATGGATTTTATGTCTTGCACTGTACTGCTGGTGCAAAACAACAAATTTCACGACATATGTCAGCGATAATAAGCCTGATTCTGATTCTGAAACTACAAAGGTATGAGAAGTGACTTGACAATGATGGATCGAGGGGTTTCAACAGTCCATGTACCAATGAACATTACCTCATTATTCCTCTTTTGCACTATTTATTTATTTTATAGTAATTTTTATGTCTTGCACTGTACTGCTGCCCCAGAAAACAACAAATTGCACAATGTATGTCAGTGATAGAAAACTTGATTCTGATTCATTAAGATGCATGACTATGGACAGGCGATTGTTAACATTCAACGAGCGAATGCAGGAAATGCAACATTCTTGTCTGGCGTAAAAATACAAAAGGAAAAGCAATCGAACTATGCCCTACAAAAGAAGTTAACCACAAAAAAATAGGAGCAGGAGTACGTCACCTCAAACCTGCCCTGCCCTTCATTACGATCATGGCTGATCTACCCGAGGCCTCAACTCCTCTTCTGTGCCTGTTCCCCGGAGCCCTGGATCGTCAAAGTTTATCTGCTTTTCCTTTACCTCTGATGCCCTAGCCTTCACAAATCTCCAGAGTACAGAATCCCAGAGGTTCGCCAGACTCTGAGAGCAGAAATTCCGACACATCTCACATTTGCGGGCAGATGTGCAGTTTAAAATGGTGTCGTGGTTGGCACAGACATGGTGGGCCAAAGAATCTGTTCCCGTTCTATACTGGTCTATGCTCTATGTTCGAGCTAACCCTCCCACCCATTTTAGTGTCACCTGCAAATTCGGATCCCTCACATGGACTCATTTGTATTCCTCTATCTATGATCTAAGGAGGGTGGATGGGCATGGGGGAGGGTGGGCAGGGAAGAGAGGACCCAGGGAAACGGGCACAGGGAGGGCTAACTAGGACAGATGGACTTAGGGCAGGATAGCTCAGCATGGTCTCAATCCAGCACTATATTTAAAAATTCTTGGCTGCACTACCCAGTAAGTAATAATTAAAATGCCATATGATCCTGATTATTCTTGAGTGTAACCTAATCTTAGTGACTGAATGTATGTTTTTTGTTTTACTTCTGTTGTTGCCTCGAACAGATTTCTTTCCATAGCAATAAGAACCCACATGCAGCACGAGGTTACAAGCACACGGTGACATACTAGACCAAGGAGCTACAACAGGCTGACGACCCCAATCCGTCTACGATGTTGTTCACTCTTCGACTGAAACTAGTCGTTCACGGTTATCCACTGTCTGTTCAACATAATCTCTTTGCCTACCTGCCCAGACACATACTGAATGTTGACGTAGATTCTGCCTTAACCATTAAACCTGGAGAGGAAGCCCCCAGGGTCAGTTCCAATCT
This sequence comes from Pristis pectinata, assembly GCF_009764475.1. NCBI lineage: Eukaryota > Metazoa > Chordata > Chondrichthyes > Rhinopristiformes > Pristidae > Pristis > Pristis pectinata. The sequence continues at coordinate 6,604,842 of NC_067409.1, forward strand.
GTATTGCTTGAATAAAAAAGGAACGTTTCAGGTTTTTATGTTGGTATTTCCTTCCTTTGCAATCTGGAGCCTCAGTATTCTGCCTCTGGTCTACACCTCCATTCTGAACATTTAACTGAAGTTTTATTAGATATTTAATGACAAGCTCATTTTTCTCTCTCAGCTTTTATACACCCAGCCGGAGGTGGTCAAAGAGTCATAGAGTTATAGAGCACTACAGCACAGAAACAGGCCCTTCAGCCCATCTAGTCCATGCCGGCCAGGTTTTCTGCCTAGTACCATCTACCTGCATCTGGACCATAGCCCTCCATACCTCTCTCATTCATGTACTGATCCAGACCTCTCTTAAATATTACAACTGAACCCGCATCCACCACTTCTGCTGGCAGCTTGTTCTACACTCGCACCTCCCTCTGAGTGAAGATGTTCCCCCTCAGATTCACCTTTCACCGTAAATCTATGACCTCTAGTTCTAGTCTCACCCAACCCGAGGGGAAAAAGCCTGCATGCATTCACTCTATCTATACTCCTCATGATTTTTTATACCTCAATAAGATCTCCCCTCATTCTCCTGTGCTCCAGGGACTAAAGTCCTAACCTATTCAACCTTTCCCTACAGCTCGGGTCCTCAAGTCCCAGCAACATCTGTGTATATTTTCTCTGCACTCTTTCAAGTTTATTGATATCTTTCCTGTAGGTAGGTGACTAGAACTGCGCACAATACTCTAAGTTTGACCTCACCAATATCTTGTACAACTTCAACATAACATCCCAACTCCTGTACTCATTGCCCTGATTTATGAAGGCCAATGTGCCAAAAGCTTCCTTTACGATCCTATCTACCTGTGATGCCACTTTCAAGGAACTATGGATCTGTATTCCCAGGTCCCTTTGTTCTACCGCACACCTCAGAGCCCTACCATTCACTGTGTAAGTCTTACCCCAGTTTGTCCTCCCAAAGTGCATCACCTCACACGTGTCTGCATTAAATTCCATCTGCCATTTTTCAGCCCATTTTCCCAGCTGGTCCAGATCACTTTGCAAGCTTTGGTAGCCTCCCTCACTTCTCCACTACACCCCCAATCTTGGTGTCATCCGCAAATTTGCTGATCCAGTTTACCACATTATCATCTAAATCACTAATATAGATGATAAACATCAACGGACCCAGCACCGATCCCTGCGGCACACCACTAGTCACAGGCGTCCAGTCAGAGAGACAACCATCTACTACCACTCTCTGGCTTCTCCCACTAAGCCAATGTTGAATTCAATGAGAAACATAGAAAACCTACAGCACAATTCAGGCCCTTCAGCCCACAAAGCTGTGCCGAACATGTCCCTACCTTGGAAATTACTAGGCTTACCCATAGCCCTTTATTTTTCTCAGCTCCATGTACCTATCCAAAAGTCTCTTAAAAGACCCTATCGTATCCGCCTCCCCATTCCACGCACTCACCACTCTCTGAGTAAAAAACTTACCCCTGACATCTCCTCTATACCTGCTCCCCAGCACCTTAAACCTATGTCCTCTTGTGGCAACCATTTCAGCCCTGGGGAAAAGCCTATATCTACCCGATCAATGCCTCTCATCATCTTATATACCTCTATCAGATCCCCCCTCATCCTCCGTCGCTCCAAGGAGAAAAGGCCGAGTTCCCTCAACCTGCTTTCATAAGGCATGCTCCACACTCCAGGCAGCATCCTTGTACATCTCTTCTGCACCCTTTCTATGGCTTCCACATCCTTCCTGTAGTGAGGCAACCAATTGACTACTTCATCCTGAATGCCAAGTGACTTAACCTTATGGAGCAGCCTCCCATGCGGGACTTTGTCAAAGGCCTTGCTAATGTCTGTGTAGACAACGTCCACCACCTTCCCTTGATCAACCTTCCTGGTAACCTCCTTGCAAAACTCTATAAGATTGGTTAGACATGACCTGCCACGCATAAAGCCATGTGGACTATCCCTAATCAGACCCTGTCTTTCCAAATACTTATATATCCTGTTCCTCAGAATACCTTCCAATAATTTACCCACAACTGATGTCAGGCTCACCGGCCTATAATTTCCCGGCTTATTCTTAGAGCCTTTCTTAAACAACGGAACAACATTAGCTATCCTCCAGTCCTCCGGCACCTCACTCGAGGCTAAGGACGTTCTAAATATCTCTTCTAGGGCCCCTGCAATTTCTGCACTAGCCTCCCACAAAGTCCGAGGGGACACCTCGTCAGGCCCTGGGGATTTATCCACCCTAATTCACCTCAAGACAGCAAGCACCTCCTTTTCCGTAATCCGGATACGGTCCATGACCTCACTACTCTTTTGCCTCAGTGTCTGTCTCTTGAGTAAATACAGATGCAAAAAAATTCATTTTTGTTGGTCCCTCTAAAGTCTCCTGATCCTGATCAACAAATTCCTCCACAGAACTGAGCCTACTGCTGTTGACAGTATTACTGCTGTTTTTGTGTTTATATTCAAAACATAGCCACCTCACACTTGCCGAGATTGACTTTCATCTGCCACTTCTTCAGGCCATCTCCTATGTAATCTGATGAAAGGTCATTAACTTGAAGTGTTTACTCTGTTTTTTTCTCCACAGACGCTGACTGACCTGCTAAGTAATGCCAGAATTATCTGCTTGTACTTTAAGGCTGATACTCTTTGAAGTTTAGAACTGTGAGAGGTATTTTTGACCATACCCTTTGCTTATTTTTTAACAATTCTCGATTTACTGATATAAAATACTTGAAAGATATTTTCCCACTCACGCAGATTTCTTTTGACTTTTTTCATTTCACTTAACCTATTTTTTCATAATTTTCTCACATCCTTTTAGTTGTTCATTGTTTCTCTTCTAATCACTCTTTAGTTTTAATGACGTTCTGTTCACTCTTAAAACCATGAACAGATTTTTTTCTAAATTCTGTGCCATTGATTAATTCCTGTGATGAACACCATTCTGTAACTTTGCAGGGCTGTGTGATCGAGTCTCCATCCCATGTTATGTCAGTCAGCTCAGCCCTTTCCCTTTTAAAATCTGCCCCAATATAACCTGGTTTTCCGCATCAACTTTTCCCCTTTCTACTTCAATCTTAGGCCTGGTCACATTGTGGTTACTGCTCTCAATGTGATCACCTGAACTTATTTCAAATATCTGACCTATCTCAATGTCCTATGGCAACACACTGTCCCCACAGAAAGCACCCGATCTGGATGCATCACAGCTTGGTGTGGCAACTGCTCTGCCCAAGACAGCAAGAGATCACAGAGAGTTGTGGACACAGCTCAGTCTATCACTTAAACCAGCCTCCCCTCCATTGACTCTGTCTACACTTCCTGCTGCCTCAGTAAAGCAGCCAACATAATCAAAGACCCCACCCACCCCGGACATTCTCCCTTCTCCCCCTTTCCATCAGGCAGAAAACATGTACCACCAGGCTCAAAGACAGCTTCTATCCTGCTGTTATGAGACTCTTGAACGGACCTCTTGTATGATGAAGATGAACTCTTAACCTCACAATCTGCTTAGTCGTGGCCCTTTCACCTTATTGTCTACCTGCACTGCACTTTCTCTGTAACCGGTTTCCCTTTGTACCACCTCGATGTACTTATGTTTTGAAGTGATCTGTATGCATGGCATGCAAAACAAAGTTTTTCACTGTACCTCGGTACACGTGACAATAATAAAGCAATTACCTTTGAGGCATAGAGCACGGAAACAGGCCCAACTCGTCCATGTTGTCAAATTGTCTACCTGAGTCAGTTCCACTGGCTTGTGTTTGACCCATGTCCTTCTAATGGCTTGCTGGTTAGACTTCAGCAAACCCTTTCCAGTTTTTCCATGTTGCAATCAACAAGTAGATCATAGATCTCCCAGAATAATAATATTGCTCTTTCTGTTCCTCCCTACTATTCTGACAGCAGACTTCATCTTTCCCAGAGTAGAGACAGGAAATTCATCCCTACTCGTACAACAAGACAATTTCATTTCATTGACCTGAAATGTTAATTCTGTTTCTCTCTCCACAGATGCTGCAGAGTTTTATTTTGCCAGCTTTTCATCTTTGAGCTCTTACCACATTGACTATCCATCCCTGTAACAAGAAGATCGCAAGAGGCTGCAGAGGGTTGTAGACTCAGCCAGCTCCATCACGGGCACAACCCTCCCCACCATCGAGGGCATCTTCAAGAGGCGGCGCCTCAAGAAGGTGGCATCTGTCACTAAGGACCTCACCACCCGGGACATGCCCTCTTCTCGTTACTACCATCGGGGAGGAGGTACAGGAGCCTGAAGACCCACACTCAATGATTCAGGAACAGCTTCTTCCCCTCCGCTATCAGATTTCTGAACGGTCCATGAACCCATGAACACTGCCTCATTATTCCTTTATTTTGCATTATTTATTTATTTTGTAATTTATAGTAATTTTTATATCTTTGCACTGTACTGCTGCCGCAAAACAACAAATTTCACGACATATAAGTCAGTGATAATAAACCTGATTCTGATATTATTAAATGGCAGAACAGGATTGAGGAGATAAGTCAACTATTCCTGCTTCCAATTTGTATGTTCACACCCATAACTCAATCTTTTCCCATTTATAACAAACATAATTTTACTTCCCTCCTCCATGGGCTTGTGTAAAATGAGATTACGTCACCCTCATACATTCCTCAACTGGCCAATCTTAGTTGATCATGTTTCACACAGTGCTTCAACTTTCCTAGTTTAAAATATCTGTACAGTCTTCTTAATTAGTGTGTCAGGTTTAAATGTTTTCAATCTTTGTTTTCAATGCTGCGTTTTTTGCCTCGCTTTTTCTCTATATTATCTCCTCCAGCCGAGTATCTCCCTGAAATCCCTGCATTCCTCTAATTCTGGTCATCTCCACCATCCTGAGTTTAATCACTTGGCCATTGGGAGCTGTCACTCAGATGCCAAGGCCCTCCACTCTCTACCCTCTAAGAAGGATAGGAAAGGTTTAGAGGGATATGGTCCAAACACCGGCAAATGGGACTGGTTTAGATGGGCATCTTGGTCGGCATGGACATGTTTTTTTTCCCTTTCTTTTCCGAAGGATGTTTATTCAGTGACTACAGTATCACATCATTACAATATTACAGTATTCCACAATTCACACTATTTACAGTCAATAGTTTCAAATTATAACACAGTCACCCCTGTCCAGAATGCACTCGAACCCCTGTGGAGCCCATGGGTCCTGGAAAGCCTCCGGTGTACCCGTGGGTACCGCGTGCTCCTTCTCCGGGGACACACGGACACGAACGTAAACCCAGAAGAGGGGCAGGCAATCAGCTCAGGCAGAACCCTCGAACGCCCGCCCTTGACATCTGAGCGAATGGCCACCTTGGCCAGGCCCTGGGGCAGACCAACCAGGAGATCCCCCGACCGACCCACCACCCCTTGGAATAGACCAGTTGGGCCGAAGAGCCTGTTTCCGTGCTGAATGACTCAATGCTTCTGAAAAAAATAACCAAGCTTTTAATTTTCTGCCCTAATATCAATTTTATTTTTGTTTGCTTTTGCTTAAGGATGATCTTACACACTTTCGCCACACTGGTACGAATAGAAATAGGATGTATTTTGTATCTAAATATCCTCCTTGGTCACGTGCAGCCATTGTTTAGAAGCTCCCAGCTGTCCCGATTTGGTGCCAATGACCAATATGAGGAATGCCGCTCTTCCTGGCAACATTCCTCAAACCACCCTCTGGCTTATTCTAGCACATATCCGGGGAAGTATTACCACCTGTGATCACGCTCCTAAAATTTTTTCCTCACCTTCTTTCACACAAACATGAATTGGGAGCAGGAGCCAACACAAGGCCCCTTGAGCCTACTCCACCATTTTGTAGGGTCCTGGCGGACAGACAAAGAGTCATAGAGTCACACAGCACAGAGACAGGCCCTTCGGCCCAACTCATCCATGCCAAGCAAGATGCCCACCTAAACTGGTCCCATTTGCCAGCGTTTGGCCCATTTCCCTCTAAACCTTTCCTATCCATGTACCCGTCCAAATCTCTTTTAAATCCTTCCCCTCTCACCTTAAACCTGTGCCCTCTAGTTTTTGGTTCCCTTTCCCTGGGAAAAAGACTGTGTGCATTCACCCTATCTATGCCCCTCATAGTTTTTTACACCTCTGTAAGGTCACCCGTCAGTCTCGTACGCTCCAAGGGATAAAGTCCTCACCTGCCCAACCTCTCCCTATAACTCAGGCCCCCAAGTCCTGGCAACACTCTTGTAAATCTTTTCCGCACTCTTTCCAGATTAACAACATCTTTCCGATATCCGATATACTCCTGCTCCTATTTTCTTGTGGTCTTGCATTGGATAAACAGAAGGAGGAAATGCAATGGCAGGATTGTGAGGAGAGAGTGCTGCAATAGAGTCTGCCTTCACTACGAGTCCCAGCTGTGTATTCCGTACCCGGACCACAATTCTTTTCCTCATTTCAATTTTGCCAACTCTAGCTTCAAAAGGATTGCTCTCACTGAGTCATAGAGCAATACAGGCCCTTCGGCCCAACCAGTCCATGCCGACCATGGTGCCCACCCAGCTAGTCCCAATTTCCTGTGTTCGGCCCATATCCCTCTAACCCCCACCCCTCCATGTACCTATCAAAGTGCTTCTTAAATGATACTATCGTACCTGCCTCAACCACTTCCTCTGGCAGCTTGTTCCATATACTCACCACCCTCTGCATGAAAAAAGTTGCCCCTCAGGTCCCTTTTAAATTTTTCTCCTCTCACCCTAAGCCTATGCCCCCTAGTTTTGGACTCCTCTACCCTGGGGAAAAGACTGTTACTGTCCACCTTTTCTGTGCCTCTCATCATTTTAAACACTTCTATAAGGTCATCCTTCATTCTCCTACGTTCTAAGGAATAAAGACCTAGCCTGGCCAACTTCTCCCTATAACTCAGGCCCTCGAGTCCTGCACTCTTTTCAGTTTAACCACGTTTTTCCTATAACAGGGTGACCAAACCTGTACGCAATGCTCCAAGTGCGGCCTCACCAACGACTTGTACAACTGCAACATAATGTCCCAACTCCTGTACTCCATGCCCTGACTGAAGGCCAGCGTGCTAAACGCCTATTTCACCACCCTGTGTCGCCGCTGTCAACAAACTATGTACTTGTACTCCTGGGTCCCTCTGTTCCATTGCACTCCCTAGTGCCAACCATTCAGGAGCAACTTCTTTCACATCAGAAAAGTCGGTGATAATAACCCTGATTCTAATTCTGAGGCTCAGGTGACCATGGAGCGCTTCAACTTTACCCATTGCTGCCACCTACAGTCCAGTCGTGGGTTTGCAGACTCTCTTTTGATAGTTCTACATTCTAGTAGGTGCAGTGCTGATGATAGAGCACTTCTTTCTTTGGCAGTCCCTGGAAGTTGGAGATGACTTGCTCCCACTCCGGCTTGACTGATGAGGTCAAGCGTGGGACATCAGGAAGGCTGACAGTATCGTCAAGGATGCCTGCCACCCTGGGCCATTTCCTCTTCTCTCTTCTACCTTCTGGGAGAAGATACAGGAGCTCGAAAGCCCAGGTGACCAGACTCACAACAGCTTCTGCTCCACTGCCATCAGACTTCTGAACCAATCACCTCTTCCACATCCCCTTCCCGGTGGTGCTGCCTCGTTCTCAGACCCTTAATTTTACCTCTTCAGTTACTGCTGCTTTAGCATTTATTTTCACTCGACTTCAGTTCGCACCACTCACTATACTTTGCACCATTCCGTTATTTTGTGCCTGTCACTGTATTTATTGTCGTGTGTGCTGTTTACTCTGTGAGCTTCATGCGATTAGGGAATTTCATTGCACCCTGGTGAATATGACAATGAACTGATCTGGACCTACATGCTCTGTCACAGGGCATAGATAGAGTAGATCGTCAAGAGTCTTTTTCCCACAATGGAAATATGGAATACTAGAGGGCGGAGCTTTAAGGTGAGAGGGCAAAAGTTTAGAACATAGAACGCAGAACAATACAGCACAGGAACAGGCCCTTCAGCACAGGAGGCTGTGCTGAAAACTAATTACACTATTGACGCCTAATTAAACTAATCCTTTCTTCCTTCACACGGTCCATATCTCTCCATTTCCTGCGTATTCACGTGCCTATCTTAAGAGCCTCTTAAACACCTCTATCATTTAAGACAAGATTTCTTTATTAGTCACATTTACATCACACACAGTGGAATGCATCTTTTGCGTAGAGTGTTCTGGGGGCAGTCCGCAAGTGTCGCCACGCTTCCCGGTGCCAACATAGCACGCCCACAACTTCCTAACCCCTACGTCTTTGGAATGTGGGAGGAAACTGGAGCCCCCAGAGGAAACCCATGCAGACATGGGGAGAACGTACAAACTCCTTACAGACAGTGGCCGGAATTGAACCCAGGTCACTGTCGCTGTAATAGCGTTATGCTAACCGCTACACTACCATAATCCACCACCACCCCTGGTAGTCCATTCCAGGCACCCACCACTCTCTGGTAAAAACTTTCCCCGCACATCTCCTTTGAACTTCCCCCCCCCCCCCCCACCTTAAATGCATGTCCTCTAGTAACAGACATTTTTGGGAAAAAATACCAGCTGTCTATCTATGTCACTCATAATCTTATGAACTTCTATCAGGTCTTTCCTCAGCCTCTGCCACTCCAGTGAAAACAACCTCTCCTTACAGCACATGTCCCCTAATCCAGGCAGCATCCTGGTGAACCTCTTCTGCACCCTCTCCAAAGCCTCCACATCTCTCCCATAATGGGGTGACCAGAAGTGAACGCAATACTCCAGATGCAGCCTAACTAGAGTTTTATAAAGCTGCAACATAACTTCCTGACTCTTGAACTCAATGTCTCGACTAATAAAGGTAAGCATGTCGTACGCCTTCTTTACCACCCTATCGACCTGTGCAGCCACTATGGACTTGGACCCCAAGATCCCTTTAAAGGAGATGTGTAGGGTAAGTTCTTTTACACAGAGAGTGGTGGGTGCTTGGAACGGGCTGCCAGGGGTGCCGGTGGAGGCAGACATGATAGTGGCATTTCAGAGGCATTTAGACAGGTACATAAACACTTTGACACTCACCAACTTTTATTGATGCTCCATAGAAAGCATCCTATCTGGATGCATCACAGCTTGGTACAGCAACTGCTCTGCCCGGGACCGCAAGAAACTGCAGAGAGTTGTGGATACAGCCCAGCGCATCACAGAAACCAGCCTCCCCTCCATGGACTCTGTCTATACCTCTTGCTGCCTTGGTGAAGCAGCCAGCATAATCAAAGACACCCCCACCCGGGTCATTCTCTCTTCTCCCCTCTCCCATCAGGCAGAAGATACAGGAGCCTGAGGGCACATACCACTAGGCTCAAGGACAGCTTCTATCCCACTGTTATAAGACTATTGAACGGTTCCCTTATATGATGAGATGGACTCTTGACCTCACAATCTGCCTTGTTGTGACCTTGCACCTTATTGTCTACCTGCAATACACTTCCCTGTAGCTGTGACACTTTACTCTGTATTCTGTTATTGTTTTTACCCTGTACTACCTCAATGCACTGTGTAATGAATTGATCTGTATGAACGGTATGCAAGACAAGTTTTTCACTGTACCTCGGTGACAACAATAAACCAATATCAGTATCAACAGGCAGGGAATGGAGGGATGGATCAATGTGCAGGCAAAAGGGTTTAGTTTAATTTGGCGTCATGGTTGGGACAGACATTGTGGTCAAAGTTTCTGAACTACTGTTCTATGTTCTACGTAAGTGCTCGTTGGCTTGGGATGTTGTGTGTTACTTTCACATGGCTTTTGCCTGCTCCCACATCATAGAGACACATAGTGCTCAGTGCCTTCCTGGATCCTCCATCCCCATTCTGACAAGGTAATGAGGTAATGACTGACTGCTGCAGTGGACACACCCAAGCAACGAGCCAAACCAGTCATACCTCTCAACGTTTCATGACTTGTCCACAAACCCAGGCTGGTTAAGACTGTAACAGTTCATTGTTTGAACAAAACAAATGCTTAATAAGCTTTGTATCAAGGACTGCGGACTGCATTCTGGTGATGCCAGCTTAAGTGGAGGGAGGCGTGGCACTTTATTGCAAAGCTGCATCTCTCTGTGTCATGATTAAGAACAGAAAATCCGCCTTGATGATCGAACACACAGGCAGTCACTGGAAGATTTAAAGGGGTTCCTTCCGACACACGTGAAAGTGGGTTCACCCACCCTAGAGGACTGATTGTTGGCTAAACTTTCTGCCTCAGTGTTTTGTGGGGAAAGACAGCTTAAGAGCCATTCCAAAGACGTATGGGTTAGGAAGTGTGGGCATGCTATGTTGGCGCTGGAAGCATGTTGACACTTGCAGGCTGCCCCCAGAACACTCTACGCAAAAGATTCATTTCACTCTGTGTTTAGATGTACATGTGACTAATAAAGATATCTCTTATCTTAAAGAGCAGGAGTTGGCCATTTGGTCCTTTTGAGCCCACTCGACAGGTCAACATCATGGCCGACCCACCTCAGTGCTCTCCCACCCCTTGAATATCCAGAAATCTGTCTCCACACTCTGAGGCTGTCACCCCTGGTTCTAATCACTCCTGTCAGGGGAAACAACCTCCCTGCATCCAGCTGTTGGGCCTTGTAAGAATTTTCCAAGTTACAATGAGATCTTGGCTCATTCTTCTAAATCTAGAATGTAGAACAGTGCAGCACAGGAACAGGCCCTTTGGCCCACAATGTCTGTGCCAAACATGATGCCAAATTAAACTAAATCCCTTCTGCCTGCACATGACCCATATCCCTCCATTCCCTGCATGTTCATGTGTCTATCTAACAGCCTCTTAAACACCTCTACTGAATCTGCCTTCACCACCACCCCTGGCAGCCCGTTCCAGGCACCCACCTCTCTCTGTGTAAAAAAAAACTTGCTCCACATATCTCCTTTAAACTTTCACCCTCTCATCTTAACTGCAAGTCCATTAGACCATAAGGCCATAAGATGTAGGAGCAGCCTCTAGTGTTTGACATTTTTACCCTAGGAAAAAGATTTTGTCTCCCCCGTCTATGCCTCATAATTCTATAAATCTCTATCAGGTCTCCCCTCAGCCTCCGACTCTCCAGAGAAAACAACCCAAGTTTGTCCAACGTCTCCTTATGGCTCATGCTCTCTAATCCAGGCAGCATCCTGGTGAACCTCTTCTGCACCCACTCCAAAGCCTCCACATCCTTCCTGTAACGGGGCGACCAGAATTGCACACAGTACTCCAAGTGCAGCCAAACCAAAGTTTTATACAGCTGCAACAGGACTTCCTGACTCTTACACTCAGTGCCCCGACCAATGAAGGCAAGCATGTCGTACGCCTTCTTTAGCACCCTATCTACTTGTGTGGCTGCTTTTAGGAAGTGATAGAATTGCACCCCAGGATCTAGAGAGTACAGGCTTGGTCTCAGCATCTCCTCCCACAGCAAACCCACCATCTCTGGAACCAATTTGGTGAATCTTTGTTGCACTTCCTCTGTTGTCAGCTCTATCCTTTTTACTTAAGGTAAGGATACCAGGACTGTGCACAGTCCTCCAGTTACAGGCCCTGTATAATTGCAGCAAGACTAGTTTCCTCCTGGTTTCCAATCATCTGGAACGAGGCCTGGACTCAACACCTCCCCCTGTAACTGGATCCTTGACTTTCTGACCAACAGACCGCAATGAGTGAGGTTAGGCAGCAACACTGGTGCCCCACAAGGCTGCGTCCTTGGCCCTCTACTCTACTCCCTATACACTCATGACTGCGTGGCCAGATTCTGCTCTAAATCCATCTACACATTTGCAGATGATACCATCATAGTAGGCTGTATCTCAAATAACAATGAGTCGGAGTACAGGAAGAAGATAGAGAGCTTAGTGACATGGTGTCATGAGAACAACCTTTCCCTCAATGTCAGTAAAACAAAAGAGCTTCAGGAAAGGGGGCAGTGTACATGCACCTGTCTACATCAATGGTGCTGAGGTCGAGAGGGTTGAGAGCTTCAAGTTCCCAGGAGTGAACATCACCAATAACCTGTCCTGGTCCAACCATGTAGACACCACGACCGAGAGAGCTCACCAGTGCCTCTACTTCCTCAGGAGGCTAAAGAAATTTGGCATGTTCCCTTTGACTCTCACCAACTTTTACCAATGCACCACAGAAATCATCCTATCTGGATGCATCACGGCTTGGTATGGCAACTGCACATCACGGACACCAGCCTCCCCTCCATGGACTCTGTCTATACCTCTCGCTGCCTTGGTGAAGCAGCCAGCATAATCCCCACCCACCCAGGTCATTCTCTCTTCTCCCCTCTCCCATCAGGCAGAAGATACAGGAGCCTGAGGACATGTACCAGCAGGCTCAAAGACAGCTTCTATCCCACTGTGATAAGACTATTGAACGGTCCCCTAGTGCGATGAGATGGACTCCTGACCTCACAATCTACCTTGTTGTGACCTTGCACCTTATTGTCTACCTGCAATGCACTTTCTCTGTAGCTGTGACACTTTACTCTGCATTCTGTTATTGTTTTACCCTGTACTACCTCAATGCACTGTGTAATGAACTGATCTGTACGAACGGTATGCAAGACGAGTTTCTCACTGTACCTCGGTACAAGTGACAACAATAAACCAATCCCAATACCAGCACACCACTTGCCCTCACTCGCTGCACCTGCTAAGACCGCTCCACTTGGACGCACGTCTGTATTTGACAGTAATTACCTTCGTCCTCCAGTGTAGGTGCGTGAGAGGGAGATAGAGGCGGGATGGGGTGAGGGTCAAGCTAAACAAATCCGGGAGAGGGACTGGGAAGGGCGACTCCTGAAGACTTAGGTTTAACGAAAGCGTGCAAGGCGTTTGGAAGCGCCTCGCTGCGAGGGAGAGGCAGGGAGTAGCGCCGCGGGTCGGACCGCAGCGAAGGGCGGTGGGAGCAGATTCAACAGTGGTGTCTAAGCGGGGTGCAGGTATTGAGGAGGAGAGCGCATGGGGCGTTGGGGGGGGGGGGGGCTAGAATTGGACGGAGCCCCCTAGCCCAGTGACGGGACGAGTGGCCTGTTATAATTCCCTGATCCAGGGATAAGTGACAGAACACACCTGCGTCTCCCTTTCCAAACAACATTAAAAACCCTTTGAAATGCAGAGACATTGGTTGGCAGGACGGTGTGCGGTGACACGGGATCTGGGACGGGTTTCACCGTGGGCCAGTGGGATGTGAGCTGTGCCGGTTGACAAGTCATGAGCCCGGGGCAGTTGGAGACAAGGCTGTAACGCGGGCGAGTTTTAAACCAGCTCTCCACCCCTCGCTGCAACAACCCCCCCCCCCCCCCAGAACAACGCGATCGGACAATGTCAACTTTCCCGGGAGGACAGACCGAGACCAGAGCGCTGAAGAGACTTTGTGTTTTGACCCTCCCCGCGCCGGCAGGGCACCAGCAGAGCTATTTAAGTGGCATCTGTGCGTTTCGCTTCCCACCGCACTCCTCCTGCTCCCAGCGGCACAGAATTCCAGCCAGAGCGGTGATGCCCCCCCACCACCCCCCTCGTTCGACCTACCGTTGTCCACTCCGTTACACTGCATCCTCCCGGCGCCGTGTGTACTGAGGTTCTTTTTGCTAATGGGACTGTTACCCAACGCGTCCCGCCGGGCAGGGGGACCAGAGTCCTCCCAAGGCGGCCTTCTCTGAAGGCAAGGGGAGAGGGCGGGGGAGGTGGGCGTCCGCTTCCACACAGCACTGTGCGCTGGCCACGGGTGCTACTGGTGGAGACCGCAGCTCATTTCACCTCTTCCCTCCTCAGACTCCTCCTGCCCCGTCTCACCAGCAAAAAAACCTTTTCCAAAAAAGCTCCTCCCTCTTCCAAAGTCCAAGCCCCAGTGCGGTTGAGTCAATCGCTCGACATGCATTTTCTGACGCGCGCGGATTCCCCTTCCCGGTCACATCGCACCCCTGTTGAAAGATTATGTATTGATATTTACTGGGCCAGCCGAAGGTCTGTCCTTTCGCCCAGAGGCGGACGCGGCGAGCTGCGAAGAAAGATCTCATCGTCAGTCGACCAGCATCAGTCCCTTCCCCTCCTCGCCGGGCGTCCTGTCTTGAGCTGGAATTAGTGATGAACGGAGTGGGACAGAGGAAATGGGACAGTTAGCACTGGCCAGACTGACAATACACTCAGCAGGTCGGGCAGCGCCTTTGGAGAGAAACAGTTCACGTCGCTGGCTGGCAGTTAAGGCTGTAAAGGTCCCTGGCTTTTTTCATGCTGATGTCCTCAAACCTTGTCTCTGTTTCTCCCCCAAAACTGCCCGACCAGTTGACCATCCCCAACATTCGCTATTTTTATTTCAGATATTCAGCATCTGTGGTATTTTAGCTTTGGATTGATATTTATCTCTGTTTGTATCTCCTGGAGGGAATTCTGGAAAACCTGGAGCTATCCTGGGTCCCAGAACACTGTAGGAATTTGGAAAGGTGGCACCCGATTTGCCCAATAAAATTCCCACAAACAGCAACAGGGTTGCATCACTGCCTGGTATGGAGGCTCCAATGTGCAGGATTGAAAGAGGCTGCAGAGGGTTGTAGACTCAGCCAGCTCCATCATGGGCACAACCCTCCCCACCATCGAGGACATCTTCAAGAGGCGGTGCCTCAAGAAGGCGGCATCTATTACTAAGGACCCTCAGCACCTGGGACATGCCCTCTTCTCGTTACCACCATCGGGGAGGAGGTACAGGAGCCTGAAGACCCACACTCAACGATTCAGGAACAGCTTCTTCCCCTTCGCCATCAGATTTCAAAATGGTCCATGAACCCATGAACACTACCTTGTTATTCCTTTTTTTTTGCACTACTAATTTACTTTGTAATTTATAGTAATTTTATGTCTTTGCACTGTACTGCTGCTGCAAAACAACAGATTTCACGTCATATAAATCAGTGATAATAAACCTGATTCTGACAATGGCAAGATAATCTGTGTAAATGGATTATATAGATCTATAGGACACATCACCTTGAAGTATTGGTATTGGTTTATTATTGTCACTTGTACCAAGGTACAATGAAAAACTTGTCTTGCATACCGATCGTACAGGTCAATTCATTACAAGTGCAGTTACATTGAGTTAGTACAGAGTGCATTGAGGTAGTACAAGGTAAAGACTATAACAGAATACAGAGTAAAGTGTCACAGCTACAGAGAAAGTGCAGTGCAGGTAGACAATAAGGTGCAAGGTCACAACAAGGTAGATCGTGAGGTCAGAGTCCATCTCATTGAATAAGGGAACTGTTCAATAGTCTTATCACAGTGGGGTAGAAGCTGTCCTTGAGCCTAGTGGCATGTGCCCTCAGTCAAAGGGTCATAAAGGGGTGAACCTGGCTGAAGATTTCATGGTCCGAGAGTCATACAGCACAGAAACAGTCCCCTCGGCCCACCACGATCATGCTGACCTTCTTTTGCTCATCCACACTAAGCCCATTTGCCCGCACTGGGTCCATAAGACCATAAGACACAGGAGCAGAATTAGGCCATTCGGCCCATCAAGTCTGCTCCGCCATTCGATCATGGCTGATTTATTTTTCCCTCTCAACCCCATTCTCCTGCCTTCTCCCCGTGACATTTGACGCCCTCGCTAATCAAGAACCTATCAACCTCCATTTTAAATATACCCAATGACTTGGTCTCCACAGCCATCTGCGGCAATGAATTCAACAGATTCACCACTCTCTGGCTGAAGAAATTCCTCCTCATCTCTGCTCTAAAGGGACGTCCCTTTATTCTGAGGCTGTGCCCTCTGGTGCTAACTGTTCAACTGCTGGAAACATCCTCTCCACATCCACTCTATCCAGGCCTTTCAATATTCGGTAGGTTTCAATGAGATTCCCCCCTCATCCTTCTAAACTCCAGCCAGTAAAGGCCTAGAGACATCAAACGCTCCTCATACATTAACCCTTTCATCTCCAGGATCATTCCTGTAAACCTCTTCTGCACCCTCTCCAATGCCAGTACATCCTTCTTTAGATATGGGGTCCAAAACTGCTCACGTGTGGTCTGACCAATGCCTTATAAAGCCTCAGCATTACATCCTTGCTTTTATATTCTAGTCCTCTCAAAATGAATGCGAACATTGCATTTGCTTTCCTTACTACCGACTCAACCTGCAAGTTAACCTTTGGGGAATCCTGCACTAGGACTATATATTGCTGTAGCCCCGACAATGTTTCACAGCACCACCAATTTTCATGTCATCTGCAAACTCACTAACCATGCCTCCTGCATTTAAAATCCAAGTCGTTAAAAATCACAAACAGCAAAGGTCCCAGCATGATCCTTGTGGGCTTGAATTAATATCTCAAGCAGCAAGCAGCACCTCTGAGGGCACAACACACCCTTAGAACTGTGCTGGTGGGTAAGCCTAGAGTTTTGCTCTCACCACTCCAGGTTAGGACTTGAATCCGCAACCATCAGAATGAAAAGCAAGAGTACTACCAACCTAACTGCTGCAGATACTGAACGGCTTCAACCTTCGACATGAGACGTAACACTAAAGCTAAATACCACAGATACTGGGAAACTGAAGCTCAGCAAATGCTGGAAACGCTTATCATGTCAGGCAGTTGAAGTTTCAGGTCAGTGATATTTCTTATCCTCTCTCCCCAGATGCTGTCTGGCCTGCTGAGCATCCATCGAGTCATAGAGTCACAAAGCACAGATCAATGCTGATCTTTTTGCCCACTTACACTAATTCCATTTGTCTTCATTAGGACCATATCCTTCTTCACCTTGCCTAGTTAAATGTCTGTCTCAGTGTCTCTTAAACACGGTGATTGTATCTGACTCCACCACCTCCTTTTGCAGCCCTTTCCAGATATCAACCACTCTCTGTGTGAAAGACCTACCCCTCAGATTCCTTTCAAAACTCCTTCCCCTTCCCTTTAACCTATGCCCTCTTGTTTTCGACACCCCTACCACGAAACCATTCCTAACATAATGTTTTGTTTTAAAGAATAACATAGTTATAGTTTCTACTTGTGCATAGCAGGGAGGGAGATGGTATAACAGAACTTTACTTATTAACAGTTAAATGTTTTCTTTTATGCACTTTCTCTGTAACTGTAACACTTTATTCTGCATTCTGTTATTGCTTACCCTTGTTCTACCTCAATGTTCTGACGTGATAAAATAATCTGTATGGAAGGCATGCAAAACAAGGTTTTTCACTGTACCTGGTACATGTGACAATAATAAACATAGAACATAGAACAGTACAGCACAATACAGGCCCTTCGGCCCACAATGTTGTGCCGACCTTTAAACCTCGCCTAAGACTATCTAACCCCTTCCTCCCGCATGTCACTCTATTTTAAATTCCTCCATATGCTTATCTAGTAATCTCTTGAATTTGACCAATGTACCTACCTCCACCACCACCCCAGGCAGCGCATTCCATGCCCCAACCACTCTCTGGGTAAAAAAACTTCCTCTGATATCTCCCTTGAACTTCCCACCCATTACTTTAAAGCCATGCCCTTTAAACCAATTTGCCAATTAATAAATATTTCCAGAATAAGAATTTCTTTTGAAAGGACACCCCATAACTATACAATTTTGTTATCCTAAAACTGGCCATTAATCCTAATATCTTAATCCCCAGTGTGAAACGGGAGATTACCCACTATATAGACCATGAATAGAAGAACAGAAGCTGGACTAGGCCAGCTGGTGCTCTGAGCCTGCTTCTCTACTCATCAAGGTCATCACTGATCTCCCACCTCAGCACTCTGTTTCCTTGCGCTATCTATCCATGCCCTCAGAAATCTATGGATCTTTGATTTGAATGAACACAGCAAGAGAGCCTCCATTGTCCTCCGAGGCAGGGAATTCCAAAGGTTCACCACCTCCTGAGTGAAGAAGTTTCTCCTTATCCTAAATGGTCAATCCCTTATGTGTGCTTCCAGTCCTGGACTCCTCAGCCAGCAGTTTAGTCAACCTTTCATAAATTCATACGATTCTGCTCAGTCCTACTATTCTTTTCAAGGTCTTCTGTTATTGCACCCTTCATAACAGATTGCAACATTTTCCCTAGCACTGGGATGAGGCTAGAGTCATAGAGCACTACAGCATGGAAACAGGCCCTTCAGCCCATCCAGTCCATGCTGTCCTGATTTTCTGCCTGGTCCCATCTACCTGCACCCAGACCATATCCCTCCAAACCCCTCCCATCCATGTACCTGTCCAAACTCCTCTTAAATGTTACAATTGAACCCGCATCCATCACTTCCGCTGGCAGCTCGTTCCACACTCGCACCTCCCTCTGACTGAAGAAGTTTCCCTTCAGATTCCCTTTGTATACTTCACCTTTCACCCAAAACCTATGTCCTCTAGTTCTAGTCTCACCCAACCGTAGGGCTAGCAGGTCAGATATTTACTCCTTCCCCTCCTTTCTCAAATAGTGGGTCACATTTGCTATCCATCCATGGGAATAATTCCAAAATCAAAAGAATTTTGGAAGATTAGAATCAAGGCATTCTAATCTCGAAAGCCACTACCTTTAAAATGCTGGGAAACAGATCATTAGGTCCTCAGGAGATCTCAGCTTTGAAGATCACCAGTACCCCAGCACTATTTCTTCACTAATACCTAGTTTGGTTCCTCATTCTCATTAGACCCTTGACTCTGTAATATATCTGGGAGGTTTTTTTGTCTTCTTCTGTGGAGAACAGACACAAAATAGTAGTTTAATTCCTCCACCATTTCCTTAACCCTGTAATAAGTTCTTCTGTCTGCAGGGTGCCCGTATATGCTTTCTTTTGTCTTTTCCCTTTTTATGTACCTCTAATGGCTCTAGCAGCCATTCTTATGCCTTTTACTTGTTGGGGTGTTTATGCTTTTAGTGCATCTCGTGCTTGGGGATTTAGATTCATCGAGTCACAGAGTGACACATTACAGAGACACACCCTTGGTCCCAACTCATCCATGCCAACCAAAGTGCCTTCCTGTGCTAGTTCCATTTACTTGCATTTGGCCCATATCCCTCTAAAACATTCCTATCCATGTACCTATCCAAATGTCTCTGAAAGATTGTAATTATACCCATCTTTACCACTTCCTCTGGCACTTCATTCCATATACACACCACACTTTGTGTGAAAAAGTTGCCCTTCAGGTCCCTTTTACATCTTTTCCCTCTCACCTTAAACCTATGCTCCCTCTGGTTTTAGAGTCCTTTATTCTGGGAAAAAGACTATGACCATCCACCTTATCTACTTCATGAGTTTATAAATCTCTATCATGTCACCCGTCAGCCTCCTTCACTCCAGGGAAGACAGTCCCAGCCTATCCAGCATCTCCTTATAACTCAAGTGCTCCACTTCCAACAACATCCTTGTGGATCTTTCCTGAAACCCTCTCTACCTTAATCACATCCTTCCTGTAGTATGGCGACCAGAACTGCACACAATACATCAAGTGCGGTCTCACCAATGTCTTGTTCAGCTTAACAGGACATCCCAACTCAATGCCCCAAGGTGCCAGAAGGTTGGTGGACAGCCAATGTTGTTTATTTAAGAAGGGCAGCAGGGATAAGCCAGGTAACTACAGGCCAGTGAGCTTTATGTCAGCAGTAGGGAAACTAACAGAGAAAATCCCAAGGGATAGGATTTAAGTACAGCTGGAAAGACAGATTTATCAGGGAAAGTCAGCATAGCTTTGTGTGGGGGATATCCTGCTTCACTAATCTGACTGAGGTTTTGGAGGAGGTAATCAAGAAGATTGATGAAGGCAGGGCGATAGACGTTGTCGGTATGGAGTTTGACTAGGTCCTACCTGGTTGGCTGGTCCTGAGGTTAAGGCCCATGGGATCCAAACTGAGATGGCTAATTGGATCCAAAATTGGCTTGGTGATAGGAGGCAGAGGGCAGCAGGGGAAGGATGTTTTCTGATGGGAAGTCTGCAAGCAGTGGTGTAGCGCAGGGATCGGTGCTGGGACCCTTGTCTGCGATATATGTTCATGACTTGGCTCTTGGTGTAAGAGGTATGATTACACGAAAGATGATATGAAAGTTGGTGGTATTGAAGATAGCGAGGAAGGTTGTCTAAGGCCACTGCAGGATATGGATCAGGTGGAAAGTTAGGCAGAGCATTGGCAAATGGAATTTAATCACGGAAAGTACGAGGTGATACACTTTGAGATGGGTAGGACATACAGTAAATGGTAGGGCACTGAGGAACGTTGATGGATAGAGGGACCTTGAGGTTCAAGTCCATAGTTCCCTGAAAGTAGCAACAGAGGTTGACGAGGGTGCCAAGAAGGCATATGGCACATTTGCCTTCATAGGTTAAGGCAGAGAATATAAAAGGTTGGGTCACGATGTTGCAACTTTACAGAACACTGGTTAAACTGCACTTGGAGTTTGTGTGCAGTTCTGGTTAACACAGAACAGCATAGGAACAGGCCCTTCAGCCCACAATGTGTGTGCCGAACATGACGCCAAGTTAAACTAAATCTCTTCTGCCTGCACATGATCCATATCCCTCCATTCCCTGCATATTCATGTGTCTATCTAAATGCCTCTTAAACACCTCTATCGTATCAGCTTCCAACACCACCCCATGCAGCCCATTCCAGGCACCCACCACTCTCTGTGTAAAAAGCTTTCCCTTGCACATCTCCTTTAAACTTTCCTCCTCTCACCTTAAATGCATGTTTTCTAGTATTTGACATTTCTATTGCTTGTACTGTAGTATTTGACATTTCTGCATTGGAAGATGGAATTTAATCATGAAAAGTACAAGGTGAAGTAATTTTGTGATGTGAAATATGGCTAGGATATATACAGTAAATGGTAGGGTGCAAAGGAATGTTGATGAACAGAGGAACAAATGCTGCACAACTCCTGTGTGCAGTTCTGGTCGCCTCATTACAGGAAGGATGCGGAGGCTTTGGAGAGGGTGCAGAAGATGCTTACTGGATTAGAGGGTATGAGCTATAAGGAAAGGTTGGGTTGTTCTCTCTAGTGCGTCGGAGGCTGAGGGGAGACCTGATGGTGGAATAGATAGGGTAGACAGTCAGAATCTTTACCCCAGGGTAGAAACGTCAAACACCAGAGGACATACTTTTAAGGTTCGAGGGGGTGAAGCTTAAAGGGGATGTGAGGGGCAAGTTTTTTTTATGCAGAGGGCGGTAGGTGTTTGGAATGGGTTACCAGGGGTAGTAGTGGAAGCAGGCAGTTTGGTGGAGTTTACGAGGCTTTTAGATAGACGCATGAATATGAAGGGAATGGAGGGAGATGGATGATACACTGGAGGACATTGGCATGAAGATTAGCACAACATTGTGGGCCGAATGGCTTGCACAGGCCTCTGCTGTCCTCTGTTTCTCTGGCCTGTACTGTGCTGTACTGTTCTATGTTCTATGTTTAACTTTTATGACTGTAAATACCAAAAATGTAATGTAGAGAGCAACACCACCAGAGAAGATAAAAAAACAGGAACAACTGCACCAGGGCTGAGGGTGGAGGGGGAGAAGGCCACTATAAGGAGAAGAGGAGGAGGGGTGAGGCAGGGGCCAGAGGTGATTGGTGGACCAAGGGTGGTGAAGGATGACGGGTAGTTGGAGCCAGGAAGGGGAGGGGTGGAGTTAGGAGACAGAGGCAGGTGGAGGGAGATGGATGGAGGGGGGGGGGGTGAGGGGAGGAGGGGGTGAAGGTGGAGGCAGCTGCTGGAGGGTGATAAGCAGGAACACAAAGGGTGCCAGAACTGGAATCTGAGAGAGATGAGATTTCTTTATTAGTCACATGTACATCGAAACACACAGTGAAATGCATCTTTTGTGTAGAGTGTTCTGGGGGCAGCCCACAAGTGTCGCCACGTTTCCGGCGCCAACATAGCATGCCCACAACTTCCTAACCCGTACGACTTTGGAATGTGGGAGGAAACTGGAGCACCCGGAGGAAACCCACGCAGACACGGGGAGAACGTACAAACTCCTTACAGACAGCGGCCGGATTTGAACCCGGGTCGCTGGCGCTGTAAAGCGTTACACTAACCGCTACACTACAGTGCTAGGAAGGTGATAATGGGAACCATAAGGGGAGAGGTGTTAAACAAACCCCAGCAACCTGATCCTAGCTGCTCTCCTTAACCATCAATGGTTAACTCTAATCATTAACTCCTGACAAACTCAACCCAAAACCAGCAGCATCTAACTCTAACCCTGGCGAATTGACCAGCACAGTGCTCCTTAAGCAGGCTTCCTGGTTAGGCTTTGATCTGGTGCACACATGATACTGGGCGCCATCCAGTGATATTGGGGCAGTAACTTTGTGATCACTGAAGGCACCAGTCACCGTTGTCAATCACGCCAGGACAATTGTGTGGTTTTTTTTGGAAGGTGAGATCAAAAACCACTTTCTGCCACTGACATCTCGGTCAAATGGTCGCATTGGAAACCAGAACCATTTCACAACGTTACCGCCGCTGCAGGGTTTGACTCACCGGCGAGAACGCCCTTCCCACGAAAGCCACACTTCCAACGGCAGTGGAACGTGTTTAAAAAATAATCAAATCCCCTCAGTCATTGTCCGGCAGAGATTCTAAACCGGACTATAACCGGTGTCTGCGGAGGGAGGTTCACATTGTAACCCGGACTATAACCGGTGTCTGCGGAGGGAGGTTCACATTGTAACCCGGACTATAACCGGTGTCTGCGGAGGGAGGTTCACACTGTAACTCGGACTATAACCGGTGTCTGCGGAGAGAGATTCACATTGTAGCCCGGACTATAACCGGTGTCTGTGGAGGGAGATTCACATTGTAACCCGGACTATAACCGGTGTCTGTGGAGAGGAGTGTCTGGATGGATCTTGGGGTCCAAGTCCATAGCTCATTGAAACTGGCCACATAAGTAGATAGGGTGGTAAAGAAGGCGTAAGGCATGCTTGCCTTCATCGGTCGTGGCATTGAGTATAAGAGTAAGGAAGACATGTTGCAGCTGTATAAAACTTTGGTTAGGCTACACTTAGAGTATTGTGTGCAATTCTGGTCGCCCCATTACAGGAAGGATGTGGAGGCTTTGGAAAGGGTACAGAAGAAGTTTACCAGGATACTGCCTGGATTAGAGGGTATGAGCTATAAGGAGATGTTGGACAAACTTGGATTGTGTTCTCTGGAGCATCGGAGGCTGAGGAAAGATTTGATAGAAGTTTATGATATTAAGAGAGGCATAAATGGGGTAAACAGTCAAAGCCTTTTTGCTAGGGTAGAAATGTCAAGCACTAGAGGACATGTATTTAAGGTGAGAGGAAGAAGGTTTAAAGGAGATGTGCGGGGCAGGTTTTTTACACAGAGAGTGGTGGGTGCCTGAAACGGGCTGCCAGGGGTGGTGGTGGAGGCAGATATAATTGCGGCATTTAAGAAGCTTTTTTGATAGACACACGAATATGCAGGGAATTGGGGGATATGGTTCATGTA
Source organism: Pristis pectinata (assembly GCF_009764475.1). NCBI lineage: Eukaryota > Metazoa > Chordata > Chondrichthyes > Rhinopristiformes > Pristidae > Pristis > Pristis pectinata. Next base: position 6,628,371 of record NC_067409.1, read on the forward strand.
CAGGGAGAAGAAATTTAGTTTGACATCATGTTCAGTGCAGACATGCTGGACTGAAGGGCCTGTTCCTGTGCTGTAATGTTCTGTGCTCGTTCTAACCCTGACTGTAACCGGAGTCTGTAGAGAGGAGTTTTCACCTTCTAACCCTGATAGTCACCTTAGTAGAAAGTTTGATTCATGTTCCAGAAGCGTGTGGATATGAAGATTACAATCAGCAATGTTCAGGGGTGCTTGTGTAGTTTTCTATGAGGATATCCCATTACACTGATTTAGAGACAAGACGTACGGATAATTCTCAGCTCTATTTTGACAATGTTGTTGAGATGATGGGCAAGAGCTCAAATCATGTAGAATTCTGAACATTAGTCTCTTGTATTTCGACAGAATTTCATGGTTGAGGATGACTCTCTAAGATGAATCTTAGATGGGAATCTTGGTTGGCATGGACCAGTTGGGCTGAAGGGCCTGTTTCCAAGCTGTATGAGCCTATAAATCCATGGCTCCTTTCTCCCCTTCCAGAGACGGTATTGAGTGAATGGGAGGGTACTGAGTCGGGTGAAGGATGAGAGGCAGCTGAGGGGGAGAGGGTGAGGGAAGTGGAGGGAGCTGAGGGAGTGGGTGTGAACAAGAGTTAGCTGTGAAGGAGGTGAGGGAAGTGGAAGGTGCGGAATATTTGACCGACTCCTTCACTAAGGCTGTTAATATCAAAGTTAATTCATTTCAATGGGTTGAGTGATTTTCATGTTAGGATTAATTGTATATGGAGGTTCACCAGGATGTTGCCTGGATAGGAGGTCTTTGGTACGGGAGGAGATTGGATAGGCTGCGTTTGTTTTCCCTGGAGTGGAGGAGGCTGAGGGGTGTCCTGATAGAGGTGTATAAAATTACAAGGGGCATAGATAGGGTAGATAGTCAGGATCTTTTTCCCATGGAAGGGATATCAAAAAAAGAGGGCATGGGTTTAAGGTGAGAGGAAGGAGTTTTAAAAGGGGATATGAAGAGAAAGTTTTTTTATATAGGGAGTGTTTGATATCTGGAACTCACTGCCAGAGGAGGTAGTGGAATCAGATACAATTACTATGTTTAACAGACATTTAGAAGGCATTTGACTCTTCTTCCCTCTCCCATCAGGCAGAAGATACAAAAGCCTGAAAGCACGTACCACCAGGCTCAAGGACAGCTTCTATCCGCTGTATTAAGACTGTTGAACAGTCCCTTAGTACGATAAAATGGACTCTTGACCTCACAAACTACCTTGCACCTTATTGTCTGCCTGCACTGCACTTTCTCTGTAACTGTAACACTTTATTCTGTATTCTGTTATAGCTTTTCCCTTGTACTACCTCGATGTACTGATGTGATGAAATGATCTTAATGGATGGCATGCAAAACAAAGTTTTTCACCGTACCTCGGTACATGTGACAATAATAAACCAATTTATTGGTATTGGTATTGGTTTATTATTGTCACTTGTACCGAGGTACAGTGAAAAACTTGTCTTGCATATCAATCGTACAGGTCAATTCATTACACAGTGCCATTACATTGAGTTAGTACAGAGTGCATTGAGATAGTACAGGCAAAAACAATAACAGTACAGAGTAAAGTGTCACAGCTACAGAGAAAGTGCAGTGCAATAAGGTGCAAGGTCACAACAAGGTAGATCATGAGGTCAGAGTCCATCTCATTGTATAAGGGAACCGTTCAATAGTCTTATCACAGTGGGGTAGAAGCTGTCCTTAAGTCTGGTGGTACATGCCCTCAGGCTCCTGTATCTTCTACCCGATGGAAGAGGAGAGAAGAGAGAATGTCCCGGGTGGGAATTTACCAACTAGGCAAGGCATAATGCAAGGCATACAGACCTAATGCAAGCAAATGGGATTAGTGTAAATGGGCAAAAAAGGTCAGCATGGACATGATGGGCAGAAGGACCCGTTTCTGTGCTGTACAATTCTATGACTCTATGGAAAGAGTGGATAGATATAGAGGGCTAAACGGTGTTTCCCTACCTTCATGCTTCCTTAAGTGTTTGTAACGTATTTAATTTGTTGTGTAATAGACTCAGTGGCGTAGCAGTGCTGTCTGTGTGGAATTTGCACGTTCTCTCTGTGACCGCACGGTACTCTGATTTCCTCCACTTCCCAAAGACGTGTGTGTTGGTAGGTTAATTGGTCACTGTAAATTGCCCCTAGTGTGTAGGTGAGTGCGAAATTCTGGGGGAACTTGATGAGGATGTGGGGGAATGAATAAAATGGGAACAGTGTGGTGCTACTGCAGAAGGTGGTTTGATGGTTGGTGCGGAATTGGTGGGTGTTTTCGTGCTCTGTGACTTAGTTAAACCCTCTCCCTCAGCAACTGTTAACTTTGGCAAGTTTAACAAATTAGTCACAAAATCAGTTCAGAATTATGTGCTTTTTCCTTGGGTGAAATGTTCCCAAGGAATACCAACATAGCAGGAACAATTTGATCTGGTGATTATACTTTACTCAAATTTTCAGTCACCAAAAGAGAGCAAAGAGTCCCAGTGATACATAAATTAGCTTAAATTAATGAACAAAGTGTGCATTGGGCCTGACTCGTTCTGGAATCTTCAACTCCCAACAACAGGTGGTTTGATGTATAATCTGTGGAGCCTGGATGGGAAGGAGATCTTCCCGATTCCACAGACCTGGCAATTGTCCCATCCACATGTTGCCTCGTGTAACTCCCCTCCCTGAACCCAAAATATCTCCGGAATAATTTATACCTACGTTGCTGGATTACATTCATTGAGGTTCTAGGTTTTAGTAAGTTTTCTGTTGCCCTGTGATTAGTGATTATCATTGCAGGCTTCACATTATTCAGTGTTCAATCAGACTCCCTTAGAATGAGTCAGAAATGAAGTGCCTGGTTGAGGCAGGTACATTAACAACATTGAAAAAGTACTTGGACAGGTACATAGATTGGAAAGGTTTAGAGGGATATGAGCCAACTGGTCCATGCCGACCAGGATTCCCATCTAAGATAGTCTCATTTGCCTGCCTTTGGCCCATATCCCTCCAAAACCTTTCCTATCCATGTACCTGTCCAGGTACCTTTTACATGTTGTTAATGTACCTGCCTCAACCACTTCCTCTGGCAACTCGTTCCATATACTGACCACTCTCTAAGTGAAAAGTTGCCCCTCAGGTTTTTATTAAATCTCTCCCCTCTCACTTTAAACCTAGGTCCTATAGCTCTTGATTCCCCAACCCTGGGAAAAAGACTGAGTGCATTCACCCTGTCTATGCCTCTCATAATCTTATACACCTCTATAAGATCACCCCTCATTCTCGTATGCTCCAATGAAAACAGTCCTAATTTGCTCAACCTCTCTCCATAGCCCAGTCCCTCGAGTCCCAGCAACATCCTTGTAAATTTCCTCTGCACTCTTTCCTGCCGATGATAACACATGATATGTTGCCTACCCTTCTGAAGAGGCATGATCGAAGAAAGAGCTGCCACATGAGTTGGAATCACAATATTATTAATGAATGAATAGGCAGAATTGGATAAATTGTCAGGTTTTGAAGGGCAGGTGTTAACCCACATTTTAACCAGGCTACATGAAAGAAACATGAGGGAATTGGACATGTTGTGTGACACCCAGTCACTGGTCTCTGGCAGGACAGACTCCATGCTCTAGTCAAAGTCAAGCTTATTGTCATATGCACAAGTATATGTGTGCACAGGTACAATGATAAACTTACTTGCAGCAGTATCACAGGCACATAGCATTAGAGACACAACATTACGTCTTGAATCAATTGGCAAAACCCTAATCACTACAGTTTTGCAATACTATGAACACTTGCATCACTTTGCACTAAAATGGACTTTTTTTTGTTCTTAATTGCGTTCTCTCTTGTAAACATTGTGTTTAATTTATGTTTAATTTATGTTTTCCTTGTGAGTGTTGTGTCTCTAATGCTCTGTGCCTGTGATGCTGCTGCAAGTAAGTTTTTCATTGCACCTGTGCACACATGTACTTGTGCAGACGACTATAAACTTGACTTTTTGACTTTTTTCACAAGAAAAACATAAACATAAATTACACAAAATTGTACAAGAAAGAACACAATTAGAACAAAAAATTGCAGTGCAGAGTGGTCAGTGGCCATGGTATTGCGATACTGTCAGAATTAGATTTATTATCACTGACTTGTATGACGTGAAATTTGTTGTTTTGCGGCAACAGTACAGTACAAAGACATAAAATTACTATAAATTACAAAAACAAATAAATAGTGCAGAAAAAAGAATAATGAGGTAGTGTTCATGGACCGTTCAGACATGTGATGGCGGAGGGTTGTGCTGATTGGTTCAAGAACCAAATGGTTGAAGGGAAGTAGCTGTTCCTGAACTTGGTGGTGTGGGACTTCAGGCTTCTGTACCTCGGAGTGTATGTTGATGGGGCTTTGCCCTGAGTTCACTCATGCAAGAATGATCTGACAAGGGGCCAGACTAAACAGACACTAGGCTCACTCCCTCAGCAAATGATAATAAAGTGTATTATCACTATTGGACACAACTCTGTAGTATTTACTTATTTACTTATTCACTCACAGGGTGCAGACATTGTTGTAAAGGCTAGTATTTATTACTCTCCCTGGATGTCCCTGAATTGAAAAGGTGGGTCGGAGTCAACCACTACAGTGGATCCGCAGTCACACCTCAACCATACTGTTCATTTGGATGGCACATTTCCTACCCACATCAGTGAATAAAATGGATTTTGACATCATTCTGGTAGTTTCATAGTTTTAGTTACCGAGAATAGCTTTTATTTTTAAGTTTAATTACTTGAATGATTTAATTACTTGAATTTAAATTCCCCGGATGCCACGGTGAGATTTGAACTCAGTGGCGCGGCGCAGGCAGTTTAAAAAGCGGGGACAGAAAAAAAGAAAAAAAACTTCGGAGGCTTTGTGGGCTTCGCTTCGGAGGACTTCGGAGCAGATAAGTTTTTCTTTTTTTATCTTTTTTATTAGAGTTTTAAGTATAAGGCTTAGTTTTTAATAGGGCTGTAATTTATTAGGGTTAGTGTTTTTATAAGGTACTTTTATAAGGGTGTAAAAGTTTCGTGGTAGAGTGGGGGCTGGACTGTACAGGTGCAGCGTCGGCAGTTTAAAAAGCCAACTGCCACATCCAGTGGGCAGCGTCAGAGCGGACAGCGGTAGCAGAGTGTTCTGGGCTTTGGCTCAAGGGGCTTAGGCATAAAGGGGCGAGGAAAGGTAGGTGACTTGAGTTAAGGAAGGGGTATGAGTGCGGTTTCCTGTACTTGGTGTCAGATGTGGGAGTTCCCGGAGTCTCCCTGCCTCCGGGAGGGCTACACTTGCACCCGGTGTGTCGAGCTGCAGCTCCTGAGGGACTGTGTTAGGGAACTGGAGATGCAGCTTGATGACCTTCGTCTGGTCAGGGAGAGTGAGGAGGTGATGGAGAGGAGTTATAGGCAGGTGGTCACGCCGGGACCATCGGAATCAGGCATTTGGGTCACAGTCAGGAGGGGGAAGGGGAAGAGTCAGGTACTAGGGAGTACCCCTGTGGCTGTACCCCTTGACAATAGGTACTCCTGTTTGAGTACTGTTGGGGGAGACAGCCTACCTGGGGGAAGCAACAGTGGCAGTGTCTCTGGCACAGAGCCTGGCCCTGTGGCTCAGATGGGTAGGGAAGGAGTGAGGAGGGCACTAGTGATAGGGGACTCTATAGTTAGGTGGGCAGACAAAGTGATTCTGTGGATGCAGGAAAGAAACTCGGAAGGTAGTTTGCCTCCCAGGTGCCAGGGTCTGGGATGTTTCAGATCACGTCCAAGATATCCTGAAGGGGGAGAGAGGTCATGGTACATATTGGTACCAACGACATAGGTAGGGAAAGGAATGAGGTTCTGAAAAGAGACTATAGACAATTAGGAAGGAAGTTAAGAAGCAGGACCTCAAAGGTAGTAATTTCGGGATTACTGCCTGTGCTAAGCGACAGTGGGTATAGGAACAGAATGAGGAGGAGGTTAAATGCGTGGTTGAGGGATTGGAGTAAGGAGCAGGGATTCAGTTTTCTGGATCATTGGGTCCTCTTTTGGGGCAAGTATGACCTGTTCAAAGAGGACGGGTTGCACTTGAATCCCAGGGGGACCAACATATGGTGGGGAGGTTTGCTAAGGCTACTGGGGAGAGTTTAAACTAGAATTGTTGGGGGGTGGGATCCATACTGGAGAGACTGGGGAAGAGGTGTTTGGCTCTTAAATAGAGGAGGCTAGGTGATAGAGAAGGGATGTGTTCAGACAGGCTTGAGATGTGTCTATTTTAATGTAAGGATTGTTGTGAACAAGGCGGATGAGCTTAGAGCTTGGATTGATACTTGGAGCTATGATGTGGTGGCCATTATGGATACTTGGATGGATCCGGTGCTGGAATGGTTGATTCAAGTGCCCAGTTTTAGATGTTTCAGACAGGACAGGGAGGGAGGCAAGAGAGGTGGGGAACTGGCATTGTTGATCAGAGATAGTGTCACGGCTGCGGAAAAGGTGGATGTTGTGGAGGGATTGTCTACAGAATCTCTGTGGGTGGAGGTTAGGAACAGGAAGGGGTCGATAACTGTGCTGGGTGTTTTTTATAGGCCACCCAATAGTGACAGGGTTATTGAGGAGCAGATAAGGAAGCATATCCTAGAAAGGTGTGAAAATAACAGAGTTGTTGTGATGGGGGATTTTAATTTCCCAAACATCGATTGGCATCTCCAGACAGTGAGGGGTTTAGATGGGGTGGAGTTTGTTAGGTGTGTTCAGGAAGGGTTCTTGACACAGTATGTAGATAGACCTACAAGAGGAGAGGCTGTGCTTGATTTGATATTGGAAAATGAACCTGGTCAGGTGTCAGATCTCTCAGTGGGTGAACATTTTGGTGATAGTGATCATAATTCTATCTCCTTTATGTTAACACTGGAGAGAGATAGGAAGAGGCAGGCTAGAAAGGTGTTTACTTGGAGTAAAGGGAATTATGAGGCTCTCAGGCAGGAAATTGGAAGATTAAATTGGGAACAGATGTTCTCTGGGAAAAGTAGGGAAGATATTCGGCAAATATTCAGGGGGTATTTGTGTGGAGGTCTGCATAGACATGTTCCGATGAGACAGGGGAGCCATGATAGGATACAGGAACCGTGGTGTACGAAGGCTGTAATAAATCTAGTCAAAAGGAAAAAAGCATACAAAAGGTACAGAGAGCTAGGTAATGTTAGAGATCTGGAGGAGTACAAGGCTAAAAGGAAGGAACTTAAGAAAGAGATTAGGAGAGCCAGAAGGGGACATGAGAAGGCCTTGGCGGGCAGGATTAAGGAAAACCCCAAGGCATTCTACAAGTATGTGAAGAGTAAGAGGATGAGATGCGAAAGGATAGGGCCTATCAAGTGCAGCAGTGGGAAAGTGTGTATGGATCCGGAAGAAATAGCGGAGGTACTTAATGAATACTTTATGTCAGTATTCACCATGGTAAAAGATCTGGGGGATTGTAGTGGGGACTTGCAGCGGCCTGAAAAGCTTGAGCATGTAGATATTAGAAAAGAGGTGGTGCTGAAACTTTTGGAAAGCATCAAGTTAGATAAGTCGCCAGGACCGGATGAGATGTACCCCATGTTGCTGTGGGAGGTGAGGGAGGAGATTGCGGAGCCTCTGAAGATGATCTTTGCGTTGTTCATGGAGATGGGAGAGGTTCCAGAAGATTGGAGGGTTGCGGATGTTGTTCCCTTATTCAAGAAGGGGAGTAGGGATAGCCCAGGGAGTCTTACCTCAGTGGTTGGTAAGCTGATGGAGAAGATCCTGAGAGGCAGGATTTATGAACATTTGGAGAGGTATAATATGATTAGGAATAGTCAGCATGGCTTTGTCAAGGGCAGGTCCTGTCTTACGAGCCTGATTGAATTTTTTGAGGATGTGACTAAGCACATCGAGGGAGAGCAGTAGATGTAGTGTATATGGATTTCAGCAAGGCGCTTGATAAGGTACCCCATGCAAGGCTTATGGAGAAGGTGAGGAGACACGGGATCCAAGGGGACATTGCAGTGTGGATCCACAACTGGCTGGCCCATAGAAGGCAAAGAATGATTGTTGAAGGGTCGTATTCTGAGTGGAGGTCGGTGACCAGTGGTGTACCTCAGGGATCTGTACTGGGACCCTTACTCTTTGTGATTTTTATAAACGACCTGGATGAGGAAGTGGAGGGGTGGGTTAGTAAGTTTGCAGATGACACGAAGGTTGGGGGTGTTGTGGATAGTTTGGAGGGCTGTCAGAGGTTACAGAGGGATATAGATAGGATGCAGAGTTGGGCTGAGAAGTGGCAGATGCAGTTCAACCCAGATAAGTGTGAAGTGGTTCATTTTGGTAGGTCAAATATGTTGGCGGAATATAATATTAATGGTAGGACTCTTGGCACTGTGGAAGATCAGAGGGATCTTGGAGTCTGAGTCCATAGGACGTTCAAAGCGGCTGTGTAGGTTGACTCTGTGGTTAAGAAGGCATACGGTGTATTGTCCTTCATCAATCGGGGAATTGAATTTAGGAGCCGTGAGGTATTGTTGCAGCTATATAGGTCCCTGGTCAGACCCCACTTGGAGTATTGTGCTCAGTTCTGATCGCCTCACTACAGGAAAGATGTGGAAGCCATAGAGAGGGTGCAGAGGAGATTTACAAGGATGCTGCCTGGAATGTGGAGCATGCCTTATGAAAGCAGGTTGAGGGAACTCGGCCTTTTCTCCTTGGAGAGACGGAGGATGAGGGGGGATCTGATAGAGGTGTATAAGATCATGAGAGGTATTGATAGGGTAGACAGTCAGAGGCTTTTCCCCAGGGCTGAATTGGTGGCCACAAGAGGACATGGGTTTAAGGTGCTGGGGAGCAGATATAGAGGAGATGTCAGGGGTAAGTTTTTTACTCAGAGAGTGGTGAGTGCGTGGAATGGGCTGCCGGAAACGTTGGTGTAGGCGGATATGATAGGGTCTTTCAAGAGACTGTTAGATAGGTACATGGAGCTGAGTAAAATAAAGGGCTATGGGTAAGCCTAGTAATTTCTAGGGTAGGGACATATTCGGCACAGCTTTGTGGGCCGAAGGGCCTGAATTGTGCTGTAGTTTTTCTATGTTCTATGTTCTATCTCTGGATCAATGGTGCAGAACACTGGGTGCTGGTCCTGTAATCTAACCACCATGCTACCATACTCCTGGAGCAGTGTAGTTCATCATAGTTGCTTCATAGTTCTTTCTAGATGGGTTAGTAATGCGAGAGATGCTATTCATTTCCCTAAACTGGTGGCTTCGATATAAAATTGGGTGTGACTGCAGTGAGCTCTACAAATGACTCGTGGATTGTGAAATTCATGACTCATATGTAACAAGGTGTGGGAGACTGTCTCAAGTAAAACAAACCTCTAATTCATGTCTAAGAAATAACAGATACTGGGCAGCAGATTTACCAAATAGAAGGAACACAGAACATACAACAGTACAGCACAGGAACAAGGCCCTTCTGCCTACGATGTCTGTGCCAAACACAATGCCAAATTAAACCAAATCTCTTCTGCCTGTACATGATCCATATCCCTCCATTCCCTACATATTGGGCAGGCACGGTAGTGTAGCAGTTAGTGTAACACTATTACAGCGCCAGAAACCTGGGTTCAATTCTGGCCGCTGTCTGTAAGGAGTTTGTACGTTCTCCCCGTGTCTGCGTGGGTTTCCCCCGGGTGCTCCGGTTTCCTCCCACATTCCAAAGACATATAGGTTAGGAAGTTGTGGGCATGCTGTGTTGGCGCCAGAAGCGTGGCGACACTTGCGGGCTGCCCCCAGAACACTCTACGCAAAAGATACATTTCACTGTGTGTTTCAATGTACATGTGACTAATAAAGATATCTTATCTTATCTTATATTTATGTGTCTAACAAGCTCTTAAACCCCACTGTCGCATCTGCTTCCACCCCCACCCCTGGCAGCCCATTCCAGGCACCCGCCACTCTCTGCATAAAAAAACTTGCCCCGTACATCTCCTTTAAACTTTCCCCCTCTCACCTTAAATGCACGTCCTCTAGTATTTTACATTTCTACCCTGGGAAAACAATTCTACCTACCCTGTCTATGCCTCTCACAATCTTATAAACTCCTATCAGGTCTCCCCTCAGCCTCCAACGCTCCAGAGAAAACAATCCAAGTTTGTCCAACCTCTCTTTATAGCTCACACTCTTTAATCCAGGCAGCATCCTGGTGAACCTCTTCTGCACGCTCTCCAAAATCCTCCACATCCTTTCTGTAATGGGGTGACCAGAACTGCACACAATAGAAAGATGAAAGATTTTGCATTTGCTAATTGCTTCATTTTTTTTTACCAGAGCATATTTTCATTTAATAATCTTTTTCAAGGTGGTAAACCCATTTGCTCTATTGCTGCTGTGCTGGCTGAACCAATCCCTCCCGTCTCCCAACCCTACTGCTTACCACCCACTATCAGTCATAGAGTCATATAGCACTGAAAAAAGGCTCTGCAGCCCACCATGCCTTGCTGACTACCTATACTAATCCCATCTGGTCCATAGCTTGATGCCTGAAGTGCTTGTCAAGATACTTCTTATATGTTATCAGAATACCTGCCTCCACCATCAGCTCAGGCAGTTCATTCCAGATTCCTGCCACCCTCCGTGTGGAAAATAAATCCTTCTCAGATCCATGGCAACTTCTCTGCCTGGGACCGCAAGAAACTGCAGAGTTGTGGACACAGCCCAGTGCATCACGGAAACCAGCCTCTCTTCCTTGGACTCTTGTCTTTACCTCTTGCTGCCTTGATGAAGCAGCCAGCATAATCAAAGACCCAACCCACCCGGGTCATTCTCTCTTCTCTCCTCTTCCATCGGGTAGAAGATACAGGAGCCTGAGGGCACGTACCACCAGGCTTAAGGACAGCTCCTACCCCACTGTGATAAGACTATTGAACGACGAGATGGACTCTGACCTCACGATCTACCTTGTTGTGACCTTGCATCTTATTGCACTGCACTTTCTCTGTAGCTGTGACACTTTACTCTGTACTGTTATTGTTTTTACCTGTACTACCTCAATGCACTCTGTACTAACTCAATGTAACTGCATTGTGTAATGAATTGACCTGTACGATCGGTATGCAAGTTTTTCACTGTACCTCAGTAAAAGTGACAATAATAAACCAATACCAATACCCTCTAAACCTCTTACCACTCACCTTAAACCTATGACCTCTAATTTTAGACACCTCTGCCATGGGGAAAGGTTTCCTTCTATCAATGTCACTCATAATTTTGTATACATCTATCAGGTCCCCCCTCAGCCTCCTTCACTCTAAGGAAAACAAACTCAGACTCTCCAGTCTCTCCTCATAACTGTAATGCTCCATCCCAGGCAACATCCTATACTCTCTCCAGTGCAATCACGCCTTCCCTATGGTGTGGTGACCAGAACTGTGCCCACTGTGGCTGAACTGATATTTTATAAAGTTCTACCATAACCTCCCTGCTCTTAGATACAAAAGTCTGAAAGCACATACCACCAGGCTCAAGGACAGCTTCTATCCCACTGTTATAAGACTATTGAATGATCTCCTTCTACGATAAGATGGACTCCTGACCTCACAATCTACCTCGTTATGACCTTGCAACTTATTGTCTGCCTGCACTGCACTTTCTCTGTAACTGTAACACTTAACTCTGCATTCTGTTATTGCTTCACCTTGTACTGCCTCAATGCACTGTGTAATGAAATGATCTGTATGGATAGCATGCAAAACAAAGTTTTTCACTGCACCTTGCCACATGTGACAATAATGAACCAATTTACCAATTTCTATTCTAACACTGTACCCTGTTTTAAATACTTATCTTTATTTCACCTTCACAGATACGGTGGTTTCTACTTGTATCACTGCCTTGGACAGGAGGCACAAGAGATGGCAGATGCTGGAATCTGGAGCAACAACAAATTTGCTGGAGGAGCTCAGCAGGTCGAGCAGCATCTGTGGGAGGGTTGATGGGGGGGAGGAATTATCGACGTTTCGGGTTGAGAAGTCCTGATGCAGGGTTTTGACCCGATACGTCGACAATTCCTTTCCTCCCCCAGAGATGCAGCTTGACCCACTGAGTTCCTTCAGTAGATTGTTTGTAACTGTGCAAAGAAATGTCTCCTAAACTGTATCTTTTACTCCCATGTTAAATCATCCCACCCAACACATAACCCAGCCTCACCCCAGCTCAATCGCTTCCCCTATTCATTTCCTAAAGCTGGATTTTGAGAAAACCCATTGTCTCTGAACACCTTCTACTCTCTATTGGCAACAGCACCACAGCACAATGGCTCTCTTCATACATAACTTTAATAGTAAATCCTTGTCCTAGTCCTTGTTCCATCAAAACCCTCACTTCACCACGTCAGTGGAATCTCTTGATCAGTTAGGGAAGTGGGCCGAGGAGTGGCAAATGGATTTCAATACAGATAAGTGTGAGGTGATACATTTTGGAAAGTCAAACCAGTGTAGGATATATACTATGAACAGTAGGGCACTAGGGAGTATAATGGAACAGAGGGACCTAGGAGTACAAGTGCATTGTTCGTTGAAAGTGCGTCACAGATAGACAGGGTGGTGAAAAAGGTGTCTGGCACACTGGCCTTCATCAGTCAGGGAATTGAGTATAGGAGTTGGGACATTATGTTTCAGTTGTACAAGATGTTGGTCAGACCACATTTGGAGTAATGTGTACAGTTTTGGTCGCCCAAAAGACCAAAAAGACATAGAAAAGACATAGAAATGACATGGTTAAACTGGAGAGAGTTACGAGGATGTTGCCAGGACTAGAGGGCTGAGTTATAGGGAGAGGTTGGCCAGGCTAGGTCTTTATTCCTTGGAGTATAGGAGAATGAGGGATGATCTTATAGAAGTTTATAAAATTGTGAAGGGCATAGATAACGTGGATGGTAACAGTCTTTTCCCCAGGGTAGGGGAGTCCAAGACTATCAGGCATAGATTTAGGGTGAGAGGGCAAAGATTTAAAAGTGACCTGAGGGGCAAGTTTTTCACGCAGAGGGTGGTGAGTATATGGAATGAGCTGCCAGAGGAAGTGGTTGAGGCAGGTACAATAGTATCGTTTAAGAAGCACTTGGATGGAGGGGTGGGGGTTAGAGGGATTATGGGCCGAACGCAGGAAATTGGAACTAGTTGGGTGGACACCGTGGTCGGCATGGACTGGTTGGGCTGAAGGGCCTGTATCCACGCTGTACTGCTCTATGACTCCATGACTCTTCCCTCTGTGTCTATTCCCGCCTATAAACTGGAAAGAGAGCAAAGAAGATTTATGAGAATGTTGCCAGGACTTGAGGGACTGAGGGGTGACCTTATGGAGGTGTTTAAAATCATGAGGGGCATAGATAGGGTGAAAGCACACAGTCTTTTTCCCAGGGAAAGGGAATTAAAAACTAGAGGGCATAGGTTTAAGGTGAGGGGGGAGAGATTTAAAGGAGACCTGAGGGGCAACTTTTTCACCCAGATGGTTGACCGTATATGGAACGAGCTGCCGAAGGAAACAGTTGAGGCAGGTACAATAATCATTTAAAAGATACTTGGACAGGTACATGGATAGGAAAGGTTTTGGAGGGATATGCGCCAAACGCAGGCAAATGGGACTAGCTAAGGTGGTCGGAATGTTGGGCTGTTTCCGTGCTGTGTCACTCCATGGCTCTGCCCATCACACTAATCCTAACAATTCAGCTCTGTGACTTAAGACTCCTTGTTCACCCGACTTTCTCTCTTTACCCTACTCTTACCTCCTCTCTGGAACTGTCTTTCCGAGTGAGACCTACCTTCACCCACTGCATCCATTTATATGGCATATACACAAAAAGTGCTGGAGGAACTCAGCAGGTCAGGCAGCATCTATGGAGGGAAATAAACAGTCGATGTTTCGGGCTGAGACCCTTCATCAGGACCGGAAAGGAAGAGGGCAGAAGCTAGAATGAGAAGGTGGGGGGAGGGGGTGAAGCACAGGTTGGCAGGTGGTAGGTGAATTCAGGTGATAGGTGAGCTCAGGTGATAGGCGAGTCCAGGTGAGAAGGGGAAGGTAGGTGCGTGGGGGAGAGGGAGAAGATGTAATGAGCTGAGAGGTGATAGGTAGAAGGGCTGAAGAAGAAGGAATCTGGTAGGAGAGGGCAGTGGACTGTGGAATAAAGGAAGGAGGGGGGAGAAGAGGAGATGGGCAGGTCATCAAGGTGAGGGAGACAAAGGAATGGGGGGGAGGAAGATAATGAAGGGGTGGGGTTATCGGAAGTTAGAGAAATAGAGAAACGGCATCTTCATTGTTGCAAAAAAATGACATAGAGAGGAGAGAAACAGAGAGAATTCCAGAGCTTCTCTGGGCAAGTAGAGACGAGCGACAAGTGATGACGTTGCCAGCTGTACCCACATCCCATGAATTAAAGAGAAAGATCTTTACCTTTGGTGATCAATCCCTCCCTGTGTAGTATGGGAATGACTCCTACCATCACTCGTAGAAAGCAGAGGGGTGGGGCTTGGGAGCAGTGAATCCCAATGATAAAAGCACCATTCATTTACAGATGAGCTTCTTTTGTTTCGTTTTGGCAGCAGGCCTGTTTGTCTGCATTGTCCCTGCGGCCGTTTGGCTTGTGCCCAAGCAGGGGTCAGCTTTGTGCCGTGATTCCATGCTATAGGAGGCAGCAGGTCCCCTGGAGTCAGTCCTCTTTTGGCCCTCCTTAGTCGTGACTAGAACGCAGATGATTGAAGAGGTGGAATGGATCATAGATAATTACTTCTGAGTTTTTGGGATCCGGCTTTTTATCAACTTGGAATGGTGGATTGGAAGCTGGCAAACATTTGTTCTTCCCCTCACTCAAAGGAACCAGAAGAACTGAGACCTGACAGCAGAGGGCAAAGTGCAGGAGAACCAAATGGAAGAAACAAGATGGAAACACTCAGCCAGTCAGCCAGCCCCTGGAGGCGGTGGATGATGAAGTTAATATCTTGCTCTTGCTCAAAAGGATACATAGGCTATCCCTGGGTAATGAAGGGATTCTGCTTTTAAACGTGTCCTAAAGTCAATTTTGTCCATAAGTCCTTTATTTTGTTCTTTATTAGTCGAGGCATTGAGTTCGAGCCGGGAAGTTATGTTACAGCTTTATAAAATTCTAGTTAGGCCACATCTGGAGTATTGCATTCAATTCTTGTTGCCCCATTATAAGTTGGTTTATTATTGTTACACGTACTGAGGTACAGTGAAAAGCTTTGCTTTACATGCCATCCAAGAAGGTTATGGAGAGGGTGCAGAAGAGGTTTACCAGGATGCTGCCTGGATTAGAGGGTATGTGCTATAAGGAGAGGCTGGACAAACTTGGGTTGTCTTCTCTGAGCGTTGGAGGCTGAGGGGAGACCTGATAGATTATGCGAGGCATAGAACATAGAACATTACAGCACAGTACAGGCCCTTCAGCCCATAATGTTATGCTGACATTTTATCCTGCTCTAAGATCTATCTAACCCTTCCCTCCCACATAGCCCTCCATTTTTCTATCATTCATATGGCTATCTAAGAGTCTTTTAAATGTCCCTAATGTATCTGCCCCCACAACCTCTGCCGGCAGTGCGTTCCACACACCCACCACTCTCTGTGTAAAAAACTTACCCCTGACATCCCCCTTATACCTTCCTCCAACCACCTTATAATTATGCCCCCTCATGTTAGCCACTTTCACCCTGGGAAAAAGTCTCTGACTGTTCACTCGATCTATGTCTCTTATCATCTTGTACACCTCTATCAAGCCACCTCTCATCCTCCTTCTCTCCAAAGAGAAAAGCCCTAGCTCACTCAACCTATCCTCATAAGACATGCTCTCCAATCCAGGCAGCATCCTGGTAAATCTCCTCTGCACCCTCTCTAAAGCTTCCACATCCTTCCTATAATGAGGCGACCAGAACTGAACACAATACTCCAAGTGTGATCTGACCAGAATTCTATAGAGCTGCAACATTACCTTGCGCCATAGATAGGGTAGACAGCTGGTATCTTTACCCCAGTATGTCTAATACTGGAGGGCATGTATTTAAAGTGAGAGGAGGTAAGTTCAAAGGAGATGTGCAGGGTTAGCTTTTTACAAAGAGAGTGGTGGGTGCCTGGAATGTGCTGCCAGGGGTGGTGGTGGAGGCAGATGCAATGGAGGCATTTAAGAGACTTTTAGATAGGCACATGGATGTACAAATAATGGAGGGATATGGACATTGTGTAGGCAGAAGGGACTAGGTTAGTTAGGTATTTATTTACTAGTTTAATTAGTTTGGCACAACTTTGTGGGCCGAAGGGCCTGTTCCTGTTCTGTATTGTCCTAGTATTGTAATGAAGGGCATCAAAAACACATAAAACTGATAAGAAAGGACAATCACTAAGAGTGGAAAGAGAGGGGAACGGATGTATGTAGTTATGTAGGAGCTTTGAATTTAATAATATTATGGGAGTTCGTTCATATCTATGAGTGTCTGTGAGTTGGGTGTCCATAACCTGCGGACAGCCTGTATCACAGAGTCACTGGAACTGGCTCGGTTCAAATCATCATAATTCATAGAGTCATACAGCAAGAAAGCAGGCCCTTCAGCCCTCTGTGAAAATGCTGACCATTAAGTATGAGTCCAGATGAAGGGTCTCGACCCAAAATATCCACTGTCCATTTCCCTCCATAGATGCTGCCTGACCTGCTGACTTCCTCCAGTGCTTTTGTGTGTTTGACAGGATACATCACTAGCTTGTTTTCATATCATGTGTGAGGAAACATATAGAAATAATAACTTCAATTTTTAAGGAACATCTGACATAGCAAAATTTTGCTATGCACTTTCTCTGCACTTTCTCTGTAGCTGTGACACTTTACTCTGTACTGTTATTGTTCTTACCTGTACTACATCAATGCACTTTGTACTAACTCAATGTAACTGCACTGTGTAATGAATTGACCTGTACGATTGGTATGCAAGACAAGTTTTTCACTGTACCTCGGTATAAGTGACAATAAACCAATACCAATTCAACATTGTGAGGCATTAATTAAAAACTTTAAACTCAATTGTTGATATGGTGGACACTGCAATTCGCCTACCGTCGAAACAGGTCTGCAGCAGACACCATCTCCCTGGCCCTACACTCAGCTCTGGAGCATCTAGACGGTAAAGACACCTACGTTAGACTATTGTTTATTGACTACAATGCTATAATTCCAAGCAAACTCATTACCTAACTGAGACCTGGGGCTCAACACCTCCCTCTGTAACTGGATTCTTGACTTCCTGACCAACAGACCGCAATCAGTGAGGATAGGCAGCAACACCTCCAGCACGATTATTCTCAACACTGGTGCCCCACAAGGCTGCGTCCTCAGCCCTCTACTCTACTCCCTATATACTCATGACTGCGTAGCTAGATTCTGCTCGAACTCCATCTACAAGTTTGCAGATGATAACACCGTAGTAGGCCGCATCTCAGATAACGATGAGTTGGAGTACAGGAAGGAGATAGAGATCTTAGTGACATGGTGTCATGACAACCACCTTTCCCTCAATGTCAGTAAAACAAAAGAGCCAGTCATTGACTTCAGGAAGGGGGGTAGTGCACACATATCTGTCTACATCAATGGTGCTGAGGTCGAGAGGGTTGAGAGCTTCAAGTTCCCAGGAGTGAACATCACCAATAGCCTGAACTGGTCCAACCACGTAGATGCCATGGCCGAGAAAGCTCACCAGTGCCTCTACTTCCTCAGGAGGCTAAAGAAATTTGGCATGTCCCCTTTGATACTCACCAACTTTTATCGATGCACCATAGAAAGCATCCTATCTAGATGCATCATGGCTTGGTACGGCAACTGCTCTGCCCAGGACCGCAAGAAACTGCAGAGGGTTGTGGACATCACCGAAACCAGCCTCCCCTCCATGGACTCTGTCTATACTTCTCGCTGCCTCAGTAAAGCAGCCAGCATAATCAAAGACCCCATCCACCCCAGACATTCTCTCTTCTCCCCTTTCCCATCAGGCAGAAACAAAAACCTGAAAGCATGTACCACCAGGCTCAAGGACAGCTTCTATCCCGCTGTTATAAGACTATTGAACGGTCCCCTAGTACGATAAGATAGACTCTTGATCTCACAATCTACCTTGTTATGACCTTGCACATTGTCTACCTGCACTGCACTTTCTCTGTAGCTGTGACAATTTACTCTGCATTCTGTATTGTTTTACCATGTACTACCTCAATGCACTGTGTAATGAATTGATCTGTATGAACAGTATGCAAGACAAGTTTTTCACTGTACCTTGGTACAAGTGACAATAATAAACCAACTCCGATTCCAATTCCGATTAGTAAATCAGAGGCTTGGGCTAGTAATTTAGAGTATTCAGGTCCCACTACAGAAGTTTGAAAGTATAACTTCACTTTTAAGTTTGGAAATATAAAGAAATTATTGGTAAAACTACACACAAAATGATAAGATCGTTTTAAAAGCCTAAATCCCTTCTAGTATTCTTAAAGAAGGTAACCTGCTGTCTTTTCTTCCTCTGAACAATATGTAACTTTAGTCTCATACCATTGCTTGACTCTCAAATGCAATTTTTTAAAATTATGCAACTGAATTGCATGCCTTTCAGTGGTACCAAATCACCACCGATGTGGTTTAGGTAGGTAGCTCGTGAAATTGCAGAATGAATATTGTCCTCACCAACTTCCTCCTCAAGACAATTCTCTGATGATGTCTTCAAATGCTTTTTCTCTTTCAGATTCCTAAGACTTTTTTAGGCAGCATTACCCGGAAGGATAAACTTAGAGATGCACAAGGACAGTAGCATAACTCAGACCTTCATGAAAATCAAAAAAAATTCACACTCTGGAAATTTGAAACAAGAACAAAAAATGCTGGGAACACTCAGCTGGTCAGGAAATGTCTGTGGAGGGAGAGACAGTTTTCAGTCTCCAACCTGAAATGTTAAATGTTTCTCCTTCCACGAGTGAGGTTCATAACTTAGCATCCAAAATGTGAGTAGTTCCATAGAGTTCATAGAGTCAGGCCCTTCAGCCCAACTGGTCCATGCTGGCCAAGATGCCCCATCCAAGCTAGACACATTTGCCAGCGTTTGGCTCGTAACCTTCTAACTTGGTAAATTGGTTTATTATTGTCACATGTACAGTGTACAGTGGAAAACTTTTGCATGCCATCCAAATGGATTATTTTATCACATCAGTGCATCGAGGTAGTACAAGGGAAAACAATAACAGAATGCAGAATAAAGTGTTACAGTTACAGAGAAAGTGCAGTACAGGCAGACAATAAGCTGCAAGGCCACAATGAGGTAGATTGTGAGGTCAAGAGTCCGTTTTATCGAACTAGGAGACCGTTCAATAGTCTTATAACAGCAGGATAGAAGCTTGGTGGTGCGTGCTTTCAGGTTTTTGTATCTTCTGCCCGATGGGAAAGGGGAGAAGAGAGAATGTCCGGGGTGGGTGGGGTCTTTGATTATGTTGGCTGCTTTACTGAGGCAGCGGGAAGTGTAGACGGAGTCCATGGAGGGGAGGCTGGTTTCTGTGATGTGTCCACAACTCTCTGCAGTTTGTTGCAGTCAAGGGCAGAGCAGTTGCCGTACCAAGCCGTGATGTATCCGGATATTCCAATAAATTCGATAAACTTTGCCAATCCATGTGCCTGTTCAACTGTCTTTTAAAAGTTGTTGTTGCACCTGTCTCAACCACTTCCTCTGGCAGCTCATTCCACATAGTTGAGGATATGAAATATTCAATCGATGTGAAGTTCTGATTTGTGAAAGATAACCAATTTTAACTTAATTTAGTTCACAGGATATAGGTTTCCATGCTTGGCTGTGTCTCAGAACCCCACCTAGCCATTGACTTACAGCTTGAGAGACATTTTTTACCCCTCCCGCAAGCAAAAGGCAATGACATCAAAATAAAAGCCACCTCTCTTGGGAAAGGGATCTTCAACTGCTGATGGGAATATCAGTGACAAAATCTACAGAGACTATTTTGCTCAATGTAGTTTGGGTACATAGCTACAGTAAGAACAAATCACTAATCTCATCACTGTAGAAAGCACAATTGATTCATTCTTATGTATCATTGGTGTTTTGACAAGGATACCAGCACAAAAGAATGTAGATCATGCAATGCATGATAAATGGGTGCCAATGGAATGTGGAAAGTCTAGTTCATGTGGAAGCATGCAGAGTTTATAAACATTTCCAGGAGGGTGGAGATTTGATTTAACACTCATAACAAATGGACCACATGTTTCCTCTAAGTAGTAATTGCCCTCTGGATAAGGTACTGTGTTAATCCTGCTTTGTTTTATTTTAGCAATTTACTTCATGGTGCAGTTAAAAATCTTTGGGGGGGAGAAATCCTCTTTCCCTCCCTTTTTGCCTTCCCATTCTTGAACTGGATCTGGGTTTAATCATGTGACCTGCTACATCACCCAAATCACTCATTGTAAGGAATAGGACGAGGGATAGGCCATACAGTTCCTCAAGCTGGCTTGACAATTCACTAAGATCATCATTCATCTGATCAACAGTCTCTTGCCTAGTTCTCAAAACTCTTCATTCCTTTAAATTCTAAAAGTGTGCCCGGCCCTTGAGTATACTTTGTCTTTACAGTGCTGAAATGTAGAGATTTTCAAAGATTCACAACCTGGAGTATCGTGTACAGTTTTGGTTACCTTGTTTTTGGAAAGATGTCATTAAGCTGGAAATAGTGAAGAGAAGACTTATGAGAATGTTACCAGGACTTGAGGGCCTGAATTATAGGGAGAGGTTGGGCCAGCTAGGACTTTATTCCTTGGAGCATAGGAGACTGAGGGGTGACCTTATAGAGGTGTATAAAATCATGAGGGGCATAGAGAGGGTGAATGCACTCAGCTTTTTTTCCCCCCAGGGTTGGGGGATAAAGAACTGGAAGACATAGGTTTAAGGTGAGAGGGAAAAGATTTAAAAGTGACCTGAGGGGCAACTTCTTCACGCAGATGATGGTGCGTATATGGAACGAGCTGCCAGAGGAAGTGGTGCAGGTGGGTATAGTAACAACATTTAAAAGGCACTTTGACAGGTACATTGTTAGGAAAAGTTTGGAGGGATATGGGCCAAATATGGGCAAATGGGACTGGCTTACATAACATAGAACAGTACACCATAGAACAGGCCCTTTGGCCCACAATGTTGTGCTGACATAGCTATTCCCTCCTACCTACAGATTGCCCATATCCCTCCATTTTCCTCTCATTCATGTGCCCATCCAAGCCCCTCTTAAAATCCCCCCGTGAATTTGCCTCCACCACCCTATCAGGCAACACATTCCAGGCATCCACCACTCTCTGAGTAAAAAACGTACTCCTCACGTCTATTCTGATCCTATCCCCCTCACTTTAAATGCATGTCCTCTGGTATTGGATCGCTCAATAATGGGAAAAAGATATTGCTTAGATGGGCATCTTGGTCGGTACAGACCAGTTGGGCTGAAGGGCCTGTTTCTGTGCTGTATAACTCTACTACTCTAACCGTTCGGGAGAAAGAATTCATTCTCAGCTCTGTCTTAAGTGGGCAGGCCCTTATTCTGAAACTATGCCCCCTGATTATGGAATCTCCTCAGCATCTACCTTATCAATTCCCTCAGAATCTTAATGTGTTTCTAAATCACCTCTCATTCTAACCTCCAGAGAGTGTAGCCTTAATCCGTTCAATCTTTCCTCATATCTGGAATCAATCCAGTGAACCTTATTAAGGCACTGAAATAAATGCTGGAAACATGTAACAGGTCTGGCAGCATCTGTGGAAAGAGAAACAGTTAACATTTCTGGAACAGGACCCTTTGCCAGAAGTGAAATAGGGAGGGGCACATTTAGAGGTCCTCCGTTCAAGGCAAGTATATCCCCCTACTTGTGGTTAACCTACAGGGTTCATTTCCAGAGGCCTGGATCACTAATCCAGATAGAATCCCATCAAGGCAACTGGGGATGTTAAATTCAAGAACTTATATAAATCTGGAATTTAAAAATAGGTACTGGTAACATGAAATTTACTAACTGGTTCACTGATGTCCTTTTGGGTGGGAAATCGACCATCCTTATGTGCTCTGTCTTATATGTGACTCCAGACCCCGAATGTAGATGGTTCTTCTCTATCTGTTGTGTTCAGGGGAAATTAGGGGTCGATGATAATTGCAGTAATCTTCTAAGTGGCACCTTAGCGATAAACTCTTGATCTCCCAATCTACCTCGTTGTGGCCCTTGCACTTTACTTGTCTGCCTGCACTGCACTTTCTCTGTAACTGTAAAACCATATTCTGCATTCTGTCTCCCTTTTGTACTACCTCGATGTACTTGTGTA
Source organism: Pristis pectinata (assembly GCF_009764475.1). Taxonomy (NCBI): domain Eukaryota; kingdom Metazoa; phylum Chordata; class Chondrichthyes; order Rhinopristiformes; family Pristidae; genus Pristis; species Pristis pectinata. Next base: position 6,650,814 of record NC_067409.1, read on the forward strand.
TGGAATGATCTGTCAGGATAGTACACAAACAAAAGCTTTTCATTGTACCTCGGTACATGTGACAATAATAAACCAATACCTGAAATGTTGTTCTCTTTCCACAGATGCTGCCTGATCTACTGAGTATTTCCAGCATTTGCTGTTTTTATTTCAGACTTCCAGTATCTGCACTTTTTTGATTTTCACTTTGTTGAATGCTTTTTGTAAACTTAAACACACTGAATCTGCTGGTTCCTAGAGAGGGCAGCACAGTGGCACAGCTGGTAGAGCTGCTGCCTCAGAGCTCCAGCCTTCCGGGTTCGATCCTGACCTTGGGTGCTGTCTGTGTGGAGTTTGCATGTTCTCCCTTTGACTGCATGGGTTTCCCCGGATGCTCCGGTTTCTGCCTACATCCCAAAGACATGCAGGCTGGGAGGTTAACTGGCCACTGTCCATTGCTCCTGGGGTGTAGATGAGAGAATTTAGGGGGAAATGATGAAAATGAAGGGAGAATAAAACAGGATTAATGGAAATGGGTGCTTGATGGTCAGCATGGACCCAGTATTTCCACACTGTATCTCTTTATGACACTCAATGATACCATGAGAGCAACACTGAGTCATTGAGTATATGCAAAATTGAGACATATTTTTGGACTATTGTTGAATAAAGGATTACAGGAATCAGAGTGGAAGCCAATAATCAAATCAGCCATGACCTTATTGAATAGCAGATCAGAACTGAGGGCCTACTCCTTATTTCCTGTGTTCTTATTGCTCCCGAAATGTAGGCAAAGAGACAAGTTTTCTGAATTTGGTTTACTTCAACATGCAGGAGGAAGATCAGGAATAAGTGTCTGCTCTGCTAAAATTCAGACGCGAGAGAATGGGGAGATGTACAGGGCCATTGGTTGACACCCCCACCTCTCCGGAGCCTTGAATTCTCAGCCTTGGGCCTCCTTATTTGGTTGTGTGTGTTCGCATTGCCAATTTTTCACCTTTACTGTTGTTGGCCCAATTTCTCCACCCCTAATTTACCTGTGTGTATTCATAACCAGACATGAACATGGAGTAACTTAGTTATACAGTACAGAAACAGGCCCTTCGGCCCAACTTGTCCATGCCGACCAAGTTGACTTCCTGAGCTACTCGCACTTGCCTGCATTTCACCCATACCCCCCTAAACCTTTCCTATCTGTGTACCTTTCTGAATGCTTTTTAAACGTAATGGTAATAGATTTCCCAGCAGAATATTATTGAGATATTTATCGAGGCATGTTAATGCATTGCTTATTATTTAGCATCTAAAAGGATTGACTTGCATTTATATATCACCTTTCATGTTCTCAGATGCTGCAAAGTACTTTACAGCATTACCTTCGAAGTTTAGTTATTGTTGCAATGTAGAAAACACTGCTCAGCAGACTCACAGCAGCACAGGGGCACAGCTAGTACAGCCGCTGCCTCACATCATCAGAAACTCAGGTTCAGTCCTGATCTTGGATGGCTGTCCGCGTGGAGTTTGCACGTTCTCCCTGTGATGGCATCGATTGCCCCCGGCTGCTCTGGTTTCCTGCCACATCCCAAACACATGCAGGTTGGTAGCTTAATTGACCACTATAAATTGCCCCTTTGCCCCTAGTGTGTACGTAAGTGGTAGAGTCTGGGGAGAGTTGATTGGTAAATAGGTAAATTGGTTTATTATTGCCACACGTACCAAGGTACAGTGATAAACTTGTCCGGCCTACTGTTCATGCAGATCAATTCATTACAACAGTGCATTGAGGTAGTAGAATCAGAATCAGGTTTATTATCACTGACATATGTTGTGAAATTTGCTGGTTTGCGGCAGCAGTACAGTGCAAGACATAAAGACATAAAAATTACTATAAGTTACAAAAATAAGTAAATAGTGCAAAGGAGGAATAACAAGGTAGTTATTGAGAAATCTGATGGTGGAGGGGAAGAAGCTGTTCCTGAAATATTGTGTGGGTCTTCAGGCTCCTGTACCTCCAGAATATAGTGTTATGTTACAGAGGAAGTGCAGTGCAGGTAGACAGTAAGATGCAAGGTCACAACAAGGTAGATTGTGGGGTCAAGAGTCCATCTTATTGTACTCGGGGACCATTCAATAGTCTTCTAGAAGCTGTCCTTGAGCCTGGTGGTACGTGCTTTCAGGCTTTTGTATCTTCTGCCCGATGGCGGGGGGGGAGAAGAAGAAAGGATACAAAAGCCTGAAAGCACGTACCACCAGGCTCAAGGACAGCTTCTCTCCTGCTGGGGTATAGACATAGTAAATGTGAGCAGGCTCTTTCCACCTAGATTAGGAGAGATAAGTACGAGAGGACATGGCTTTAGGGTGAAAGGGGAAAGGTTTAGGAGGAACATTAGGGGGAACTTCTTCTCTCAGAGAGTGGTGGGAGTGTGGAATGGGCTGCCACCTGATGTGGTAAATGCAGGCTTACTCTTAAGTTTTAAGAATAAATTGGATAGATACATGGCCAGGAGAGGTCTGGAGGGTTACGGACTGGGTGCAGGTCAATGGGACTAGCAGAATAAAGTTTTGGCACAGATTAGAAGGGCTGAATGGCCTGTTTTCTGTGCTGTAGTATTCTATGGTTATGAGACTATTGAACAGTTTCTTAGTATGATAAGACGGACTCTTGATCTCACAATCTACCTTGTTATGACCTTGCACCTTATTGTCTGCCTGCACTGCACTTTCTCTGTAACTGTAACACTGTATTCTGCATTCCATTATTGTTTTCCCTCGTACTACTTCAGTGCACTGAAGTGATGAAATGATCTGTATGGATGGCATGCAAAACAAATTTTTTCACTGTACCTTGGTACGTGACAATATTAAACCAATTTAGTTTACTAATCAGCCATGATCTTGTTGAGTAGGGATATGATATCTTTATTAGTCACATGTACATTGAAACACACAATGAAATGCATCTTTTGCGTAGAGTGTTCTGGGGGCAGCCCGCAAGTGTCACCATGCTTCCAGTGCCAACATAGCATGCCCACAACTTCCTAACCCATACGTCTTTGGAATGTGGGAGGAAACCCATGCAGACACGGGGAGAACGTACAAACAGTGGCCGGAATTGAACCCGGGTCGCTGGCGCTGTAATAGTGTTACGCTAACCGCTGCTTGGGGGGCTGAAAGGACAACTCCTGTTCCTTATGCAATATTTTAGTGTTGAATGGTATGGAGATATGACAATGGAGCAAAGGTGAAGCTTGACTTTGGAAGCATAAATTAGAAGCACAAACTTGGAGACCACTAATGGTGCAAATGTGAGAGAGTCTCTCTTTGATTATGAAGGGATCAACAGCTTGGATGGATTAACAACATAGCAAACTCACTCAAAAAATAATTGCTTCCATAATTAGAAGATGCTATTCTTGGTACTTTGGGAATGTTGGGTCAAACGGGTCCAAGTTAATTTTTAAATATTTTTGTATGTGAAGGAACACTTTGAGTTATAAGGAGAGACTAGATAGGCTGGAACTGTTTTCCCTGGAGTGTAGGAAACTGAGGGGTGACCTTATAAAATCACAGGGGCATAGAGAGGGTGAATGATCACAATCCTTTTCCCAGGGTAGGAGAATCTAAAACTAGAGACTATAGGTTTAAGGTGAAAGGAGAAAGATTTAAAGAGGACCCGAGGGGCAAGATTTTCACACAAAGGATATATGGAAGGAGCTGCCAGAGGAAGTGGTTGAGGCAGGGACAATTACAACATTTAAAAGACACTTGGACAGGTACCTGGATAGGAAAGGTTTAGAGGGATATGGGCCAAACACAGGCAAATGAGAGTAGTGAAATGCATCTTTTTGCATAGAGTGTTCTGGGGGCTGCCCGCAAGTGTTGCCACGCTTCCGGCGCCAACATAGCATGCCCACAACTTCCTAACCCGGACATCTTTGAAATGGGGGAGGAAACTGGAGCACCCAGAGGAAACCCACGTAGACACGGGGAGAACGTACAAACTCCTCACAGACAGTGGCTGGAATTGAACCTGGGTCGCTGGTGCTGTAATAACGTTACGCTAACCGCTACACTACCGTGCCTGCCCATAAAATAATTCCAGATTATTAACTGAATTTACAGTATATTCCACACCTGCCATAGTGGGATTTGAACCCAGGTCTCTGGACTGTTGGTGCTAGCCTTGATTTAATGTTTAGTGGAGCCTGGATTTAACTGTTGTGCCACAACATGGTCGGCATGGATAAATTGGGCTGACGTGCCTGTTTCTGTGCTGTATAACTTTCAGATCTGAGTCTCTTTGTCAGAATGGGAATTTATTGGTTAAGAAGAGTGGAGGTTGAGCTGCTACTGAGAACATTAAAATGATGTAGTTTGCCAGGTGTAACGTGTGGGTTCTTATTCTAATGGTGTGCAATGCCAGAAATATAATGAATTATCGAAACATCTTATCTATTCCACTCTGTCCAACTGCACTGTGCACATGCACAATCCACGTATTTGCACTGCACTGATTTCTCCTTCCTGAAAAGAGAGATTCATACATTTACATTACTTAAATATTAAACCTCCCAACTGGTTTTCTGAGTCTCTTTGTTCTTCTCAAAGGAATTCATGTCAATGGCATTATATCCACTTCTTGACAAAGAAAATGTCACCTGTGTTGTTACTTTCACTGGATCAACTTCTAGGATATACTCATGATCACACAACCCTTCAATGTTCTATTGTAGATCTTTTGCAGGGATTAAGTGATTTATGTGTATACTTCTCATTCTTTCCTGTTTTCACAGGATATCTCTTGGCAGCGCATACTTTGGCAATCACACCAATGTTCTATTTCTCAATGTCAGAAATGCTAGATGGTGTTAACACAGGAAATCCTGTGGGTTGAGTCATAATTTCATTTTTGTCTTTGAACTGCTTCTCTTTCATTCTCCCCTCAAGATTTGACTGAAGGAAACTCCATTGTGTTCTGAGTCTTCTATGCATTAACTATGCACTATGTAATGAACTGATCTGTATAATGGTATGCAAGAGAAGTTTTTCACTGTACCTCGGTACACGTGACAATAATGAATGAATTTACCAAAGCATTTACCTCCTGTTTAACTCATTGGAGAGACAGGGTCTGATTTGGGACAGTCAGCATGGCTTTGTCCGTGGGAAGTCATATCTGACAAATCTCTTGGAGTTCTTCGAGGAGGTAACCAGGAGGGTAGATGAAGGTGGGGTAGTGGATGTTGTCTATATGGACTTCAGCAAGGCCTTTGACAAGATCCCTCATGGGAGGCTGATCGAGAAGATTAAGATGCATGGGATCCAAGGGGAGATAGCAGATTGGATTCATAATTGGTATTGGTATATTATTGTCACTTGTACTGAGGTACAGTGAAAAACTTGTCTTGCATACCGATCGTACAGGTCAATCCATTACACAGTGCAGTTACATTGAGGTAGTACAGGTAAAAACAATAACAGCACAGAGTAAAGTGTCACAGCTACAGAGAAAGTGCAGTGCAATAAGGTGCAAGGTCACAACAAGGTAGATTGTGAGCTCAGAGTCCATCTCATTATATAAGGATTCAATAGTGTTATCACAGTGGGGTAAAAGCTGTCCTTAATTCTGGTGGTACGTGCCCTCAGGCTCCTGTATCTTCTACCTGATGGAAGAGGAGAGAAGAGAGCATGACCCAGGTGGGTGGGGTCTTTGATTATGCTGGTTGCTTCACCAAGACAGCGAGGGGTAAAGCCAGAGTGGTAGGAAGCAGAGGGTGATGGTTGAGAGTTGTTTTTCAGACTGAAGGCCTGTGTCTAGTGGTGTGCCACAGGGGTCGGTGCTGGAAACTTTGTTGTTTGCAATTTATATAAACGATTTGGATGTGTATGCACAAGGCATGGTTAATAAATTTGCAGATAATACTAAAATAGGTGCTGTAGATAGTGTTGAAGGTTATGAAAAATTACAGGGAGATGTTGATCAGATAGGTATGTGGGCTGAGGATTGGCAAATGGTAAATGTGAGGTATTACATTTTGGGAGATCAAACCAGGTTAGGACTATAGTGAATGTTAGGGCTTTGGGGAGTGTTATGGAACAGAGGGACCTTGGACTGCAAGTGCATAGTTTGCTGAAAGCAGCATCACAGGTAGATAGGGTGGTGAAGAAGGCATACGGCAACGTTGGCCTTCATCAGTCAGGGCACTGAGTATAGGAGTTGGGAAGTTATGTTGCAGTTATATAAGATGTTGGTGAGGCTGCACTTGGAGTATTGTGTACAGTTTTGGTCGCCCTGTTATAGGAAAGATGTTATTAAACTAGAAAGAGTGCAGAAAAGATTTAGAACATAGAACATTACAGCACAGTCCAGGCCCTTCAGCCCATGATGTTGTGCCGACATTCTATCCTGCTCTAAGATCTATCTAACCCTTCCCTCCCACATAGCCCTCCATTTTTCTATCATTCATGTGCCTATCTAACAGTCTCTTAGACGTCCCTAATGTATCTGCCCCCACCACCTCTGCCGGCAGTGCGTTCCACACACCCATCACTCTCCGTGTAAAAAAAATTAACTCTGACATCCCCATTACACCTTCCTCCAATCACCTTAAAATTATGTCCCCTCGTGTTAGCCATTTTCGCCCTGGGAAAATGTCTCTGACTGTCCACTTGATCTATGCCTCATCATCTTGTACACCTCTATCAAGTCACACCTCATTCTACTTCACTCCAAAGAGAAAAACCCTCGCTCACTCAATCTATCCTCATAAGACATGCTCTCCAATCCAGGCAGCATCCTGGTAAATCTCCTTTGAACCCTCTCTAAAGCTTCCACATCCTTCCTATAATGAGGCGACCAGAACCAAACACAATACTCCAAGTGTGGTCTGACCAGAGTTTTATAGAGCTGCAACATTACCTCATGGCTCTTGAACTCAATACCCCGACTAATGAAGGCCAACACACCATATGTCTTCTTAACAACCATACCAACCAGCGCGGCAACCTTTAGGGATCTATGGATGTGGACCCCAACATCCTTCTGTTCCTTCACACTGGTAAGAGTCCTGTCATTAACCTTGTATCCTGACTTCAAATTCAATTTTCCAAAGTGTATCACTTCACACATTTCCGGGTTGAACTCCATCTGCCACTTCTCAGCCCAGCTCTGCATCCTATCACTGTCCTGTTGTAACCTACAGCAACTTTCTACACTATCCACAACACCTGCTCCTCACAAAGCCATGCTGACTGTACCTAATCAGCCTATGCTTCTCCAAATGCCCATAAATCCTGTCTCTAAGAATCTTCTCCAGTGATTTGCCCACCACTGAAGTAAGACTCACTGGTCTGTAATTCCCAGGGTTATCCCTACTCCCTTTCTTAAACAAAGGAACAACATTTGCCACCCTCCAATCATCTGGCACTACTCCTGTGGCGAGTGAGGATGCAAAGATCATTGCCAAAGGTGCAGCAATCTCTTCCCTCACTTTCCGTGATAACCTTGGATATATTCTGTCCAGTCCTGGTGACTTATCTATCCTAATGTGTTTCAAAAGTTCCAGCACATTCTCTTTCCTCACATTGATATGCCCCAGTGCATCAGCCTGTTGTACGCCATCTTCACAAACGTCAAGGTCTCTCTCACTGGTGAATACTGAAGCAAGGTATTCATTAAGAAACTCCCCTACCTCTTCTGACTCCAGGCACATTTTCTCTTTTATCCCTGATCGGTCCTACCCTTACTCTAGTCATCCTCCTATTCTTCACATACATGTAGAACGTCTTGGCATTTTCCATAATCATACTTGCCAAGGCCTTTTGATGCTCCTAGCTCTCCTAAGTCCATTCTTAAGCTCCCTCCTGGTACCTTGTAACTCTCAAGACCCTTGTCTGATCCTTGCTTTCTAAACCTTAAATAAGCTTCTTTCTTCCTCTTGACAAGATATTCGATGTCTCGTCAACCATGGTTCCTTCACTCTACCATCCTTACCCTGCCTCAATGAGATAAACCTATCCAGAACCCCATGCAATTACTCGCTAAACAACCTCCACATTTCCGCTGTGCACGTCCCCAAAAACATCTGTTCCCAATTTACACTCCCAAGTTCCTGCCTAATAGCATCATAAATCCCCCTCCCCCAGTTAAATACTTTCCCATATCGTCTGCTCCTATCCCTCTCCAAGGCTATGGTAAAAGTCAAGGAGTTATGGTCACTGTCTCCAAAATGCTCTCCCACCGAGAGATCTGAAACCTGATCAGGCTCATTGCCTAGTACCAGGTCCAATATGGCCTCTCGTCTAGGCTGCCTGTCCACATACTGTGTCAGGAATCCTTCCTGGACACAACTAACAAACTCTGCCCTATCTATCCCATTTACACGAAGAAGTTGCCAATCAATATTAGGGGAGTTGAAATCACCCATGACAACAACCCTGCTATTTTTGAACTTCTCCAAAATATGCCTCTCGATCTGCTCCTCAGTGTCTCTGCTGCTACTGGGGTGTCTGTAGAACACTCCTAATAGCATGGTCACTCCCTTCCTGTTTCTGACTTCCACCCACAATGACTCAGTAGACGATCACTCCAGGACATCCTCCCTTTCTACAGCTGTGATACTGTCCCTGATCAGCAAAGCCATTCCCCCACCTCTTTTACCTCCATCCCTGTCCCTTTTGAAACATCTAAACCCTGGAATATCCAGCAGCCATTCCTGCCCTTGTGACAGCCAAGTCTCTGTAATGGCCACCACGTCATAGTTCCATGTACTTACCCATGCTCTAAGTTCATTTCCCTTGTTCCTGATACTTCTCATATTAAAGTAGACACACTTCAGTCCATCTAACTGACTGCAATTTTGCCCTTTCAACTGCCTATCCTTCCTCACAGTCTTTCTACACTCTGCATCTACTTGTACACTAAATGCACCAACCTCTGACCTATCACTCGGGTTCCCATCCCCCTGCCAAACTAGTTTAAACCCTTCCCAACAGCTGTAGCAAAGCTGTCTGCAAGAATATTGGTCCCCCTCCAGTTCAGGTGTAACCCATCCCTTTTGTACAGGTTATACCTTCCCCAGAAGAGATCCCAATGATCCACAAATCTGAAACCCTGCCCACTGCACCAACTCCTCAGCCATGCATTCATCTGCCAAATCAACCTATTATTACCCTCACTGGCACGTGGCACAGGCAGCAATCTAGAGATTGCTACCCTTGAGGTCCTGCTTTTCAGCTTCCTACCTAGCTCCCTACATTCCCCCTTCAGGACCTCATCTCTTTTCCTACCTATGTCATTAGTACCAATACGTACCATGACTTCTGGCTGTTTGCCCTCCCCCTTCAGAATGCTGTGGACCCGATCCGAGATGAACCTGACCCTGGCACCAGGGAGGCAACATACCATCCAGGAGTCTCTTTCACGTCCACAGAATCTTCTGTCTGCCCCCCTTACTATTGAATCCCCTATCACTACTACTCTCCTCTTCTCCCCCCTTCCCTTCTGTGCAACACAACCAGCCTCAGTGCCAGAGACCTGGTCACTGTGGCTTTCCCCTGGTAGGTTCCCCCCGCCAACAGTGTCCAAAGCAGTATACCTGTTATTGAGGGCAATAGCCACAGGGGTACTCTGCACTACCTGCCTATTCTCCATCCTTCTCCTGACAGTCACCCAGCTACCTTCTGCAGTTTAGGAGTGACTGCCTCCCTGCAGCTCTTGTCTATGAACTCCTCGTTCTCCCGTAGGAGCCGAAGGTCATCCAGCTGCATCTCCAGTTCCCTAACACGGTCTGTAAGAAGCTGCAGCTGGATGCATCTCGTGCAGATGTAGCTATCAGGGAGACTGAAGGTCTCCCAGAACTCCCACATCTCACAAGATGAACCCTGGAGCCATTCTAACTACTCTGGCCTGGCACCAAAAGAAAAATCAAAGAAAGAAAGAAAGAAGGAAACTTACCAGAGACTTACCTTGGTCTCCACCTCCTCTCACCGGTCTCTTGAGCCAAAGCCTCACCTGCTCCACTCTAACCCTGGTCCACTCACACAATGGCCGCTCCACCTGTACCTACCTTTTTATTGCTGCTGTTAATTAGCCAATCAACTATTAACAATTTGCAAATGTGCCTCTTATAGACTCACACACGCACAGAGACTCACCTCGTTTCAAAGCCAGGATGTTGCCTGGACGTGGGGGCCTGAGTTACAAGGAGAGGTTGCATAGACTAGGACTTTATTCCCTGGAACGTAGGAGATTGAGGGGTGACCTGACAGATGTGTATACGATCACGAGGGGCACAGACAGGATGAAAGCACAGGAAAAATTCTTTTTCCCAGGGAGGGGGTGCTAAAAACAACAGGGCATAGGTTTAAGATCGGAGGCGAGAGATTTAAAAGGGACACCAGGGGCAGCTTCTTCACGCAAGGGGTGGTGCGTGTTTGGAATGAGCTGCCAGAAGTAGTAGTTGAGGTGAGCACATTAGCAACGTTTAAAAGCCATCTAGATAAGTACATGGATAGGAGGGGTTTAGAGGGCTATGGGCCAAACATGGGCAGATGCAACTAGCTCACTGGGCAACAGTCGGCATGGACAAGTTGGGCCAAAGGGCCCGTTTCTGTGCTGTATGACTCTATGACTAAATCAGCAGGAATATAACCTGTTAAATAGAACAATATAGCACAGGAACAGGTTCTTCAGTCCCCAATGTCTGTGCTGACCATCATTCCTGTTGTGGAATGAGGTGCTGTCCTATAGTTTAACAAAGAGTTTGCTGATTGATCTCCCATCGTTAAACTCAGTTACCCTTGTAATACTTGTTCCTTCAGTGCTTTGGCAATGTCTATGTATGATTCTGAAAAATTCATGGTGAAGATTTCTTTCCAGTCTGACTTCAGTCACCTAAACCAATCTTTGCCCAACAGTATTGTTCAAGTAGTGTAATCAACTACAATTAGTCACTTAATTTTCCTTCCGTGGTGACCCACTGAACATTTTGTTTGCCTGAAAGTCTTCAATATGTTTTATTAAGTTCTCTATACTCTTCATCAGTGGTACTTGGCTGAAATAACTTGGGTATATTTCCTTACCTGTGGTTGAGCAACCTGCTGCCGTGTTCATGCACTGTCTGTTCAACCAAACATCTTGATGATGTTCTGCTTTCCAACACAATGTTGCAGGTGGTGTAAATAAGCCAATTTCTCCATTGTTCTTACTGGCTTCAGCACACTGTAGACTTCCTCCCTGCTACTTTTTACTGTAAAAACTTTCGCTCCTGTGAAAATACCAGCTTCCCCTCCATGGACTCTGTCTACACCTCACTCCCTTGGGAAAGCAGCCAACATAATCAAAGATCCCTCCCACCCCGACATTTTCTCTTCTCCCCCCTCCCATCGGGCAGAAGATACAAAAGCCTGAAAGCACGTACCACCAGGCTTAAGGACAGCTTCTATCCCACTGTTATCAGACTCATGAATGGTCCCATAGTACGATAAGATGGACTCTTGCCCTCACCATCTACCTCGTCATGGCCTTGTGCCTTACTGTCTACCTGCACCACACTTTCCCTGTAACTGTCACACTCTCTTCTGCATTCTGTTATTGTTTTCCCTTCTACTACCCTGATGCACTGATGTGATGAAATGATCTGTATGGATGGCATGCAAAACAAAGTTTTGCACTGTACCTCAGTACATGTGACAATAATAAACCAATTTACAAAATATCACGTAACTGGAGTTATTTTGGATAACCATCTTGGCTTTAGATTTCCACACTGAGGATTTGTGTGCTTATTTCAGACATTTAAACATTTCAACATTCAGAATTTACAAGTGGAGGGCTGGTACATGCCAACCAAGGTGCCCATCAAAGCTATCCCATTCACCCGCATTTGGCCCTTATCCCTCCAAACTTTTCCTATCCATGTACCTGTCCAAATATCTTTTAAATGTCGTTAATGTACCTGCCTCAACCACTTCCTCTGGCAGCTCATTCCACATACTGACCACCCTCAGGTCCCTATTAAATCTTTCCCCTTCTTACCTTAAACCTATCCCTTGAGTTCTGGATCCCCCAATCCTAGGAAAAAGACTTTGTTCATTCACCCTATCGATACCCCTCATGATTTTATACACCTCTATAAGGTCACCCCTCATAAAGTCCTAGGTCTTCTTGCTTGACACAAAGTACTTCTTTCCTTTTCAAATGCAGTTCATTATTTACATCCTTGTCACCAATTGGTAATGTATTTTGTTCTAAATCTAACAGTGTCTTGTGGCAGAAATATAACGATTCACCACAGGACGTGTGGACTGTTCCTTTAGTCCATTCTTTCCAACTGAACTGCACACATGCGAGTACATTATACATATACGTCACATATTTATCTAATACAGCAGGAAGCAGAAGACTAGTAAATGGGGAGAAAAGTGTATCCATTTCACATGGACTTGTATTAGGGGCAGGGAATGTCTCCTTTAATAAAAGCGGGAGTTCTCGGCTAACACAAGGATGAATTTTTTTATTTGCCAGAAGTACTTACCCTATTTAAACTTAGTTGCTAATTTTCTCACTGCAAGTATGGAAACATAGCAGGTACGGTACTCCCCACCCTCCGCCTGACCCCACATTTCTTATTTGCCCTTAAGTGGAAATTCCTCTTCAGGGCAAATTCCCCCAACTTCCACCTTTCCCCAGCACCTTAGTCCCTAGAATGTGAGAAGCTATGGCACTCTATAAAGCATTTACTTTGCTTTATGATACAATCCCTTAACAATACCAATGCACTGCCCAAAAATAGAAATTGTTTTCGCTACGTAACCAAAACTTTAGGGCCTAAATTACTTTCTGATTGTTGTAAAAGCAGACTCATTTGTCAACAAGGCATCTTGACAGCATAGTTTCAAGAGGGATACTGCAGTCGTCCTCAGAAGCACTTGCCAAGTTGTAACATTATAGTTCTGTGCACAGTGTTGGGTGTGGCATTTAACCTATGGCTAAAATAGAACAGAAATACAACAGTACACAAGTCTTTTGTTCTCAACATTTGTTGCAAAAGTACTAGAAGATGCTGATGATGAATCAGGTAGTTAAAATATTCTGTCAATAGAAGGGAGAAGGATAATACCATGTGGTGTTGGTGGTCTTCCCATAAGGCAATTAAAGTGGCAGCACATTAAATGTATTTGAAATCACCCTGTTCATCAACTTTCAGCTATGATACAGTCTAAAAAGAAAATAGCATTTTCCGGAGACTGCCTGCAGTATTTAAGGCTATGGGAAAACCACATCAAAGAGGTAACTCAGAGGCAAATTACTGCATTCTGGAAATATGAAATAAAAATAGAAAGCAGAAAATGCAGTACTTATGAAGTGAGAATCAGAGTTAATGTTACAATTTGACAGCCTGTTATTAGATTCAATTAAGGGTCATCAACATGAAAAGTTAGCTCTGTTCCTCTCTCCACTGATGCTGGGTATTTTCAGCATTCTGTTTTCAGAATCAGGTTTATTATCACTGACTTAGATGATGTGAAATTTGTTGTTTTGCGGCAGCAGTACAGTGCAGAGACATAAGATTGCTACAAATTACAAAAATAAATAAATAGTGCAACAAAGGAATACTGAGGTAATGTTCATGGGTTCATAGACCGTTCAGAAATCTGATGGTGGAGGTGAAGAAGCTGTTCCTGAATCATTGAGTGAGAGTCTACAGACTCCTGTACCTCCTCCCTGATGGTAGTAACGAGAAGAGGGCATGTCCCGGATGGTGAGGGTCCTTTGTGATGGATGCCACCTTCTTGAGGCACTGCCTCTTGAAGATGTCTTGATGGTGGGGAGGGTTGTGCCCACGATGCAGCTGGCTGAGTCTACAACCCTCTGCAGCCTCTTGTGATCCTGTGCATTGGAGCCTCCACACCAGGCTGTGATGCAACCAGTCAGAATGCTCTCCACATTGCATCGATAGGAGTCTTTGGTGACATACTGAACCTTTGTGTCAAAGTTAGATCATCGGCTTTTTAACTCCTTCTATAAACATGTGAATACAGTTTGCTTAACAACCTAAACATTTAAAAGTGTCTGTTTTCCCAAATCCATTTACATGGAAGAACAATCTGGAAATCCTCCATTTTTTCTCTTATTTGGGTTGGGAAGTTGCATAATTTTTCAACTACCACAGAATTATAGCAGGATTAGATTCAGCTGCACATTTTCTATAAGGTGATAAAGCTGGTGTTGAGCTTGTCAGCAACCAACTCTAGGTCGACCGCAAACATTGTTTTGTTTTATGCCAAATGAAAATGAATGGTCTAACTTTCCTTTATTTATTTATCTATAGAGATCTGGGCGTCACTAGTGAGGCATGAATTGTCCATTCCTAATTGTCCTGAGAAGGTGGTAGTGAACCATATTTGTGAACCATTGCAGACCATTGGTGAAATTGCTTCCACAATGGTGCTGGATCGAGAACCTCCAGGGCTTTGACCCAACAATGATGAAGGAATAATGATATGCTTCCAAGTCAGGATGGTGTGTGACTTGGAAAAGAACTTGTAGGTGGAGATATTTATTAACCTTGTCCTTCTCAGAGGTAGAGGTTGTGCCCTTGGGAACTGTTATATCTGTAGCCAAGCTGAATAACTATAATGCATTTTGTAGAAGATACCTACTGAAGCCATGGTGCAAGAGTGGTGGAGAGAATGAATGTTTAATAGGATGGATGGGGTACCAATCAAGCAGGTGATCTTATCCTCAGAGTTATTGAGCTTCTTGAATATTGTTGGAATTGCTCTCATTAGGTAAGTGGCAATTATTTCATCACAATCCTGATTTATCCTTTGTCATCAGTGGAAAAGCTTTGGGATGTCAAGAGTTGAGTCGCTTGCCACAGTTTATCCAGCCCTGACTTGCTCTTGTCATAGAGTACTACAGCACAGAAACAGGCTCTTCGGCCCATCTAGTCCATGCCGAACTGATCTTCTGCCTAGACCCACCTACCTGCACCTGGACCTTATCCCTCCAAACCCCTCCCATCCATGTACCTATCCAAACCTCTCTTAAATGTTACAATTGAACCCATATCTAGCATTTCTGCTGGCAGCTCATTCCACACTCGCACCACCCTCTGAGTGAAGAAGTTCCCCCTCAGATTCCCCTTATATATTTCACCTTTCACCCTAAACCTATGTCCTATGTTCTAGTCTCACCCAAACTTAGGTTGAGAAAGCCTGCATGCATTCACCCTATCAACACCACTCCCAATTTTGTATACCTCTATAAGATTTTCCCTCATTCTCCTGCGGTCCAGGGAATAAAGTCCTAACCTATTCAACCTTTATAACTCAGGTCCTCAAGTCCCAGCAACATCCTTGTAAATTTTCCCTGCACTCTTTCAAGCTTATTGATATCTTCCCTGTAGGTAGGTGACCAGAACTGCACACAGTACTCCAAATTCGGCCTCACCAACATCTTGTACAACTTCAGCATAACATTCCAACTCCTGTACTCAGTGCCCTGATTTATGAAGGCCAATGTGCCAAGAGCTCTCTTTACAACCCTATCTGTGATGCCACTTTCAAGGAACTATGGATCTGTATTCCCAGGTCCCTTTGTTCTACCGCACACCTCAGAGCCCTACCACAGTATTGTAGCCAGAGTATTTATGTGGCTGGTCTAGTTGAGTTTCCTGCACTACCCTGGACTTGTCTCTGATTGTGTTTTTTGTTGCACTAATGTCTTGTTTTGCACAGCCTTTTTTTCTTCACTGTCTGGTATAATTTATCTATATTCATGTTCAGTATTTTGTTTGAACCTATGTGCCCATGATGCTGCTGCAAGCAAATTTATCACTGTACCTGTACCTCAGCGTACTTGTGCATACAACAATAAACTTGACTTGACTAATGGTAAACAGATCCCCCCCACCCTCACATACCCAAATATTGATGGTAGGTGACTTGACGATAGCAATACTACTGAGTGCTAGTGGTAGATGACTGGACCCAGATACCACATTTCTGTTTTTATTTCATGCCTGAATGTTACCTGACTTATTGCATGCAAGCAAGGACTAGTTTATTTAGTTGCGCCATTACAGGAAGGACGTGGAGGCTTTGGAAAGGGTACAGAAGAGGTTTACCAGGATTTTGCCTGGATTAGAGGGTATGAGGCCCCACATCTTAGGAAGGATGTGTTGACGTTGGAGAGGGTTCAGAGGAGATTTACGAGGATGATTCCAGGAATGAAAGGGCTTAAGAATGAGGAGCGTTTGTCGGCTCTTGGACTGTACTCGCTGGAGTACAGAAGAATGAGAGGGGACCTCATAGCGACATTTAAAATATTGATAGGAAAGGACAGAGTAAATGTGGCTAGGCTGTTTCCCTTGGTGGGTGAGTCCAGGACCAGAGGGCACAATCTTAGAATTAGAGGGTATAGTTTCAAAACAGAGATGAGGAAAAATTTCTTTAGCCAGAGGGTGGTGAATTTGTGGAACTCCTTGCCACGTACAGCAGTGGAAGCCAGATCAGTGTGGGCGTTCAAGGAGGAGACAGATAGATATCTAAATAGTCAGGATATCAAGGGATATGGGGATAAGGCCGATAATTGGGATTAGAATAGTTTTTTAAAATTTATCTTTATTATTTATTTATTTATTTTCTTCTTCTTCTTCTTCTTCTTTTTCCCCCATTCCCCATTTCTATTTCCCTTTCCTTGGAGCAGACTCGATGGGCCGAATGGCCTGCTTCTGCTCCCTTGTCTTGTGATCTTGTGATCTATAAGGAGAGGTTGGGAGCAACTTTGCCATGTCTGAATTTGCTGCCAAAGTTGATGCCAAATACATGACCAACTTTATCCTTCTTTAAAAATACCAGTTATGATACAACTGAATGGCTTGCTGGGCAATGTAAGAGGGCATTGAAGAGCTTGCTATGGGTCAGGACTAAGACATAGGCCAGGGTATGTAAGGATAGCAGATATCCTCCCCTGCAGGGCATTTACGAACATTAGTGAATGAATACTTAATTAGCTGTAAAGCATTTTGGAATATTATTATTGAATTATGGAGTTTTACTCAAAGAAAAAGATCCTTCGCCCAACCATATCCATTATTTATTTACACTAATCGCATTTACAAGCACTTGGTCCATAGTCTTCTCTGCATTGGCAAGTTAAGTGTGCATCTAGATATTTCTTAAATGCTGTGAGTCTCTGCCTCCACCACCCCCTCAGGCAGTGCGTTCCAGATTCCAACCTCCCTCTGGACGAAAATATTCTTTCTCAGATCTCCTCCAAACCTCTTGCTCCTTATCTTAAACCCATGTTTAGACAGATCGGCTGGTTGAGTGGTGTCGCAACAACAACCTCGCACTCGACGTCAGCAAGACCAAGGAACTGATTGTGGACTTCAGGAAGGGGAAGTCGGGAGAACACACACCAGTCCTCATTGAGGGGTCAGCGGCGGAAAGGGTGAGCAGCTTTAAGTTCCTGGCCATCAACATCTCAGAGGATCTATCCTGGGCCCAACACACTGACACAATCATGAAGAAGGCAAGCCAGTGGCTCTACTTCATTAGGAGTTTGAGGTATGTCACCAAAGGCTCTTAAAAATTTGTATGGATGTACAGTGGAGAGTATCCTGACTGGTTGCATCATAGCCTGGTTTGGAGGCTCAAATGCACAGAATTGCAAGAGGCTGCAGAGGGTTGTAGACTCAACCAGTTCCATCATGGGCACAACCCTCCCCACCATCAAGGACATCTTCAAGAGGCTGTGCCTAAGAAGGCGGCATCTATCATTAAGGGCCCTCACCATCCAGGACACGCCCTCTTCTCGTTAATACCATCAAGGAGGAGGTACAGGAGCCTCAAGACCTAAACTCCATGATTCAGGGACAGCTTCTTCCCCTCCGCCATCAGATTTCTGAACAATCCATGAACCCACGAACACTACCTTATTAATCATTTTTTCGGACTATTTATTTTTGTAATTTATATATTTTATGTCTTTGCGCTGTACTGCTGCCGCAAAACAACAACTTTCACATCATATGTCAGTGATGATAAATCTGATTCTGACGTTTCTGGTTGACATCATTGTTATGTCTATTCCCCTCATAATTTTGTACACCTCAATCAGGTCTGTTCTCAGCCTCTTCTGTTCCAAGAAAAACAAATGTAACCTATCCAGCCTCTCCTCATAAGGAAAATGTTTTGTATATTCAAGTCTTTCCTTTCTTTAAGTATTGTTCAATAATTGAATTTCCATAGCATGACTGAATATCACGTCATCATTACTTGCCTGGAGATGGTGATTTCCGTCCTGTAAGGAACAGTCCCATCAAATCAGAAACCATGCACGTCTATGTGAGAAAATTGGCGAAAGACTTCTTCATACCATCCACTGGTTTTGGAAACACCCTGCAACATTCCAATGCACTTAGCAATTGCTGGAATACACAAATAATCTTTCCCTCAAAGGGTGGGCCCTGTCATTTGAGCCCGAACATGAGTTGGCTCTCCATGTAGTTCTTTCACTGGTCTTCCCTTACCTCTTGCACCTTATTTGTGCATTTTGTGAATCCTCCTCCCTCTCCATACCATCTCCTTGATCTCACTAAGTCACATAAGATGAAAACTTCTTGCACTGATGTGTAGCAAGAGCACAGTGAGTAACAGTGCATTGTCTTCAGGGAAGCCCTGACAGGTGCAACTGAGTTGTTTGATGATAAAGATATGAAGATCATGGGCAGGTGTGAAACTTTGTAGAACCATGACTACGCACATGACTGAGTTACATAGAAAGTGCTTTTACACGTGCTTACAGGGTGAGTGTTGGATATCCTTCGTTTGGTGTATTTAGCTACTCCTGGTTAATTAATATCTGCCCTAGGCAAGGATTCTTACCGTTTCAGAAAGTTTGTCATGTTGTGCAAGGAAGGCAGAAACAGCAACTGTGGCTGAATGGAAAAGATTTTAGGGTATAAATGAAGGTAAAACTCTCTGCAAACTAATGGAAGACCTTGGTAAATGAAGCACATTAGTGTAGCGGTTAGCGTAACACTATTACAGCGCCAGCGACCTGGGTTCAATTCCCACCACTGTCTGTAAGGAATTTGTACATTCTCCCTGTGTCTGTGTGGGTTTCCTCTGGGTGCTCCAGTTTCCTCCCACATTCCAAAGTCGTACGGGTTAGGAAGTCGTGGGCATGCTATGTTGGCGCCGGAAACGTGGCGACACTTGTGGGCTGCCCCCAGAACACTCTACGCAAAAGGATGCATTGCACTTGTGTTTCGATGTACATGTGACTAATAAAGATATCTATCTATCAAAAGGAGGAAATTAATTGTGCTGAGCCCAACAAATGCATTTTGATAGCTCAGTTGTTACACACAACTCTATTGAGATGAATATTAAATAAATTGCAAAAAGCTCCAGAGCCATCATGTCTTCCCAAAACTCTTTGCCATCAAATTCCCCCAAATCAAATAAATGTTAGTGAAATGATTAAACATTAGCTCTTCTATTATGATCTAAAATCGATCTGATTGGTTAATTGAATCACAGAATGCAATGGCACGGGAGGAGCCTATTTGGACAATAGTGTCAATAACAGCGTCTTTAAAAGAGTAAGCAGTTGGTTTCACTCCTTGCTCTCCAGTTCCACAAATATTGCTGTTATGTAATTATCCAGTTCTCTTTTCAAAATTATCTGCTTCTAATCAGTTTTAATCCCATTGAGAAAGGTGTTTTGTCCTGTGGAATGCTTGCAGTTTGACAAATAGACTCTGATTTTAAAAAGCCAAAGGCTGGCATGCATGATCAGATAGGGAATTTTCATGTAATTAATATGGGCTGATCATATATGTGCACCCAGGAAATAAAAGGACATTGGGCCAGCAGAATGTACCACCCAGCTCCTAAGGCAATATAAGTAATTAGGAGTAAAAACCCAATACTTGCTCAAGATGAATTGATCCTGAGCTTTTTGTGCTCTGACAAAGCAGTAATGGGAAAATACTGATAATCAGCTTTTTATTTAATTAAGGGAAAGGTGTGTAGTATCCAGTAATGCATTAAATGTTTGATTGGATTAGGCAGGGCCAATTAGCCCAATATGATGTACATATCTGAAGCTTGAGTCATGCCACAACTAACAATGCAGCTTGAGTTTGAAATCAGCTCTTTTGTAAGTGGGTTTATCTTTACTCATGAAATCTCACATTCTTTCTTATACCTGTTGGTCATCATATCTCTCCTGCCCACAATCTCTACAATCATTTTGCTTCAAATATAAGGTTCCAGCAACCCAGAAACATTCAATTTCTCGACATTATTCTGCCATTTAATTAACCATGACTACCTTACATCTTTTATATGCATCTATCTGTCTTGATTCTTCATCCCTTAATAAACCTAAAGAAAATTTATTAATTTCAATTCTGAAGTTTTCAATTGACTTCTGGCCCCAGCAACTTTTGGGAGAATCAGTTCCAAATATTGTGCAAAGAATTACTGCCTAACATCCTCCTTGGGTGATCCTGCAAAAATTTTAGAGGCATTCCAATATGTTCTGTACCCACTCTTCACAGGAAGTAATCTCTAATTACCCTATCAAATCCTTTAATTATCTTACTCATCCTGATTTGATAACCCTTTAATTTTCTATAGCGAAGGGAATAGAGACCTAGATGAACTCTTTCAACCCAGGTATTGTTCTAGTGAGTTTGCACTTCACCCATTGCAAGAGAAATTTGTCTGAGATGCAGTGCTCAGAACTGAACATGGTACTGCTGCCTTGGCGAAGCAGCCAGCATAATCAAGGACCCCAACCACCTGGGTAATTCTCTCTTCTCTCCTCTTCTGTCAGGTAGAAGATACAGGAACCTGAGGGCACGTACCAACAAGCTTAAAGGACTTTCTCTGTAGCTGTGACACTTTACTCTTTACTGTTATTGTTTTTACCTGTACTACCACAATGCACTCTCTACTAACTCAATGTAACTGCACTGTGTAATGAATTGACCTGTACGATCAGTATGCAAGATAAGTTTTTCACTGTACCTTGGTACAAGTGACAATAATAAACCAATACCAATACTAAATGAGGTTCAAGCAGAGCTTTGTTAACGATATCTATTTCTTCCTTTTCTATGGTGATAGACAATCTAATAATTTCAGCATAGCCTAGACAGTTGACTGGAATAAAGGGGTCCAGGAGTGCAGAAACCATGTGCGAGGCTCATTAGAACCATAAGATATATTTAAATCAGGATGATGGGTCTCCAATCACAGCAGTTGCCGAAGTATACGGAAAAATATAGGAAAAGTATAAGCAATTCAAATGCATTGGAACATAAGAAACTGCAGAGTACTGGACTCAGCCCAATACATCACGGGCACATCCCTCCCCACCATCGGTAGTACCTACAGGAGGTGCTGCCTCAAGAAGGCAACATCCATCATCAAAGATCCCCACCATCCGGGCCATGCCATCTTCTCGCAGCTAACATCGGGCAGGAGGTACAGAAGTGTGAAGTCCCACACCACCAGGTTCAAAAACGGCTACTTCCCTTCAACCATTCAGTTCTTGAACCAACTGGCACAACCCTAAACAGTACCTCAGTATAGCAACACTACGACCACTTTGCACTAAAATGGACTTTTTTTGTTCTAATTGTGTTCTCGTAAAAATTGTGTACAATTTATGTTTTTCTTGTGAATGCTACTTATCTGATGCCTGTGATGCTGCTGCAAGTGAATTTTTCATTGCACTTGTACTTGTGCACATGACAATAAACTCGACTTTGACTTTGAAATGTTTTGCACGTGGCCTTTACTTCCTCTGCCCACTCATAACCTGTCTCACCCTCAACCTTAACACAAGGCTTACCAGCTAACGTTGCCTGTGAGAGAAAACATGGATACTGAACTCCATTGTGAAGCAAAGCTGCTTTTGTCCAGAACTTTGCTTCCCCTTGCTTCAGATTCAAATTCTTAAGGGTCAGAAGCACCAGAAAATTTGAAAGATTGGGAAATAGCAGACGATGTGGAACTGCACAGAAGGGTCCAATCAGCCATGATCATGTTGAATAACAGGGCATGCCTTAGGAGTCAAGTGGTGGACTCTGTTCCTATTTTCTTCTGTGATCTCCTTTTAGAATTTGCAGTAGAGCCATAGAATTATCCTGACCAAGATGCCCCATCCAATCTAGTCCCATTTGCCAGCATTTGGCCCATAACCTTGTAAACCATTCCAATCCATGTACCTGTCTATCTTTTAAAAGTTGTTATTCTACCTGCCTCAACCACTTCCTCTGGCAGCTCATTCCACATAGATACCACCCTTTGTGGAAAAAAAGTTGCCCCTCAAGTTCCTATTAAATCCTTCCCCCTCAGTTTAAACCTATGCCCTCTAGTTCTTGATTCCCCAACCCTGGGAAAAAGACTGAGTGCATTCACCTTAGCTATGCTCCTCATGATTTTGTACACCTCTGTAAGATAAATAGTGTCTCACTAAGTGCTCTGCATGGAATACCTTGGGAACAACAGACCCAGTTAGAAATATATCAGGGTTCATCCATTGCCCTTCCATCTAGATCCTAGAACTCCCTCCCCAACAGCAGCATGGAGCACCTTCACCAGAGGGACCGCAGTGGTCCAAGAAGGAAGCTCACCACCACCTTCTCAAAAGCAAGTAGGGATGGGCAATAAATGCTGGCAATGTCCTAATACAACAGAAGTCAACAAGATGTGGAAAAGGTTTTCTCCTCTCTCCTACAGGAGTTCGGTGAAACTCTCTCTCACTGCTCCCCCTCTGTGGTTTTGACTGCTCTCTGGCTCTTCAATCACATTCTTACCAAGACTCACTACCAGAGGCACGTACCTTTTGGGCTACTGTCTCACCAATCCTCTACCCCTCTATATACTGGCCATGTCCCCTTCCTCTCTTCTCCCTCCTCTCTCCCCACCATCCCATCCCATCCTCCCCCTCCCTCCCCTCTCCCCTCCTCCGTCCCCCTCCCCCCCTACCCACCAACCCTCCGTCCTCCCTCCCTCCCTCCCCCTCCCATCCTCCCTCCTCTCTCTCCCTCTCCCTCCCCCTCCCCCCTCCTCCTCCCCCTCCCCCCTCCTCCTCCCCCTCCCCCCTCCTCCTCCCCCTCCCCCCTCCTCCTCCTCCTCCCCCTCCCCACCTCCTCCTCCTCCCCCTCCCCCTCCCCCCTCCTCCTCCCCCTTCCCCCTCCCCCCTTCCTCCTCCCCCCTCACCCCCTCCTCCTCCCTCCCCCTCTCACCCTCCTCCTCCCACCCTCCTCCTCCCCCCTCCCCCAACCCTCCCCCACCCTCCTCCTCCCCCCTCCTCCCACCCTCCTCCTTCCCTCCCTCGTCCTCCTCCCCCTCCCACCCTCCTCCTCCCCCCTCCCCCCTCCCTCCTCCTCCACCCCCTCCCACCCTCCTCCTCCCTCCTCCACCCCCTGCCCACCCTCCTCCTCCCCCTCCCCCACCCTCCTCCTCCCCCCCTCCCCCACCCTCCTCCTCCCCTCCTCCCACCCTCCTCCTCACCCCCCTCTCCCCTCCCCCTCACCTCTCCCCCATCCCCTCCAACCCCCTCACCTCCTCCCCTCCCCCTCCCCCTCCCTCCTCCCCCCTCCTCCCCCTCCCCCCCCTCCTCCCCCCTCCCCCCCCTCCTCCCCCCCTCCTCCCCCTCCCCCCTCCTCCCCCTCCCCCCCCTCCTCCCCCTCCCCCTCCTCCTCCTCCCCCCTCCTCCTCCCTCCCCCTCTCACCCTCCCTCCCCCTCTCACCCTCCTCCTCCCCCCTCCCCCCAACCCTCCCCCACCCTCCTCCTCCTCTCCCCTCCCTCCTCCTCCCCCCTCCCACCCTCCTCCTCCCCCCTCCCACCCTCCTCCTCCCCCTCCCCCTCCCACCCTCCTCCTCCTCCCTCCTCCCCCTCCCACCCTCCTCCTCTCCCTCCCCCACCCTCCTCCTCCTCCCCCTCCCTCCTCCTCCTCCCCCTCCCCCCTCCCACCCTCCTCCTCGCCCCCCTCTCCCCTCCCCCTCACCTCTCCCCATCTCCTCCAACCCCCACCTCCTCCCCTCCCCCCTCCCCCAACCCTCCCCCTCTTCCTCCCCCCTCTCCCTCCCTCCTCCTCCCCCGCCCCCCAACCCTCCCCCACCCTCCTCCTACCCCCCTCCCCCCACCTTCCTCCTCCCCCTCCTCCCCCCCTCCTCCTCCCCCTCCCTCCTCTTCCCCCTCCCTCCTCCTCCCCCCCACCCCCCTCCTCCCCCCTCCTCCCTCCCCCCTCCTCCCCCCCCTCCTCCTCCCCCCTCCTCCTCCCCCTCCCCCCACCCCCTCCTCCTCCCCCTCCCCCCTCCTCCTCCCCCCTCCCCTCCTCCCCCCCCTCCTCCTCCTCCTCCCCCCTCCTCCTCCCCCCCCCCTCCTCCCCCCCTCCCCCTCCTCCTCCCCCCCTCCTCCCCCCTCCCCCCTCCTCCCCCCCCCCTCCCCCCCCTCCCCCCCCCCTCCCCCCCCTCCCCCACCCTCCTCCCCCACCCCCACCCTCCTCCCCCTCCCCCACCCTCCTCCCCCCCTCCCTCCTCCCCCACCCTCCTCCTCCCCCACCCTCCTCCTCCCCCTCCTCCCCCACCCTCCTCCCCCTCCTCCCCCTCCCCCCTCCTCCCCCCCCTCCCCCACCCTCCTCCACCACCCTCCTCCCCCTCCCCCACCCTCCTCCCCCACCCTCCTCCCCCCCTCCCTCCTCCCCCACCCTCCTCCTCCCCCTCCCTCCTCCCCCACCCTCCTCCTCCCCCACCCTCCTCCCCCACCCTCCTCCTCCCCCTCCTCCCCCACCCTCCTCCTCCCCCTCCTCCCCCACCCTCCTTTCCCCCTCCCCCCACCCTCCTCCTCCCCCTCCTCCCCCACCCTCCTTTCCCCCTCCCCCCACCCTCCTCCTCCCCCCCCACCCTCCTCCTCCCCCTCCTCCCCCACCCTCCTCCTCCTCCCCCTCCTCCTCCCCCACCCTCCTTTCCCCCTCCCCCACCCTCCTCCTCCCCCCCTCCTCCCCCCTCCCCCCCCCTCCCCCCTCCTCCCCCCTCCTCCTCCTCCCCCACCCTCCTCCTCCCCCTCCCTCCTCCCCCACCCTCCTCCTCCCCCTCCCTCCTCCCCCCTCCCTCCTCCCCCACCCTCCTCCTCCCCCTCCCTCCTCCCCCACCCTCCTCCTCCCCCTCCTCCCCCACCCTCCTCCCCCTCCTCCTCCCCCTCCCCCCTCCTCCCCCCCTCCCCCACCCTCCTCCCCCACCCTCCCCCACCCTCCTCCTCCTCCCCCACCCTCCTCCTCCCCTCCCTCCTCCCCCACCCTCCTCCTCCCCCTCCCTCCTCCCCCCCTCCCTCCTCCCCCTCCCTCCTCCCCCTCCCTCCTCCTCCCCCTCCCTCCTCCCCCACCCTCCTCCTCCCCCTCCTCCCCCACCCTCCTCCCCCTCCTCCCCCTCCTCCCCCACCCTCCTCCCCCTCCTCCCCCACCCTCCTCCTCCCCCTCCTCCCCCACCCTCCTCCTCCCCCTCCTCCCCCACCCTCCTTTCCCCCTCCCCCTCCTCCCCCACCCTCCTCCTCCCCCTCCTCCCCCACCCTCCTTTCCCCCTCCCCCCACCCTCCTCCTCCCCCACCCTCCTTTCCCCCTCCCCCCACCCTCCTCCTCCCCCTCCTCCCCCACCCTCCTTTCCCCCTCCCCCACCCTCCTCCTCTCCCCCTCCCCCCACCCTCCTCCTCCCCCTCCCCCCCACCCTCCTCCTCCCCCTCCCCCCCACCCTCCTCCTCGCCCCCTCCCACCCTCCTCCTCGCCCCCCTCTCCCCCATCCCCTCCAACCCCCTCACCTCTCCCTCCCCCTCCCCCTCCCAATATCTGTCCCTGTGCAGAGTTTCAACTCTAAACGTCGACAATTCTTTTGCCCCCCACAGATGCCGCTCGACCCGCTGAGTTCCTGCAGCAGAATGTTTGTTGCTCCAGATTTAGTGTTGTCCATTGCCTACAGAGGAAGGAATGAGACACCAACACCAGATCTTGGGCCGTAGTTCTGCAGACAGGGCTGTCCAACCGCCTTGAACACCTCCAGTCAGAGTTCAGTATCCTTACTCTGCACTCATTTTAAACGGGTCAGAAAGAACATCAGCAAAGCACTAACTTCACGATATGTACTGTGCAGACTCTCACGGTGAATCTAGGGGTAATAAGTCACGGTTGAGGCGGACACCCAGCTCCAGAGTCCCGAGGGCGGGACGACGGACTCACCGAGGCCCACAGGCCGCCCTCTTCCCTCCCGCAAAGGCGGGAACGACCTTCTCAAGATGGCGGCTCGCCGGCGCCCATCAGCGCCCTTTGATTGGCCGCCAGTTGCTTGGTGACGGTTGCCCAGGCGACCGTTGTCAAACAGGCAAGATGGCGGTAAGAAGCCGGGCTTCTCCCGCTTCTGGCTGACCGACGGAGGGAGCGAGGGTGAGAAGGGTGACAGGGGAGAGTGAGAGGGAGACGCCGGGCCGGACACACCCCGCACTCCGCCTCAGGGGACACCTGGCGCTCACTCAGGTGAGTGGGGGAGTGGCCGTGACTGTGGAGAGACTGGAGCATGGAGCATGCAGCAACTGGGGCACTAACATCCCGCCACATTTGTTCACCGCCCTCGTTGGAGTCCTAGAGTTATACAGCAGGGAAACAGGCCCTTCGGCCCAGCTCCTCCATACCTATCACGGTGCTTATCCGAGCCAATCCCATCTGCCTACATTTGGCCCATAACCCCCCAAATCTTGGAAACACAAGAGACTGCAGATGGTGGAATCTGGTATTGGTTTATTTTTGTCACTTGTACCGAGGTACAGTGAAAAACTTGTCTTGCATACCGTTTGTACAGGTTAATTCATTACACAGTGCAGTTACATTGAGTTAGTACAGAGTGCATTGAGGTAGTAATGAACCTGGAACAACAGTCTGCTGAAGGAACACAGCGGGTCATGCAGCATCTGTGGGGGGAAAGGAATTGTTGAAGTTTTGGGTGGAAACCCTGCATCGGCTCTCTCTTTGCTATCCCACTGGGTGGGCACCGCGGTTGGCATGGACCCATTGGGCTGAAGGGCCTGTATCTGCTGTATTGCTTTGTGACTTTATCTGTAAACATCTCCAAATGTCTTTTAAATGTTGCAATTGTATCTGTGTTCCACTTCCTTGCGCAGCTCATTTCATATACCCACCACATTCTATGTGAAAAACTTGCCCCTCAGATCCCCTTTAAATCTTTCCCCTCTTAAATCTCTGCCCTATAGTTTTAGACTCATCTTCACTGGGAAAAAGACTGTGATTATCTACCCTATCTATGCCCCTCAATTTTATAAACCTGTATAAGGTCACCCCTCAGTCTTCTTCACTCCAGGGTAAACAGTACCAGTGTATCCAGTTCTCCTTATAAATCAAGCCCTCCAGTCCTGATAACATGCTTGTGAATCTGTTCTGCACTTTCTCTAACTTATTTACATCCTTCCTTTATTGTGGTGACCAGAACTGCACACAGTACTCCAAGTGCAGTCTCACCAAAGTCTTGTACAGTTGAAACATGACATCCCAACTCCCGTACTCAATGTCCTGAGTAATGAAGGCAAGTGTGCTTTCTTCACCACCCTGTCTACCTGTGTTGCCACTTTCAGGGAACTATGTACATGTACCCCCAGGTCTTTCTTTTCAACAATACTCCCCAGCCCTGGCATTCACTGTGTATGCCGTGCCCTGGTTTAACTTCCCAAAATACATTACTTTGCACTTTTCTCAATTATATCATAATATCCTAAAAATAATGTACTGGACAAATAGTTCATTACAATTTAATAATACTGCACGGTCTAAAAGCTTATTATAATATGATAGATAAAAGCCGCAGATTAGAAATATTGTTCTAATAGTCTGGTAGCTCTTGACAAAAATTTGGAATAACATTATACTAATGACCACATTTATCATAATTTTCTAATAATATTGTATGAGTGGTTCAGTTGCATTACAATATTTTTTATATATTCATTCCAATATTTATTTTCCATCCACTATTGCCACCGAACTGGGACATAATTAAGAGTAAATAATATTGATTGATCTGGAGTCACATATAGGGCAAGATGGCAGATTTTCTTCCCTAAAGGACACCATATGCATTTTTATGACAGTCCAGTGGTTTCATGATTACCATTATTGACAAAGCTCTAGATTTATTTAATTATTTGAATATAGATTTTCCAGATGTCATGGTGGGATTTGAATTAATGGTTCTGCACCAGGCCTTTAGACCTTATTCTAGTAACTTAACTTCAGTCCTACTGTATCATCATTTTCAGCTTTCTATTTCTGAAGATAAGTTCTAATGTTTGATTAGGTTCCTGAAATAATACTTGTGAAATGAATGAAGAAAAGGTTGTGGAGGAGAACAAATCCCCTTCTTTGGAACATATTAGTCCCTTGCCATTGGACATAAATCTTCAAAATCCAGATGAAGAAATAACAAAGGTAAAATGCTTGCAGGCAACCTGTGGAGCTTATACCATAATAAAAGTTTATTTTCTATGGGTGACACAGTGGCACAGCTGGTAGAGCTGCTGCTTCAGCAACCCGGGTTCTGTCAGACCTCTGGTGCTATCTGCGTGGAGTTTGCATGTTCTCTCTGTCACCGCTTGGGTTTCCTTCTGTGCTCTGGTTTCCCAAGAAATGTGGTTTGGTAGGTTAAATAGCTACTGTAAATTACCCCTGGTGTGTAGGTGAGTGAAAGAATACGGGGGCGGGGAGGAGAGAGTTGGGGAGAGTGTGGGGAGAATAAAATGAGATTGGTGTTGGATTAGTGTAAATAGATGCTTGATGGTCCACATGGACTTGATGGGCCAAAGAGCCTGTTTCTACACTGTCTCTATGGCAATGCTTCTTCTTGTTAACTAATTGAAACTAGCTGGTGTTTCAGTAGCATTTTCCATATCCTGAACACCTCCCATAGTGATTTTTAGTCACTGATTGGAAACACTTCACCATTGTGAATCATTTTGGTTGTCGTCTTCATAATCACGAACACAGCTGTCAGTTCAACCTAAAGATTACTTTCAAAACATTGGAACACAACATTACTTAGCAATCAAAATGTATTCTTTTCCTGCTTGTTATTTTTGCTTTATTTTCTGTCAGGATGCCTGTGAACTATACAAAAATGACACTGACTGGATCACCTCTTCAGAGCCGTTTATGTACAGACACCGACCAACATCAGAAAGAACACAGGTAAATTACATCAGCTCAATCCAGTCAACTGGGCAGGCTTGGTTCTTTGTCATTTGTTAAGAGTGTAAAATTAACTTGGACCATATGCCACAGAGATTAAGTACTTGGGGTAATATTTGCTCCAACAGTTGTTTCACCCCAAGAACCAGATCAGCACTCGCCATCATTGCTTTCCCAATGCCATTGGTGCTCAAGCTGCTCACTAAAGTTCAGTCATTTCTGGCATCAAAATAGTGAATGTTATATAATTTTGTTTTGATGTTAGTCACTGGAGCTACTGATTGGGTTACCTACAAACTTTGATCAATAATTATTTCTAATAGCATTTCTCTCATTCTACTGAGAACCTCCAACCATTCTTTATGGTAAACTTTCCTGTTCTTATTCTTTTCATGTTTCCTGTTTTAATGTCAACTTTCTTTTATGCTCCTTCATTGTTAATCAGGTACACCTTGCGTTAAAGCTTGGGTGAACTGGATTCAATGAGGAAATTTCAATTTAGAATCATAGAGTAATACAGCACGAAAGCAGGCCCTTCGGCACAACTGGTCCACACTGACCAAGACACCCACCTAAGCTAGTCCCATTTGCCTGCGTTTGGCCCATATCCCTCTAAACCTTTCTTATCCATGCACCTGTCCAAGTTTCTTTTAAATGTTGTTAATGCGCAACCACTTCCTCTAGCAGCTTGTACCACCCTCTGGGTGAAAAGGTTAAGATAAGATAAGATATCTTTATTATTCGCATGTACATTGAAACACACAGTGAAATACATCTTTTTGCGTAGAATGTTCTGGGGGCAGCCCACAAGTGTCGCCAAGCTTCCGGCGCCAACATAGCATGCCCACAACTCCTAACCCATCTTTGGAACGTGGGAAGAAACCCACGCAGACATGGGGAGAACGTACAAACTCCTTATAGACAGTGGCCGGAATTGAACCCCGGTCGCTGGCGCTGTAATAGGATTATGCTAACCGCTACACTACCGTGTCTGCCCTCAGGTTGCGCCTCAGGTTTCTATTAAATCTCTCCCATCTCACTCTAAACTTTTGCCCTCTAGTTCTTGATTTCCCAACATGGGAAAAAGACTGTGCATTCACCCTATCTATGCCCCAAAAAGAAATTAGATATATGCATGAAAAGTAAATAATTTTAAGGTTGTGGGATCTGACAACATACATCATTATTACCTATTAGGATATATCTTACTTATTGGCGAGTATCTTCAAAGATGTTTATACTGGAGAGGTGATTGGAAAGGATACAATGAAGAACCTTGTGAAATCACAAGGCGGAGACAATGCTTACCATGAGAAATTCGTGCAACAGCTCCAAAAGGTATGGCCTCCCTTTTCTATTCTTCCTTGTCACTGATTTGTAATGTGAACGATACTCAAAGATGTAGACTGTGATGAAGCTGAATTATTGCCTGTCAGTTTCCACTCCCTTCTGCTTTTCCTTTGGTGTGGGGATGGATTGTTGGTGACATTTGCCTCAGCAAGAGCCCAGCTGTGTAATTTAAGTCATGGGACTTGTCAAATGTCCATTCCCGGAATATGAAACTATGAGTCTCAGTAGGGGATACAGTAGCATAGTTGTTAAGCTAATGAACAACATCCATATACTGGACGATTGATTCATGGATTACAACTCTATTTGTACAAAAGGGAAACAGACCCTTTGACCCAACAAGTCCATGCCGACTAAGATGCCTATCTAATCCCATTTTCCAGCATTTGCCCCATATTCTGATTAAAAATTTCCTATCTATCTACCTGACCAAATGTTTTTTAAACATTTTAATTGTATGCACCGCTACCTCCTTCTCTGGCAGCTTGTTCCATGTACCAACTACCTTCTGTGTGGAAAAACTTGCCTCTCAGGTCCTGTTTAAATCTTTCCCCTCTCACCTCAAACCTATGTCCTCCAGTTTTAGACTGCCCTACTCCAGGAAAAAGACTCTGTGCGTTCACCCTATCTATGCCCCAAAATGAAATTAGATATATGCATGAAAAATCAATAATTTCAGGGCTGTAGGATCTGACAATGTACATCAGTAAACTCATTATTACCTTTTAGGATATATCTTACTTGTTGGCGAGTATCTTCAAAGACATTTATACTGGAGAGGTGATTGGAAAGGATACAATGAAGAATCTTGTGAAATCACAAGGCGGAGACAACCCTATCTATTCCCCTCTTAATTTTTTAAACCTCTATAAGGTCACCCCTCAGCCTCCTTCACTCCAGGGAAAACAGTCCCAGCCTGTCCAATCTCTCCTTATAACTCAAGCCCTCCAGTCCCGGCAACATCCTTGTCAATCTTCTCTGCACCCTCTCTCGCCTCCAGCTCAATCATATCCTTCCTGAAGCATGGTGACCAGAATGGCACACAATACACCGTGCAGTCTAACCAATGTTTTGTACAACTGGAACATGATGTCCCTACTTTTGTACTCAATGCCACGGCATGCCGTATGCTCTCTTCAATACCCCGTCTATCTGTGTTGCCACTTTCAGCAAACTATGTACTTACTTCTACCCCTAGGTCTCCCTGTTCATCAACACTCCCAAGAGTCCTGTCATTCACTAGATTCAAGGACAGCTATTTTCCTTCCACCATTTGGTTCTTGAACCAACCTGCACAATCCTAATCACTACCTCAGTGTAGCAACACGATGACCATTTTGACCACTTTGCACGACAAAGGACTTCGTTTTTTTGTTCTAATTGTGTTCTTTCTTATAAAAATTGTGTATAATTTAAATTTATGTTATGTTTTTCTTGTGAATGCTGCTTATCTGATGATATATGTTTATGATGCTGCTGCAAGTAAGTTTTTCATTGCACCTGTGCACACATATACTTTTTGCATGTGACAATAAACTTGACTTTGACTTTGTACGTCCATTCTTGGTTTAACTTCCTAATGGCAGATGAAATTTAACTCAAGCAAGTGCAAAGAGATGCACTTGTCTGAGTTAAATTTCATCTGCCATTCCTTTACTCACTTTTCCAGCTGATCAATATCCTGTTGTAACTTTAGACAACCTTCGTTACTGTCCAGTTTTGGTATCACCTGCAAACCTATTAATCATGGAATTTAGGAGCCGAGAGGTATTGTTGCAGCTATATAGGTCCCTGGTCAGACCCCACTTGGAGTACTGTGCTCAGTTCTGGTCGCCTCACTACAAGAAGGATGTGGAAGCCATAGAGAGGGTGCAGAGGAAATTTACAAGGATGCTGCCTGGAATGCGGAGCATGCCTTATGAAAGCAGGTTGAGGGAACTCGGCCTTTTCTCCTTGGAGAGACGGACGATGAGGGGGGACCTGATTGAGGTGTATAAGATGATGAGAAGTATTGATCGGGTAGGTAGTCAGAGGCTTTTCCCCAGGTCTGAAATGGTTGCCACAAGAGGACATAGGTTTAAGGTGCTGGGGAGTAGATATAGAGGAGATGTGAGGGGTAAATTTTTTACTCAGAGAGTGGTGAGTGCGTGGAATGGGCTGCCGGCAATGGTGGTGGAGGCGGATACAATAAGGTCTTTCAAGAGACTTTTGGATAGGTCCATAGAGCTGAGAAAAATAGAGGGCTATGGGTAAGCTAGTAATTTCTAGGGTAGGGACATGTTCGGCACAGTTTTGTGGGCCGAAGGGCCTGAATTGTGCTGTAGGTTTTCTATGTTCTATGCTACCTACATTCTCATCCAGATCATTAATATAGCTGACAACCACAGGGGATCCCGTACCGCTCCCTGTGGAACAATGCTGGTCATAGGCCTCCAATATGAAAAGCAATCCTTCAGTACCATCTTCTGCCTCCCACCCCCAAGCCAATTTTGATTCCAGTTGGGTAGCTCACCCTGGATCCCATGTGTTTTAACCATCCAGACAAGCCTACCAAGTCCCATCCAGACAAGTCTCAAAGGCTTTGCTAAAGTCCATATAGACAACGTCATCAATCCTCTTGGTAGTCTCTTCAAAGAACTCAAATCAAATTATTGAGGCATGAATTCTCAAGCACAAAGCCATGCTGAATATCCTTAATCAGTCTTTGCTTTGCCAAATGCAAATTAATCCTGCCTGTCAGAGTCCCTTCAGGTAATTTTCCCACCACTGATGTAAGGCTCACCGTCCTGTAGTTTCCTGGCTTGTCCTTGCAGCCCTTATTTATAAAGGAACAACATTAGCCATCCTCCACTCTACTGGTTCCTCACTCGTGGGTAACAAAGACTTAATCTATAACCAGAAAAAACACTAAACTGAGCAAGCAGTGATAATGCTGCAGGAATGGATTTCTCAGGGTTAGAGATATAAAGTAACAGGTCATCTGCATATAGTGATATCTTATGTGTCCCATTTCCATGAGTAATACCAAATATGTTAGAAGAGTCCCAAAAGGCAATTGCCAAGGGTTCCAAGGCAATATCAAATAATAAAGGACTTAAAGGGCAGCCGTGTCTAGTACCTCGAAAAAGCCTGAAAAAGGGGGATCACTGATTATTAGTAAGTATTGAAGCCAAAGGTGTATAATATATCAATTTAATCGCGGATATAAAATTTGGGCTAAAATTAAATTTCTCAACCGTGTTAAATAAATATTCCCATTCGACTTTATCAGGTAACGAAGATACAGAAATCTCTGCCAGGGCCCCAGCAATTTCTTCCCTTGCTTCCCACAAAGTCCTAGGATGCACCTGGTCAGGCCTTGGGGATTTAAGCACCTTTATACACTTCAAGACTACCAACACCTCTTCTTTCATAATGTCAATATGTTTCAGGATATCACTGTTTTATTCCTTTAACTCGCTAGCTACCATGTCCTTCTGCACGGTAATGATATGAGGTATGAGTTTATATCCCACACTGGCAACTGGAAAAGTTTAGCTTCAGGTAATAGGTTAATTCCTGGGATGAGAGTGACATGAGTGGTATTGGTATTGGTTTATTATTGTCACTTGTACCGAGGTACAGTGAAAAACTTGTCTTGCATACAGATCGTACAGGTCAATTCATTACACAGTGCAGTTACATTGGGTTAGTACAGAGTGCATTGATATAGTACAGGTAAAAACAATAACAGTACAGAGTAAAGTGTCACAGCTACAGAGAAAGTGCAGTGCAATAAGATGTGAGGTCACAACAAGGTAGATCGTGAGATCATAGTCCATCTCATTGTATAAGGGAACCGTTCAATAGTCTTATGACAGTGGGGTAGAAGCTGTTCTTAAGTCTGGTGGTACATGCCCTCAGGCTCCTGTATCTTCTACCCGATGGAAGAGGAGAGAAGAGAGAATGTCCCGGGTGGGTGGGGTCTTTGATTATGCTGGCTGCTTCACCGAGACAATGAGAGGTAAAGACAGAGTCCAAGGAGGGGAGGCTAGTGTCCGTGATGCGCTGGGCTGTATCCACAACTCTGCAGTTTCTTGCGGTCCTGGGCAGAGCAGTTGCCGTACCAAGCCGTGATACATCCAGATAGGATGCTCTCTATGGTGCATCGGTAAAAGTTGGTGAGAGTCAAAGGGGACGAACCGAATGTCTTTAGCCTCCTGAGGAAGTAGAGGTGCTGGTGAGCTTTCTTGGCCGTGGCATCTATGTGATTTGACCAGGACAGGCTGTTGGTGATGTTCACTCCCAGGAACTTGAAGCTCTCAACCCTCTCGACCTCAGCAACATTGATGTAGACAGGTGCATGTACACCACCCACTTTCCTGAAGTCAATGACCAGCTCTTTTGTTTTGTTGACATTGAGGGAAAGGTTGTTGTCATGACACCATTCCACTAAACTCTCTATCTCCTTCCTGTACTCCGACTCATCGCTGTTTGAGATACGGCCTACTACGATTGTATCATGTGCAAACTTGTAGATGGAGTTAGAGCAAAATCTATAAGAAAAGATATAAGATTCCTTTATTAGTCACATGTACATCAAAACACACAGTGAAATGCATCTTTTGCATAGTGTTCTGGGGGCAGCCTGCAAGTGTCGCCACGCTTCCGGCGCCAACATAGCATGCCGACAACTTCCTAACCCGTACCCGTAATCTGGTCACACAGTCATGAGTGTATAGAGAGTAGAGTAGGATGCTGAGAACGCAGCCTTGTGGGGCACCAGTGTTGAGAATAATCGTGCCAGAGGTATTGCTGCCTATCCTCACTGATTGCGGTCTGTTTGTTAGAAAGTCAAGGATCCAGTTACAGAGGGAGGTGTTGAGTCCTAGGTCTCGGAGTTTGGTGACAAGCTTGCTTGGAATTATTGTATTGAAGGCAGAGCTGTAGTCAATAAACAATAGTCTAACGTAGGTGTCTTTACTATCCAGATACTCCAGAGCAGAGTGTAGGGCCAGGGAGATGGCATCCGCTGTAGACCTGTTTTGGTGATAGGCAAATTGCAATGGGTCGAGGTTGTCTGGCAGGCTGGAGTTGATGCGTGCCATGACCAGCCTCTCAAAGCACTTCATGATGGTGGATGACAGAGCCGCTGGGTAGTAGTCATTAAGGCATGTTACCTTGCTTTTCTTCGGTACTGGGATGATAATGGTCTTCTTAAAACAGGTGGGAACCTGAGATTGAAGCAGGTAGAGGTTGAATATGTCCGCAAATACTTCTGCCAGCTGATCAGCACAAGATCTGAGCACACGGCCAGGTTAAAGAAATTAGGTTTATATTCTTTGGAGTCTAGAAGAATGAGGGGTGATATTATCAAAAAATATAAGATCCTAAGGGAGTATGACAGGGTAGACGTTGAGA
Organism: Pristis pectinata; assembly: GCF_009764475.1. Taxonomy (NCBI): domain Eukaryota; kingdom Metazoa; phylum Chordata; class Chondrichthyes; order Rhinopristiformes; family Pristidae; genus Pristis; species Pristis pectinata. The sequence continues at coordinate 6,686,819 of NC_067409.1, forward strand.
TGTTTCTACTAGTAGGAAAGTCTTGAATGAGGGGACGTAGTTATAAGTTTAGGTGTCAGTCATTAAAACTGAGGTATGTAGGAACTTCTTGCAGAGGAGGGTGAATCTCTAGAATTCTCTTACCCAGAGAGTTGTGGAGATTGTATTATTGGAAGTATTTAGGAGGAGGTAGATAACATTTTGAAAGATCTGTGAGTTGAGGGCTATGGGGAACTGGCACACAAGAGAAGATTATGCCTGGGGCAAATCAGCCATGATTAGATTGAATGGTGGGGCAGGCCCGAGGGGCCAAAAGGTCTACTCCTGCTCCTATCTTCTTATGTTATTAAATAATATCTGGAATGAAACCTTGCATCCTTAATAGTGATAGTGAAACTGCAAGATTGTCATTAAAAAACGATCTTAACCAGTTGTCTGTCCTTAACCAGTCTGATCTATATGTGACATATACCCAGTACCATTAACTGCCCTCTGAAATGGTTTAACATGTCATTCTGTTAACGAGCAGTTAGAGATGGACAACAAGTACCAGGTTTGCTAGTTATGTCCAGATCTGTGACTGAATAAAAATCATCAAAAAGAAAATAAACGCTTACATTTCTGCAGCATGTGTCACAACTCAGAATGGCCTTAAGCACTTTGCAGACCAGAAATGCTATGGAAGTTCAGTCACTCTTGTAAATAACACAGCAGTCAACATATGCACAGCATTCTCCAGCAATATGATAATGTCCAGAAATCCTGTTTTGGTGTTTTTGATTGGAGACAAATATTGGCTCCACATGCTGGGGAATTCTCCCTTCTGCTACTTGCTCCCTTTTCCTATGCTCTGAACTTGCATGAAAGTTATTCATCACCAATGAAATCCCACTGGCCTGAAACATAGAACATAGAACAGTACAGCACAGGAACAGGACCTTCAGCCCACAATGTCTGTGCTAAACATGATGCCTGAAACACTGACACTTTTTTCTCTCTTATCTGACTGCTAAATGGCTGCAGGTTTCCGGTAGCCGCTTCGTTTTGTTCAAGTGAAGGATTGGCTTTGCAAGCTGAAAATTAGGTGTCACATCCTCCCTTTTATAAGAGCTGGTCATTGACTTCAGGAAGGGGGTGCACCTGCTCCTGTTATTGGTGCTGAGGTTGAGAGGGTTGAAAGCTTCAAATTCCTAGGAGTAAACATCACCAATAGCCTGTCCTGATCCAACCATGTAGACGCCATGAGCAAGAAAGCTCACCAGCGCCTCTGGTTCCCTAGGAGGCAAAAGAAATTCGGCATGTCCCCGTCGACCCTCACTAATTTTTATACATGCACCATTGAAAGCATCCTATCTGGATGTATCATGATTGGTATGGCAACTGCTCTGCCTGAGATTGCAAGAAACTGGAGAGAGTTGGGGACACAGCTCAGCACATCATGAAAACCAGCCTCCCTTCCAATAAGCCAATTTCAATTTCGTTTCAATTTCAGTTTTTCACTTGGCCTCCCCTTCTGTTGAAACTGTAAGGACATAAATTCCACGTTATACCTTCCACTTAATAGAAATGAATCCAGCAGATTGTCTCATGGCAAAAGGCTGGCATGTAAAGTGATATAAATTGGTAAAAGTTGGTAAATTGGTTTATTATTTTCACATGTACTGAGGTACAGTGAAAAACTTTGTTTTGCACGCAATCCATACAGATCATTTCATTACAACAGTACATCGAGGTAGTACAAGGGAAAACAATAACAGAATGCAGAATAAAGTGTTACAGGGAAAGTGCAGTGCAGGCAGACAATAAGGTGCAAGGCCATAACGAGGTAGATTGTGAGGTCAAGAGTCCATTTTATCGTACTAGGGGACCGTTCAAAGGTCTTAGCGGGAGCGGGATAGAACAGCGGGATTCAACAGCGAGATAGAAGCTGTCCTTTACAATGAATCTAGCGAATGTCCCATGGCAATGTCTACAACCCATCACTGTTAGAGTGAAACCAGGGGTTATACTCATTTTAAAGTTGCAGGTGAACAATTTGAACAGAAGATAGCAACAACATAAGATAAGATAAGATATCTTTATTAGTCACATGTATGTCAAAACATACAGAGAAATACATCTTTTTACGTAGTGTTCTGGGGGCAGCCCGCAAGTATCGCCACGCTTCCGGCGCCAACATAGCATGCCCACAACTTCCTAACTCGTACGTCTTTGGAATGTGGGAGGAAACTGGGACACTCGGAGGAAACTCACGCAGACACGGGGAGAACATACAAACTCCTTACAGACGGAATTGAACCCGGGTCGCTGACGCTGTAAAACATTACGCACTACCGAGATACAAATGTAAAAGGAAATTATTGTGGAGTCTGGAAATCTGAAATAAAAAGAGTGACTGCTGGAAGTACTCAGCAGGCCAGGCAGCATGAGTAGAGAGAGAAAAACAATGTTAGTATTTCAGGTCAATGACATTTCATCAGAGCACAAGGCACAACAGCTGAAAAATGTAGGTTAGGGAATTGCATTAGGATTCCATTAGAACTGGATGATTAGTAAAGGCCTAAATCAAGGAACAGCTGAAGATTTCAAATTTCATAAAGTCAGCTAGGAAATTGAAATTCAGTTGATGAAATAGATATAGAATTCAAGACCAGAGTCAGTTGCAGTGACTGTGAAACCACTGGATTATCATAAAATACAACATTTGTTTCACTACTGTCCTTCAGGGAAGGTAATTTGCAACCTTTATCTGGTCTGGCCTGTGTGTGCTTCCAGACCCACAGAAATGTAGTTGAATCCTAACTGCCCTGAAAAACCACACAGTTCAAAGGCATTTAGTTGTGCCAATAAATGTTGGCCTTGCCAGTGATGTCTGTATCCAGTGAAAGTAAATTAAATATCACCCATATTAGCTTGTTGAAATATTTGAATTAATTCTGGTGGTGATTATCTAGATTCATGAAGAGTATGAGAGGCGAATCGCAGAGGCTGACGCTGTTGAGAAGCACATCATCCAGGCCCGAGCACGGGCAGCAGCAGCAGAGGAGAAGGCTCTGAATAGAACGAAGGAGGGGAGCAGAAATAGTTTTAACTCGGAGGGATTGCCTTCAGGTAAAACCTTTCTGATTGCATAATATCAGCAGTAAATAGAAAGAAACAGTACACAGTACAACCCAACCCACCTCTCCGCTTTCCTTTCCCATCAGATTCCATCATCTGCAGCCCTTTGTTACCTCCACCTATCACCTCCCGCCTCTCTCCCTTTCTCCATCTGCCTATCACCCCTTCTCACCTGGCCACCTACTTCTTGCCAGCTCTAGCTCCACCCCTGTGAAAAATGTACCCTTCCGATCTCTTTTAAAACTCCTCCTTCTCATCTTAAACCTATGCCCTCTAGACATCCCTACCATGGGAAACAGGCACTGGCTATCTGCCATGATACCTTTCATAATTTTATAAACCTCTATAATGTCACCACTCAGCCTCCTTTGTTCCAGGGAAAACAGACCCAGCCTATCCAATCTTTCCTTGTGACTCAAGCCCTACATTCCAGGCAACATCCATGTGAATTTTTTCTGCACCCTCCCTTTCTTAATCATATTTTTCCTGTCGTGTGGCAACCAGAACTCCAGGTGCAGCCTCACCAAAGTCTTTTACAACTGTAACATGTCCCAACTACTGTACTCAATGCCCAGAGCAATGAAGACAAGCATGCCAAATGCCTTCTTCACCACATTGTCTATCCGTGTCTCCATTTTCAAGGAACTGTGTACTTGTGTCTCTCTTTTTGCCCTCCAAATTTCCTTCTTAAGTGTACTCCTACATCCTTGATACTCCTGAAGGGACTTGCTTAATTCCAGCTAACTGTACCTGACATATGCCTCCTTCTTCCCATAGAACAATACAGCACAATACAGGCTCTTCGGCCCACCATGTTGTGCCGACCTTCTAACCATTCCTAAGACTATCTAACCCCTTCCTCCCACATATCCCTCTATCTTAAATTCCTCCATACACTTATCTAACAATCTCTTGAACTTGACCAACATATCAGCCTCCACCACCACCCCAGGCAGCGCATTCCATGCACCAACCACTCTCTGGGTGAAAAACTTCTCCCTTGAAATTCCCCCCCATTACCTTAAAGCCATGCCCTCTTGTATTGAGCATTGGTGCCCTGGGAAACAGGTGCTGGCTGTCCACTCTATCTATTCCTTTGTACACCTCTATCATGTCTCCCCTCATCCTCCTTCTCTCCAATGAGTAAAGCCCAAGCTGCTTTAGTCTCTCCTCATAATCCATAATCTCTAATCCAGGCAGCATCCTGGTAAATCTCCTCTGCACCCTTTCCAACGCCTCCACATCCTTCCTATAATGAGGCGACCAGAACTGGACACAGTACTCCAAGTGTGGTCTAATCAGAATTTTGTAAAGCTGCATCATTACTTCGCGGCTCTTAAACTCAATCCCACGATTTATGAAAGCTAACATCCCATAAGCTTTCTTAACTACCCTATCCACCTGTGTGGCAACTTTCATCGATCTGTGGATATGAACCCCCAGATTGCTCTGCTCCTCTACACTGCCCAGAATCCTGCCATTTACCTTGTACTCCGCCTTGGAGTTTGTCCTTCCAAAGTGTACCACCTCACACTTCTCCGGATTGAACTCCATTTGCCACCTGTCAGCCCAGCTCTGCATCCTATTAATATCCCTCTGTAAGCTTCAACAGCCCTCCACACTATCCACAAACCACCAATGTGTCATCTGCAAACTTGCTAACCCACCCTTCCACCCCCTCATCTAAGTCATTAATAAATATCACAAAAAGTAGAGGTCCCAGAACCGAGCCCTATGGGACACCACTAGTCACAGCCTTCCAATCCGAATGCACTCCCTCCACCACAACCCTCTGCTTTCTACAGGCAAGCCAGTTCTGAATCCACACGGCCAAGCCTCCCTGGATCCCTTGGCCTCTGACCTTCTGAAGAAGCCTACCATGTGGAACCTTGTCAAACGCCTTACTAAAATCCATGTAGACCACATCTACTGCACTACCCTCATCCATATTCCTGGTCACCTCCTCAAAGAACCCTATCAGGCTAGTGAGGCAAGATCTTCCCTTCACGAAGCCATGCTGGCTGTCCCTAATCAGTCCATGATTCTCTAAATGCTCATAGATCCTATCTCTTAGAATCCTTTCTAGCAGCTTACCCACCACAGACATAAGGCTCACTGGTCTGTAATTCCCTGGACTATCCCTACTACCTTTTTTGAATAAGGGGACAACATTCGCCACCCTCCAATCCTCTGGTGCCATCCCCGTAGACAACGAGGACTCAAAGATCCTAGCCAACAGTTCAGCAATCTCCTCCCTCGCCTGGAATATTCCATCAGGCCCTGGGGTCTTATCTGTCCTAATAACAGCTCCAACACATCCTCTCTCTTGATAGCTACATACTCTAGAACATTACCCTTACCAACACTGTCCTCAGCGTCATCAAGACCCCTCTCCTTGGTGAATACTGGTGAAGTATTCATTGAGAACCTCACCCACTTCCACAGCTTCCAGTCACAGCTTCCCACCTTTGTCTATAATCGGACCTACCTTTACTCTAGCCATCCTTCTGCTCTCCACATACGAGTAAAAAGCCTTGGGATTCTCCTTAACCCTACTCGCCAAAGCCTTTTCATGTCCCCTTCTCACTCTCCTCAGCCCCTTCTTAAGTTCCCTCCTTGCTACTCCATATTCCTCACGAGCCCTGTCTGATCCTTGCTGCTTACACCTTATGTATGCTGCCTTCTTCTTCCTAACTAGTTTTTCCACCTCTCTTGTCACCCATGGTTCCTTCACCCTGCCATTCCTTCTCTGCCTCACTGGGACAAATTTATCCCTAACATCCTGCAAGAGATCCCTGAACATTGACCACACCTCTATAGTACATTTCCCTTCAAAAATGTCATCCCAATTTACACTCTCAAGTTCTCGCCTTATAACTTCATAATTTGCCTTTCCCCAATTAAATATCTTCCCGTCCACTTTGCTCCTATCCCTGTCCATGACAATTCTATAAGTTATGGAGCAATGGTCACTGTCCCCCAAATGCTCACCCACTGAGAGATCTGTCACCTGACCCGGTTCATTACCTAAAACTAGATCTAATATGGCATTTCCTCTAGTCGGCCTGTCAACATACTTTGACAGGAATCTGTCCTGGACACACTTAACAAACTGCGCCCCGTCTAAACCTTTGGCGCTAAGCAGGTGCCAATTAATATTTGGGAAGTTGAAGTCTCCCAGTCTAATAACACTGCTATTTTTGCATCTTTCCAAAATCTGCCTCTCAATCTGCTCCTCAGTATCCCTACTGCTACCAGGGGGCCTATAGAATACTCCCAGCAGAGTACATTATCCACCCTTTCTGCCACTGTAAGTGTCCCTGACCAGTATTTCCACCCCTCCTCCTCTTCTCACCCCCCCCATCCTTTTTAAAACACTGAAAACCAGGAATATTCAATATTCATTCCTGCCCTGATGTCAGCCATGTCTCTGTGATAGCCACAATATCGTAGTCCCATGTACCTGTCTAAGTATCTTATTCCTGATGCTTCTTGCATTTAAGTAAATGCACTTTAGCCCATCCGCCTTACTACTTTTATAGCCTGTATTCTGCTTCTCCTTCCTCAAATCCTCTCTACCTGTTAGATCTGACTTTTCCCATCCCCTTCTTCCTCTGATCTACTCCTCCGGTTCTCATCCCCCTCGCAAACTAGTTTAAACCCTCCTGAACCACCCTAGCAAGCCTGGCTGCAAGGATATTGGCCCCCCTCAGGTTCGGGTGTAACCCGTCCTCTCTGTACAGGTCCCACCTTCCCCTGAAGAGATCCCAATGATCCAAAAATCTAAAACCTTGCCTCCTGCACCAACTTCTCAGCCATGCATTTATTTGCCATCTCCTCCTATTCCTACCTTCATTATCGTGTGGCACTGGCAGCAATCCCGAGATTGCTACCCTTGAGGTCCTGTTCTTCAGCCTTCTGCCTAGCTCGCTGAACTCACTTTTCAGGACCTCATCCCTCTTCCTACCTATGTTGTTGGTACCAATATGAACCACGGCTTCTGGCTGTTCTCTATCCCGCTCAAGGATCCTGTGGACCCGATCAGAAACATCCCGGACCCTGGCACCTGGGAGGCAACATACCATCCGGGATTCATGCTCACTGCCACAGAACCTCCTATCTGTTTCCCTGACTATTGAGTCCCCTATCACTACTGCCTTCCTCTTCTCCTCCCTTCCCTTCTGAGCAGCAGGACCGGTCCCAGTGCCAGAGACCTGGCTACTGCTGCTGGGCCCCTGCAGGTCATTCCCCCCCAACAGCTTCCAAAGTGGAAAACCTGTTATTAAGGGGATCAGTCTCCGGGGCCCTCTGTACTCTCTGCCTGTTCATTTTCTTTTTCCTTTTCTCTCCCCTGACAGTCACCCTTCTATCTACTTCCTGGACCCCAGAAGTACCTGCTCTAAGGGGGGCGACTGTCTCCCAATGTACATTATCTACGTAACTCTCTCCCTCCTTGACGCTCCGAAGTGTTTGAAGCTGCAACTCCAGCTCATCAATTTTGAGCTGAAGTTCCTCCAGCCTCAAGCACTTACTGCAGATATGGCCATCGTGGACCACAACGAGGTCCACGAGCTCCCACATTAAGCAGCTGCAGTACACCACTATGTCTTCCATCTGAACTAATTCTTTTTTCTCCCCTACCTAGTTTTTTCCTACTTAAAAATTTATAACAGATAACAGGTAAACCTTACCCTTACTTACCAGCTACTCATCTGCCTCACCCCTTTAAGCCGAAGCCCCTTGAGCGAAAGCTCAAATCACTCTGCTTCGTCTCACTCCGCTGCCCATTCCGATGCTGCCCGCTGGATATGGCAGTTTGCTTTTTAAACTGCCCGCGCTTTCCCTGCTGACGTCATGCACCTGCGCAGTGCTGCCCCCACTATTCCCGATGAGAACTTATATAAAAAACTTACAAAAAAGAACCTGATAAAACAAAACCTTATAATAAAAACCTTATATAAGAAAAAAGAAAAACTTATCTGTTCCAAAGTCCTGACGCCTGCCGAAGTGAAACCCATAAGATCTCCAAAGTTTTTTTTACTCGCTTTTTAAACTGACCAGTCCCTCAATATCCCTCATCAACCATAGTCCCCTAATCTTGCCATTCACTCTGACGGGAAAATGCCGGCCCTGAATTCTCCTTATCTCTTTTTTTAAAAGCCTCCCACTTGCCAGATGTCCCTTTACCTGCAAACAACCTCTCCCAATCAACTTTTGACAGTTCTTGTCTGATGCTGCTGAATTAGCCTTCTGCAATTTGGTACTTTAAGTTAACAGCCAGTCCTATTTTTAGAGGACTATCTTGAAACCAATAGAATTATGGTGACTGGTCTCAAAGTGCTCCCCCACCGGCACATCAACTACTTGCCCAGCCTCATTTCCTAAGTGGAGGTTGAGTGTAGACCTTTCTCCACTGTTCACAGTCAGGTCATCCACATATTCCTGGACACATTTAACAAATTCTGCCTAATCTAATCCCTTAGAATTTAGGAAAGGCCCTGTCAATATTACAGAATTTATAAATCACCTACTATCACACCCCTATTATTCCTACACCTATCCCCGGTTTCCGGTTTCCCTACACATATATTCTTCTAATTCCTGCTGAATATCAAGAGACCTATAGTTTAATCCCATCAAAGTGATTGTCCCTTTTCTTATTTTTAAGTTCTACCCATGTGGCCTCACTGGGCATTCCTCCGAGGACATCCTCTCTAATACTGCTATGATGTTCTTCCTAATCAATAGTGCAACCCCCCCCTCCTCTTTTACCTCCACCTCCTGTCACTCCAGAAGCATCAGTACCCCAGAACACTGAGCTGCTAGTCCTGCCCATCCCTCAACCATGTTTCTGTTATAGTTATAATATCACAATCCCATGTGTTGAGCCATGCTCTGATTTCATCTGCCTTACCTGTTAGGTTTATTGCATTAATGTAAATGCAGTTTAGTCTTCAAAACCTTCCACACTCCCTATCCTGCCTCTGCCTGGTCTGTCTATGAACTCGCTTGCTTTAACCTCGAAATTCACTTAATCTTTCTCATCTGATTCACTACTACTTTGTGTCCCATCCCCCTACCAGACTAATTTGAACCCTGTCGAGTAGCACTGGGGAACCTTCCCATGAGGATATCGGTACCCTCCAGTTCAGATGCAACCTGTCCCTATTGTACAGGTCACCCCTGCCCCAGAAGAGATCCCAATGGTCCAAGCAGCTGAAGCCCTCCTGCCTGCACCAGCTCTTCAGCCATGCATTCATTTGCCCTTTCCTCCTATTCCCACCCTCACTAGATGAAAGACAAGGGAACACTTCTATCAATGCTGTCGTAGACAAGTGCATGTTGTCTGTAAGGCATGGTCCTGAGAGCACATTTATGTGAGGGGCAGCATGGTGGTGTGGCGGTTAGTGCGACGCTATTACAGCGCCAACGATCGGGGTTTGATTCCCGTCGCTGTCTGTAAGGAGTTTGTACGTTCTCCTATGTCTGCGTGGGATTCCTCCGGGTGCTCCGGTTTCCTCCCACATTGCAAAGACATACGGGTAGGTTAATTTGAGTTTAAAATGGGCAGCACGATCTCGTTGGGCCAGAAGGGCCTGTTACCACGCTGTAAATAAAATTTTTTTAAAAATTTAAAAATTTACAGGTATATATAGCTTCTGTGTTGAACAATGCAAAGAGATGTGAAGGTGAGGTTTTGTGGGTTTATTCCTCATGTTGCTTCACTTATTGCCTGCCACAGACCAAATCTGGAGCTATATCCTTCAGATCTCACTCAACTCAGTCAATGATGTTGATGGTTCAGGGTCACTCTTGGTGATAGACATTGGGGTCACCACCCAGAATACACTCTGCCCTTGTTACTATCAGTGCCTCTTCCAAGCATTGCTCAATACAGAGCAGCCCTGATTCATCACGGAAGCTAGTCAGCAGCTATTGCATGGTAGGTGGTTGCCTTGCCCACGGTTGATGACCTGATGCTATAAGACTTCATGGAATCTAAAGTCAACACTGAAGATTCCCTCTCATCTCTCTAACACTGTACGACCACCTTTGGTGGACCTGCCCTGTTGTTGGGACAATGCAGACCTAGGGGTTGTGATGAAGGAGTTTGTAAGCTATATTTCTATGATCATATGAGGCTTAAAAGTAATATATGAAATAAGTGCAAGTTTTCCGTTGGTTATCCTTGGGACTCGCCAGGTCAGATTATCCAAAGGCCTTTATTATGCCACATAAATTCTAGGAAATGATGGTACATGTGAAGTACCATCATGTGGAACAGAACAAATCTCCCAGTAAATTATGGTGTAAAATAATAGCATTTTTCACATGTACCATCATTGTCTGATAAAATCAATGATGATTGCCAGTTTGAAACATCTAAGCTATTGTTCGTGCTGTTACCAGTTAGACTGAAGAAAAGTAATATCAGAAGCTTGGCAACAACATGATTTAATCATTTCTTGTGAATTTGATTGTCGATAATCCTGTGAAGTAGATTTGCGAAATCTGCTCTAAAGTGCAGGTTGTTGTAAGCACATGAAGAAACTATTAATAGCCAGGTACGTAAAATATAACAAAATATAAATAGCTATTAGGGTTGTAGACCAATTATTATTTTCCTTCTTGGGAAGTTGACACCAGCCTAATTTGTAAATCTACATGCAATTTATTAACTATTATTTAATTGCTTCTTCATTTAGCTGAAACTAAAAGCTTGCTGCTGCTGTAAGAAGCAAGGAAGATCCATAGGATTCTATCTAAACCAAAACTGTCTGTTCATTGTCATTGCAATATCGGGAAGAGTACACATTGCCAGACACCTAGTGAAAAGTCTCACCAACAAGAGTAGTCTTGAGAGGCCAGAAGTTCTGAAGAATAGCCCTGCCCAGAGAGAGCTGAGTAGGTGGAATTTGCCACCACAGGATATGTTCAAGGAGAAGTTAGATAAGCAAATGAGGGAGAAGGGAATGGAGGGTTATGATGATGGTCATCTTGAACCATGCTCATGGTTCAACAGGACCATGAATGAAAGATCGAATTAGTTGTGTTGAATGACATGCTCATATGCTGCTTATTCAGTGTAATTCTGTGTAACAAACTGAGCATAAAACAGTGGGAGAGGATTTCAGTGGAAAGCTTTCCCAACTGAAACCATCTCCTGCTTGCATTTGATGCTCAGATATACACACTTGTTTGGCAAGGATCATTAGATAGTGATCAAAGACAGGAATGCTGACTGACTATTTCCCAAGATGGGAGTACCGCCAGCAGTCACCTTCTGTGGTTGAGACCATGCTATACACAGAAGTGATGTGATAATGCCCAAATAAGCTTTCTTTATGGGATGCAAATTAAAAGGTAATTATTGGCCAGTCCATTGCTGAGAATTCCTACGCCCTTAAAAATATTTCTGTGGGATTATTTACATCCACCTGAGAGGACAAGTGTGGCCTCACCTTGACACCTTTTCCAAAAGCAGCACTGCAGCACACTGGAGTGTCACCCCGGCTTAAATGCCCACACCTCTCAAAAAGGATTGAACTAGCAATTGTCTTTCTCGAGGTGAGGATGCTGCCCACACCTTATGCAGCTAAGTCATTTATTGTGGTGTGAGGCTGGGTTCTCTGCGAATTCTTCTTCTCCTTGCTAGATTAAAGCCAGTTTATCTGAGGCCCTGGTATTAACAGGTGACTTGATGCCAGTGATAGTAGTGTGACAACAAATCTCTTTGCGAGTGGAATTCATGTACTGCATTGTGATAAGTTGGGTGCGGAATGGGGGGTGGGGGGGGGAGAAGATAAGTAAGTTACTTTAAAATAAAATCGAAGTTTTTAATTCTCAGAAATAAATAACAAAAATAAACTGATATACAACCTGATAGTCTGTGGGCAAAGCACACAGTTTCATAATTTGATTTTGAGATGTTTTCTAATTGAAATGAGGTTGCGTTGGCATGTTATCAAAGTCAAGAACTGAATTGCTGTTGGCAGGAGTCCAGCTGTTTATGGAATTCAGTTGGAAGAGAAACCACAACTGATTGATATGCATTACAGAATGCCATCTCCTCATTCCTACTCATTCACACAAAATGTCCACACGTTTTTGTGACTGGACTGCAGTCTACTCTATCTGTGATTACACTGATGACTAGTAGTGTTCCACTAGGATCGGTGCTGGGACCCTTGTTGTTTGTGATAAACATGAATGATTTGGATGTGGATCAGGGTAGCATGATCAGTAAGATCGCAGATGACATGAAGATCGGTGGAGGGTGGTCTTGGGCTACAGGGTGATATGGATGTGTAAGTGAAATAGGCTGAGAAATGGCAGATGAGTTTAATCCGGATAAATATGAGATGATTACTAATGAGGCTGGGACACAGACCATGAATGGTAAGGTCCTAGGGAGTATTGAAGAACAGAGGGACTTTGGTGTGCAAGTCCAAAGATCCTTGTAGGTGGCAGTGCAGGTAGATACGTGGTTAAAAAAGCAAATGGGATGCTGGACTTCATTAGGTGGGGCATTGAATACAAAGGCGGGGAGGTTATGCTCCAATTTTATAAAACATTGGTCAGACCTCAGCTAGAGTACTGAGTACAGTTCTGGTCACCACATTAAAGGAAGGATTTGATAGCGCTGGAGATGGTGCAGAGGAGATTCACCAGGATGTTGCCTGGGATGGAACAGTTCAGTTATGAGGAGAGACTGGAGAAGCTGGGTCTGTTTTCTCAGGAGTGGAGGAGGTTAAGAAGGGACATAATTGAGATATATGTTTATGAGGGTTACAGATAGGGTAGACTGCAGGAAACTTTCCCCCTTATCAGAGGTGCATAAAACTAGAGGACACAGATTTAGAGTCATAGAGTCATCTAGCACTACAGCACAGAAACAGGCCCTTTAGCTCGTCTCGTCCGTGCTGACCTGCCTAGTCCTATCTACCTGCACCCGGACCCTCCAAACCCCTCCCATCCATGTCCAAACCTCTCTTAAATGTTACAATTGAACCTGCATCTACTGCTTCTGCTGGCAGCTCATTCCACACTCGCATTTAAGGTAAGGGGTAAGAGATTTAGAAGGGATCTGAGGGGGACCTTTGTCACCCAGAGCACAGTGAGTACCTGGAATGCACTGCTGGAGAGAGTGGTGGAAGCAGAGTCACTGACAGTATTTAAGAGGTATCCATTTGAGCACTTGAATTGTCTTGGCTATGGGCCAAGTGCTGGAAGATGGGATTAATACAGATAGGTGCCCACTGGTTAGTGTGGACATGGTGGTCCAAGTGGCCTGCTTCCATTGGTATTGGTATTGGTTTATTATTGTCACTTGTACTGAGGTACAGTGAAAAACTTGTCTTGCATACCGATCGTACAGGTCAATTCATTACACAGTGCAGTTACATTGAGATAGTACAGAGTGCATTGAGGTAGTACAGGTAAAACAGTAACAGTACAGAGTAAAGTGTCACAGCTACAGAGAAAGTGCAGCGCAATAAGGTGCAAGGTCACAACAAGGTAGATCGTGAGGTCAGAGTCCATCTCATTGTATAAGGGAACCGTTCAATAGTCTTATTACAGTGGGGCAGAAGCTGTCCCTAAGTCTGGTGGTACATGCCCTCAGGCTCCTGTATCTTCTATCTGATGGAAGAGGAGAGAAGAGAGAATGTCCCGGGTGGGTGGGGTCTTTGATCATGCTAGCTGCTTCACCAAGGCAGCAAGAGGTAAAGACAGAGTCCATGGAGGGGAGGCTGGTGTCCGTGATGCACTGGGCTGTGTCCACAACTCTTTGCAGGTTCTTGCGGTCCTGGGCAGAGCAGTTGCCGTACCAAGCTGTGATGCATCCAGATAGGATGCTTTCTATGGTGCATCGATAAAAGTTGGTGAGTGTCAAAGGGGAATTTCTTTAGCCTCCTGAGGAAGTAGAGGTGCTGGTGAGCTTTCTTGGCCGTGGTATCTACATGATTTGACCAGGACAGGCTATTGGTGATGTGACTCTATGTCTCAATGCAGCAAACCCAAAAGGCCAATTTAAGAAGAAGTGACAAACTCCTCCCTGACCCCACACACCACGCTACCCCAGTAAATGCCAGTCCCAACTGCCAGTAAAGGGGACAGGTAATGCAACCAATTCTGAAAAGAGATTTTTTTTCCTTTAGTTATAGGAAAGTTATGGACCAAGTACAGCAATAGTGCTCTGCACAGGACCACCACTGAACACAGTAGATACATTTGAGAGGATGAGGAACCATTTAAAAATGTTTCAAGATGCAACCTTTGTATTACTCTTCTTAATTTTGTCCCTTTCCCTCCCCTGTTCCTGTGGCAGTTGATACTGTGCTATTCTGGTGCCTTCCAAAACTTTATCCGTAAGGGCTCAAATTGACAATTTTTTTTTGCCGTAGGTGAGCGGAAGTTAGTTGAATTAGTTGAAGTGTACCCATTTCCAAAATACGGGCTGAAAGCACTTACCACCAGGCTCAAGGACAGCTTCCATCCTGCTGTTAAGACTATTGAATGGTTCCCTAGTATGATAAGATGGACTCTTGATCTCACAATCTACCACATTACACCCTTGCACTTTGTTGTCTGCTTGCACTACACTTTCTCTGTAACACCTTATTCTGCATTCTGTTACTGTTTTCCCTCGTACTACCTAAATGCACTGTTGTAATGAAATGATCTGTACGGATGGCACACAAAACAAAGTTTTCACTGTATCTCAGTACACGTGACAATAATAAACCAATTTACCAATTTACTGGGTGCCACTGGAAGATACAACAGTCCTCAGAGACCTGCATGTTTGCAAATGATAGGATAAAGATGATGAAAGCAAGTCTCTCGTAATTCACACCTCAGTGCTGTGCTGGGTGTGGCATTGTTTCAAAGCAGGGGTCTTTTGCCCCTAGAATAATAAAATCATAAAGCACAGAAATGGGCTCCTTTGTCCAACTCATCCATAATGTCTATCTACACTAATCCCATCTGCTTGCATTAGGTCCATATTCCTCTTCTCCTTTCCTATCCAAGTATATGTCGAAATGTCTATAACTGTATCTGCCTCTACCACCTCCTCTGGCAGCTCGATCCAGATAGCCACTATCCTCTGTGTGAAAAATCTACCCCTTGAATCTCCCTTAAATTTCTCCCCTCTCACCTTAAACCTGTGCCCTCTAGTTCTAGACTCCCCTGTGCGGGGAAAAAGACTCTGACAATCTCTCCTATCGATGCCTCTCATAATTTTATAAACCCCTATAAGGTCATCCTTCAGCCTCCTACATTTCAGTGAGAATAAAACCAGCCTATCCAATCTCTCCTTATAACTACAGCCCTCCATTCCAGGCAACATCCTGGTGGTTCTCCTTCCTGTAGCAACCAGAACTGTACCCAAGGTCCCTCTGTACATCAACGTGCATAAGGTCACTGCTGTTTACTCTATATATCCTTTAACTTCCCAAAATGCATTATCTCACACTTGTCTCTTTTCTTTCTTTTTACAATATTTTTATTAATTCCACAAAGAAAATACAGAGTATATGAATCTCTAGAGTATGAATATGAATATAGAGTACATGAAGATAAAATACTACTAAATACATTGTGTTAAATCATACTGAAATCACAATACCCTATATTAGTAATCAAAAGTGATAATTAATTAATAGCGAATAAATTGGAATAATTTTATTATTAAAAAAAAATCTAAACCCACTACCAGGACCAAAGCTGTTTGGTTTAAAAAAAGAAAGACAGGGAAAAACCCTTAACACATGATATCAGCCAATATCTGTACTTTAGCCACCAGATCAAAGGTTTTGAAAATAGTTCAAAAAAGGTCCCCACAATGTTTGAAAGTCTCAGTTAGATTCAGAAATCGAACAATGGATCTGCTCTAAATTTAAGTATGACATAACATCCCGTAACCACTGAACATGAGTAGGCGGAGTAAGTTCCTTCCATTTAAGCAACACAGCCCTCCTGGCTATAACACTCGCCTCAATTAAATTCCATCTGCTACTTCCCCGCCCAGCTGATCAATGTCCCTCTGTATCCTTTTTATCTAGGTCTCCAACAATTTTTTGTGTCGTCTGCAAACTTACTAATCAGACCACCTATATTTTCATCCAGGTCATTTATATATGTGACAAACAACAAAGGTCCCAGCACTGATCCCTGTGGTACACCACTCATTTCAGACCTCCGGTCAGAAAAAAACTCTTATCTCTGCTTCCTATAACCAAGCCAATTTTGGATTCAATTTGCCAATACACCTCAGATCCCTTGTGCCTTAAAATTTGTATCTGGCCAAAACTTAATTCCAGATTAGTTTTACTAAAACCAATAGTTATGTTGCTCTTGTGGGAGCTTGGTGTGTGAAATATGGACATTGTGTATCCTACATTATAACAATGAGTACATTTGTATTTAATTAGATGTACAGCTACAATATAGCCTTTGTATTGGATTAAGTTAGTCATTGTGATTGAGTTCTAGTGTAACATACAAGAGGAAAGAGTTAGAAGGCACTGACTGCTGCTGGTTGCTTTAGACCAGGTATCATCTACGCTGCTAATCTTTCTTACTTTTCTGTTTCCTTGTAGAGAAGTCCATATTTATGTGTTGCATAGACAATGAGCTACTTAAGAAGCACAATTTAATCGTTCCTGAGGATTATATCACAGAGAAGCCTGTGATCAGAAAAGCGTCAATACCTACAGGTAAAGAACAATGGTTTTCTCTGGGACTGACCATACCTAATGGTAGCAAAATATTTTCAAAGTTGCTTCCTGACATCTTCCCACAACAGCTGCCCTGCCCCACCACACAAATCACTTATGTTTGGGTGTGCTCTGTCTTAATTTTGGTGACAGACCTGAATAATATTTGTGTCCTGACCTTGCTGAATATTTGGGCTGTGGTAAAGGCTTACCCATGTGATTCACATCACAGAGCAGCAAAAATTCCAGGAGAGTGCATCATAATTTGCTGGGACTTCTGCACTGCTCTGGATAGACTATCTTGAATCATCATTGTTTCCTGCATGTTATGAGAAACCTTGTGCTTGGAAGTTCATTCTGTTAATCCACTCAGTGGTTTACTGAGATGCCAAGTTTGTTGTCGTCAGTACCAAGACACAGTGAAAATCTTTTGTATGTTTGCGTGCAGACAGATCATTCCATACATAACTACATGGAGGTAGTACAAAAGGAAAACAAAACAGAATTTAGAATACAGCCATTAAGCTAGTATTCATTCAACACCACTCAGTATGAAAAGCAGTGACTCTGGAGACCTAGTAGTAGTGTGTTTCATGTTGCTCCTGATGCTTCAAAAACAAGTTCTGGACATGCAAGATAAAGCTGTCAAATCCTCTCCATTACATGTTGACTGATGCACCAAGGCTAATCTTCCTCTTCTATCTACTCTTCCATTCCTCTCCCTATGAGTAAACTGCTGGGACAGAAAAATTCAGGGATCATAAGGGTAAAATTAATTTGGGAACTTCCTAACCTCCTCAGGCATTCGAAACGAGTCCAGCAGATCACAAGGGCCAACTGTTCTTTATGAAAATATTTATCTTTAAACGGTGTGATATCTGGCCCATTCATGAGTGTTAACATCCACAAATGTCTCGCCACATTTTGGTGATTATTCTTGCTATTTTTTAACTTGAGAATTTTCTAATTAATACTTAAGTCTCATTAAGCAAATAGATTCCATGATATCTAACTTTTATATTCTATTGACAAAAAGGTGCTCATCTGAAATTACTTGAACAATTAAAGTAATATAATGTAAAAGTCCTCTTGGTGCCTTGTACCACATTTACAGGTGAGAATTATAACAATTTTGGTGTTTATACTACTGTTAAGATAAACCTTTGTAAATCATTAGTTAGGCCAAGCTTAGAATGTTGTGTCCAGTTATGAGCTCCATACTTCTCACCAATCTGGACCAATAAATAATCTGCTGGAGGAGCTCAGTGGGTCAAGCAGCATCTGTGGAGGGAAAGAAATTGTCATTATTTCGTGTTGAACCCCAGGATTGATGTAGGGTTTTGACCTGAAACGTCAGCAATTTCTTCCCCCCACTGATGCTGCTTGACCTGCTGAGTTCCTTCAGCAGATTGCTTGTTGTTTGTTAGGTCAAATACCTATTCCTATTACCCCCATAAACCTCCAAATTCTTCCTTTTCAAGAATTTGTCCTATTCCCTTCCAAAAATTTCTATTGGGTCTGTTAACATCATCCTTGCAGGTAGCACATTCAATCTAGCATAAAAAATTCTCCTCATCTGACCTCTTTGTTTTTAATTATGTTGAATTTTTCCACTTGTTACTGACTTTCCTACCTTTGGAAAGAGATCCTCCTTATCGTTATCATGTATGTTAGAAGTAATGCTTGAACCCTGATAGGAACCACTAACCAATGAAGGACCCTTGTCTCCCACCACAAACTCTGCTCCCAAGTCACTGATACCAATCAGCTCCACAGCAACATTCTGATATTGTGTACGTTCTTTGAACTCAAGGCCACACATCCACACCATCATTAAGGTTGACAAATTCCCGTACCACTCTTATCTCAGCTCATCTTCTGTTTAAAACCTTGTATATGGGCACTGCACCTGACTATTCTAACGCAGTCCAGGTTTGTCTCCATTATCCTCTTCCCCAAACAATTGACATCATCCAGAATGCTGCCAAATATGTCCTAACCTACAGCATGTCCCCATATCCTAAATTCTCCCCTATGTCTTCAAATGCCTCTGTGGCTTTGCTCTCACATCCTCACAACTCCCTAGGGGAAAGACTGAAAAGTGACCTGAGGGGAAATGTTTTCACACAGAGGCTGGTGGGTGTATGGAACAAGCTGCCAGAGGAAGCTGTCGAGGCAGGAACAATTACAAAGCTTAAGAGACATTTAGACAGGTACATGGATAGGAAAGATTCAGAGGGATATGGGCCAAACACAGGCATATGGAACTAGCTCAGATATACATCTTGGTCGGCATGAGCAAGTTGAGCCGAAGGGCCCGTTTCTGTGCAGTATGACTCTATGACTCTATAACTTACCCTTCCTATCTCAGTAATCTCCTATAGACATCTGAGGTATCTGTGCTCATCCAGTTCTGTGCTCTTGAGCATCCCTGATTGCACTCTCTCCACAGCTGGTAACCATGCCTTCAGTTGCCTCGACCCTAAGATCTGGAATTCCCTCCCCAAACTACTCTGCCTCTTTACTTCTTTACCCTCCCTCCTTAAAGCTTGCTTCCTCAATTAAGCTTTTCGTCACCTGTCCTCATAAATCCTTTTGTAGCTTGGTGTCAAATTCTGATATATAACATTTCCCTGAGGCACCTTGAGCTGTCTGACAACATTTTAGGTTCTACATACATAGTGGGTCGATGGGGCTTACATCTGGGCCGTACAGCTCTATAATTCTATGTATATAAGTTGTTGTTATTATACACAAATCGCAGTTGTGTTGGTTTGGAAATTGGCGCACCTGGGGGGGAGTGCAGAATATACTACTAGAACAATTCAGAATCAGAATCAGAAATAGATTTATTATCACTGACTTAAATGATGTGAAATTTGTTGCTTTGCGGCAGCGGTACAGTGCAAAGACATAAAATTACTATAAATAGTGCAAAAAGAAGGAATAACGAGGTAGTGTTCCTGGGTTCATGGACCGTTCAGAAAACTGATGGCAGAGGTGAAGAAGCTGCTCCTGAATCACTGAGTGCATATTATGTGCAGTTACTCTCAGTGCAACTGCTCTGTCCTGCTATTTACAGATCTTCTTTAAAAGATTAGTTTCAAGTTATCTCCCTCCTATCTTATGTAGTCCCTGGGGTCAAGGATGATATCCACTCCAGTTCTGAGGCATCTGATGAATCTTACCCCTTGTATGATGGTGGCATTGAATTGCACAGGCACCTGATTGAAACCTGTGTTCTGTTTTTGAATTGTGATCACTTCTTAAATGCAGCTCTTAATAAATCTCTTTTAAGATGTCACAAAGCAAACATTCCAACACTTACCAAGTTAAAGAAATGTTTGGGAATGGGTTTAACTGAGTGAGAGTGGTAGACCTGTTGACTAAGCTTTATAGACAAGCACGCTAGTGTAGCAGTTAGCATAACGCTATTACAGAACCAGCGATCGGGGTTCAATTCTGGCTGCTGTCTGTAAGGGGTTTGTACTTTCTCCCCGTGATTGCATGGGTTTCCTCCGGGTGCTCCAGTTTCCTCCCACATTCCAAAGATGTACTGGTTAGGAAGTTGCGGGCATGCTATGTTGGCGCCAGAATTGTGGCGACACTTGCGGGCTGCCCCAGAGCATTCTACACAAAGATGCATTTCACTGTGTGTTTCAATGTACATGTGACTAATAAAGAAATCTTATCTATCTTACCTTAATATTCTCAAACTTTATTTCTGGTTCAGCCTATCCTGTTGGGAAAGATATTTCCCCAAGGGAGGATGTGAAAATTCAGAGCCTGAAATAAGCTGAGGCAATCCCTCAAACCCTGTGCTTAGCCACAGAATAACACCCTCAGTAGATTATGTGCATGGTGCATCTTGCTTAGGCTTAAGACAGGAGATAAGGTCTACAAGACTCAGTACATTAAATCTGCAATGAGCTTTCATTTGAAGAAATCTTTCTCCAGTTTTATCTATGGCAAATGCTAAGGAAAATAAGAAGTGAAATAGAACTGTAGATTATGAAGTGGCTGGCTCAGCGCAACCTGGACCAGACTGTCAATATTCTTGGTTACTATTGGTGCATGGTTCACAGATACCAGAAGGAAAAGATATAAGTTATGATAATAGTTATTTTTTGTTTTGATAGAGGGTCTTTAGCCTGAAATATGAACCCTTGTTTCTCTCTCCACATATGTTGCCTGACCTGCTGAGTGTTTCCAGCATTTTCTGTTTTTATTCAGGGTATCTAGCATCTGTGGTGTTTTTTGATTTGCATTGACGGAGGTGCCAACAGAGAGGGTGGCGAGGGGTTCTTATTTGGAGATGATTGGTGGGGGTGTAAATGGGAGGAGACAAATGAAAGCAGAGGCAGCAAAGGAAAAGTAAGGAGAAAAAGTGCTGGAACTGTGAAACACATTGTCGATACTGGAAAGATGAAATGAGAACAGTGCTGGAAATGCACAGCAGGTCAGGCAGCATCTGGGGGGAGAGAAACTGAGTTTTAATGGAGACACATGAGACAGCACTTGCTGGAATCTGGAGCAAAAAATGAGCTGCTGGAGGGGTCAGCGGCCATCTATAGAGGGAAATGGACAGTTGACGTTTCAGGTCGAGACCCTTCATCTAGAACATAGAACACAGGACAGTACAGCACAGAAGCAGGCCCTTCGGCCCACCGTCTGGGCCCAACACAAATTACAAAATCTCTTCTGCCTCCATATCCCTCCATTCCCTGCATATTTATGTGTCTATCTAAAAGCCTCTTAAACGCCTCTGTCATATCTGCTTCCACCATTCCTCCTGGCAGCCAACGACAGGCACCTACCACTCTGTGTAAAAAATCTTGCCCCGCACATCTCCTTTAAACTTTCCCCATCTCACCTTAAATGCTTGCCCTCTAGTATTTGCCATTTTGACACTGGGAGAAAGATTCTGACCGTCTACCCTATCGATGCCTCTCATAATTTTATAAACTTCTATCAGGTCTCCCCTCAGCCTCTGACGCTCCAGAGAGAACAATCCATGTTTGTCCAAACACTCCTAAAAGCTCATACTCTCTAATCTAGGCAGCACTTGGACCCTTAATCCCCCTAGTCCAGTTAGAGTTTGACCTTTTATCAGAACTAGTTGGGGTTCTGGGGAACTCCTCTTCTTCCTCCCACTCCCTCTCACCTAGAACAGAGCTGGTGATCTCCTTGTCCTCACCTTCCACCCCACCAGCCTCAATATTCAATGAATCACGTTTCATAATTTCCACCGTTTTGTTCTTCTTCAGGAAAATCCACAGTCCATTATCCAGAACTAACAATCAGCTTCAAACAGCGCATTTCTCGGAGCCCAGTGGATGACGGTTACTCAGGCATGAGCCCACCTAAGGATCCATGGACCTGGCAGGCAGACAGATCATCCTTAACTTTACCTCCTGACGAATCTGCGAGTTTGAAAAAATCCAGCCTTCAGGTATGTCTTTCAGCATAACGCATGGATGTTGGTTGGAACTGTAATCCTCTGCTTGGAATCAATTGCTATTTTCAGAGGAAGCAGGATTACTGAAGCCCATTTGGCTCAAGGATGAAGTCCGTCTTAGTCAGTGAAGTCAGCGAGTAAAGGAAGGTAATTGGTAATTGGTTTGTTATTGTCACATTACTGAGATACAGTGAAAAGCTTTGTTTTACATGCCATCCATACAGATCATTCCAAACATAAGTACGTATAGGGGAGGGGCTTGGAGGGTTTTGGGCCAAATGCAGGCTAGCAGGGAGGATGCTGTGGGCCAGTTGGGTCGAAGGGCCTGTTTCCATGCTGTATTACTCTATGACTCTATATGGCTCTACATCGAGGAAGTACAAAAGGAAAAACAATAAGAGAATGCAGAACCTTGTGTTACAGTTACAGAGAGAGTGCAGTGCAGAGAGGCAATAAGGTGCAAGGACCATAATGCCAGTCTGTTCAGGTCTGGGAGTCGAGTCAGTAGATCAGTCGCTCCAGGTGGTTGGAAGATCGCAGACCTGTAAGCAGATTTAGGAGAACACTGTTAGTAATTCTTAAAGTCATAGAACTGAGATTTAAAAGAGCAGAACGATTATAATAGATGTAATGAATAGACCTGCTGAGAGCAGTTTGCAAAGAATTGCCGTGCGTGAGCACCATTGTGGTTCAGTTCCTATTTTGAGCTGATGAGGGGTATTGCAGCTTGATGGTGGGTGGGTGTTTGGCCACATTGAGCCTCCTTTCCCTGACTGTGGAGGGGAAAATGCCCTTAGATGTATTTTGTGTCCCCTGTTATTGTCCTTCTAGGTGGTAGAGGTCATGCATTTGGGATATGCTTAATGTCGTTCAGTTTTCACAAGGTGAAATGACGGAATAAATAACAATGATGTCAATTTCTATCTCTTCACCTAACTGTGAGTTCCTTCTTTTGAAAGGAGGAGAAGTCTAAGAAGAGAATTTGGAGGGATGAGCTGCCTGTGGCCGATCGGATCCAGGCACGGGATGATATGGTGAGGTTCGAGAGATGTCACAACTTCCTGAAGAACCCACGCTATCTGCCCCCTCATCAGGGAGGCAAATCGCTCATCATTCCTAAGAAGAAAGTGGAGAAGATGGTTGGTGATAGAAAGATATTTGTCGAGGAAAGGTACATAGCCCTTAATTTAGTATTAGAGTTCATTTCCAAGGAACATCAGGAATGTTACGTTAAGCTTATACGGAACCTTGGTTAACCACATTTGTGTGTGGTTCAGATCTCCATCTTAAGGCAAAAGTCACTGTAAAGGGTGAGAAGAGATTTTATTAAGGCGATACCAGAAATGAATGGGATGGAACATTTCCCTCTGGAGAAGAGATATTTAATGTTATATCAAGGTTTGAGTTATAGAGCGCTAGAGAGATACAGCATGGCCCTTAAGCCCATCGAGTCCACACCAAGCATCAAACACTCATTTTACACTAATTCTGCATTTAATCCCATTTTTATTCTCCCCACATTGTTTTCAACTCTCCCTGGAAACTATCACTCACCTACACACTAGGGGCAATTTATAGTGGTCAATTAATCTGCCAACCCTTATGTTTTGGGATGTGGGAGGCAACTGGAGCACCCGGGGGAAACCCATGCGGTCACAGGGAGAATGTGCAAACTCCACACAAACAACACACAAGGCCAGTAATGAACTGGTCCCGATGCAGGGTTTTGAACCGAAACACCGATAATTCCTTTCTTCCCACAGATGCTGCTCAACCCACTGTGTTCCTCCAGCAGATCGTTTGTTGCTCCAGCTTCCAGCATCTGCCGTCTCTTGCGTCTCCCTTGGAAGGATGGGATTGCATGGACAAGTTGGGTTGAATGGCCTGTTTCCATGCTATGACTCTCTGATTATAACTAAAAAGCAGTGGAAATCTGCAAATCTCTTCCCCAACAAGTTGTGTATAATGGGAGTTGTGTTTGGGACTGGATGCTGCTCCACATAGCGACCTGGTGGCCAAAATGACATTACACTTTGTATCCTGCTTAATGATATTCCACAGTGAACTAATTTGTCATAGTGTTATTGGTGCTGCAGACCAAAAGCTCACAGGTACATATCCTTCTGTACTTTAAAAAAGGCATCCACTCGGGCTGCATGCTGCTCTGCTGTGAACTGGGCAGCATGCACTGGGAACCTGGTGTGGATACCTGTACTTCACAGGTAGAGGCTCTCCCAGCAATGGGCTTGGTATGGAGAGGCTGCCCGTGAAGGCTGATATTGGAAGGGCTGGGGTGTGTGGTGAAGCCGCACAACGCTGAGATGTGGGGCTCAGGCCTGCACACTCAGCAGTGATCTGTGGCCATTGAGGCTGATATCACAGAGGAACCTCTGGGCTGGGGAAACCTGCGCCACCAGGCAAACATAGAGGGAGACTGCAGTTCCCATCATAGAACATAGAACATAGAAAACCTACAGCACAATTCAGGCCCTTTGGCCCACAAAGCTGTGCTGAACATGTCCCTACCTTAGAAATTGCTAGGCTTACCCATAACCCTATATTTTTCTAAGCTCCATGTACCTATCCAAAAGTCTGTTAAAGGACCCTATCGTATCCGCCTCCACCACCATTGCCGGCAGCCCATTCCATGCACTCACCACTCTCTGAGTAAAAAACTTACCCCTGACATCTCCTTTATACCTACTCTCCAGCACCTTAAACCTGTGCCCTCTTGTGGCAACCATTTCAGCCCTGGGGAAAAGCCTCTGACTATCCACATGATCAATGCCTCTCATCATCTTATACACCTCTATCAGGTCCCCCCCTCATCCTTTGTCGCTCCAAGGAGAAAAGTCCAAGAGGAGGTGATGGGGGGCACCATATGATCTGGGAGGATCTGTCGAAACTCTTTCCCAGGGCACCAATGCTCAATACAATAGCATGGCTTTAAGGTAATGGGTGGGAAGTTCAAGGGAGATGTCAGAGGGAGGTTTTTCACCCAGAGAGTGGTTGGTGCATGGAATGCGCTGCTTGGGGTAGTGGTGGAGACTGATACGTTGTTCAAGTTCAAGAGATTGTTAGATAAGCATATGGAGGAATTTAAGATAGGAGGATATGTGGGAGCAAGGGGTTAGATAGTCTTAGGCGTGGTTTGAAGGTCGGCACAACATGGTGGGCTGAAGGGCCTATATTGTGCTGTATTGTTCTATGGTTCTATGAAACATGGAGCAGGTGCTGCAGGACCTTAATATGGCCCACGCTCACCATGTTGGCCAGGGTGCAGCTCTGAGCCCCACATTTCAACGATGGCCCCACTGCTCATGCAAGTTATTACTCAAGACCAATTTTTCCCTTGTGAGATTTTTAGCCTTTCATTGCTGGTTCTTGAAACAAATGCCAGGTGTCTGGTCTACCACTTGTCCTTGCTACTTTGCATGCCCTACTTTTCGATTTCTCGTTATCCTCCTCCCTGGGAAGAAGACCCTGTCTATGCCCCTCATGTTCCTATATACCTCTATCAGGTCACCCCTCAATCTCCTATGTTCCAGTATATAGGATTCACTGTATCTCCTGCTGGATTCACACAATCTCCTACCAGATCCTAGAAATAGGAGATTGAGATGAGATGAGGTATCTTAATTATTCACATGTACATCGAAACACACAGTGAAATGCATCTTTTGCGTGGAGTGTTCTGGGGGCAGCCCGCAAGTGTCACCACACTTCCGGCACCAATATAGCATGCCCACAACTTCCTAACCCGTATGTCTTTGGAATGTGGGAGGAAACCGGAGCACCCGGAGGAAACCCACGCAGACAACGTACAAACTCCTTACAGACAGAGGCCGGAATTGAACCCAGGTTGCTGGCGCTGTAATAACGTTATGCTAACTGCTACACTACTGTGCCTTTCAGGGGTGACCTGATAGAGGTATATAAGATCAAAGTCCTAATCTACGCAACCTCTCCTTGTAACTCAGGCCCCTAAGTCCAGGCAACATCCTGGTAACACCCCTGGCTGAGGGGTGACCTGACAGAGGTAAATAAACTTTTAAGTGGCATGGATAGGATAGATAGTCAGAATCTAATTCCCATGGTAGGGGTATCAGAAACAGGAAAGCAAAGATTTAAGGAGAGTGGAGAGTTTTAAAGGGGATTTAAGGGGAAAGTTTATACACAGAGGGTGGCTGATGTCTGGAACCCACTGCCATAGGAGTTTGTGGAGTCAGATACAACAACTATGTTTAAGGGACATTTAGACAGGTATTTAAATAGGCAAGGCCTATTTAATAGAGGATATGGACCTAACGTGGGATTTGTATAGCTGAGCAAAAAGGTCGGCATGGACATGGTGGGTAGAAGGGCCATTTCTGTGCTATACAACTCTACGAATCTGCGGTGATATATCATAAACATGTCTGCAGTCTTCTCTGATTTTACTACATTATGATAACTGCCCCGGCAAAGCTATTGATGTAGCAGTTTACATTTGAAAGCATTCATATTAAAACAGGACAAAAAATTGTGACAGCAGGAGTAAAGTTTATCAACAGAAAGTGGGCACATTGCACATGGTTTTTAATAATGATGTGTACATGTATCAAATGATAACTGCGTGGGAACATTTCCTCTCCCGGAGTCCAAGTTTAAAGATGCAGAGCACCACCATGTTAGTAAAGAGAAGCAGTTCTTGGGCTTTTAAGAAAACCTGAAGGTCACAAGAGGGAAAGCCAGAGTCCTCCACAACGATGAGATCTTGAGAATCATAGAATCATAGAACAGTACAGCACAATACAGGTCCTTAGGCCCACAATGTTGTGCCGACCTTTAAACCTCATCCTCCCACATATCCGTCTATTTAAATTCCTCCATATGCTTATCTAG
The DNA here is from genome assembly GCF_009764475.1 of Pristis pectinata. Taxonomy (NCBI): domain Eukaryota; kingdom Metazoa; phylum Chordata; class Chondrichthyes; order Rhinopristiformes; family Pristidae; genus Pristis; species Pristis pectinata. The sequence goes on from NC_067409.1 coordinate 6,713,981, forward strand.
CAATCTCTTGAATTTGACCAATGTACCTGCCTCCACCACCGTCCCAGGCAGCGCATTCCACGCCCCAACCACCCTCTGGGTAAAAAGCCTTCCTCTGATATCTCCCTTGAACTTGCCACCCATTACTTGAAAGCCATGCCCTCTTGTATTGAGCATTGGTGCCCCGGGAAGGAGGCGCTGGCTGTCCACTCTATCTATTCCTCTTAATATTTTTTACACCTCTATCATGTCTCCTCTCATCCTCCTTCTCTCCAATGAGTAAAGCCCGAACTCCCTTAGTCTCTCCTCATAATGCATACTCTCTAAACCAGGCAGCATCCTGGTAAATCTCCTCTGCATCCTTTCCAATGCTTCCACATGGATGAGGCAGAACACAAAGAGACAGGAAAAGATGTTAAAGCTGATGAAGTATTTGCCTCACCCGCTGCATTTCTCAATAGAAAAATAATAAAGTATAAGAGACAAGAATCTTGAGAAGTTTAGGATGATTGATGTATAATATTGCTCCTTTTTGTTGTATAGTGACCCCAGTGAACCTATTCCGGTTTTTCTGGCAAATCCACCGATTATTCTGTTCACAGACTATAAAGTGGGTCAAGTGTATGAGGTAAGTTCAAGTGTTGTCAGTAAACTCAGTAATGTGCAAATCTACTTCAATTAAACTTGTTAATTTGTTTTCCTGATACAGAATCTGAGATCTATCCTGTTTTGATTTATGGGTTTTGAATGTTATGAGGATGGATGTTATGTCCTGTAGAGGACCCAATGAAACTGGGAATGATGACAAGTATTAGACATTCAACCTAAGATCCAGAGAACCAGATTGGTCCCACTTTATACCAAGCTATTATTTCCAGAACAGGTACAGGCCCTTTGGTCCATGATGTTGTGCCAAACTAATTAAACTAGTAATTGAATGCCTAACTAAACTAATTCCTTCTGCCTACACAATGTCCATATCCGTCTATTCTCTGCACATTCATAGATAGATAGATAGGTATTGGTATTGGTTTATTATTGTCACTTGTACCGAGGTACAGTGAAAAGCTTGTCTTACAAACCGATCGTACAGGTCAATTCATTACACAGTGCAGTTGCATTGGGTTAGTACAGAGTGCATTGATGTAGTACAGGTAAAAACAATAACAGTACAGAGTAAAGTGTCACAGCTACAGAGAAAGTGCAGTGCAATAAGGTGCATTATTTATTAGTCGCAGGTACATCGCAACACACAGTGAAATGCGTCTTTTTACGTTACTGAGAATGTGCTGGAAGCAGCCCGCAAGTGTCACCACTCTTCCTGCGCCAACATAGCATGCCCACAGCTCCTAAACTGTACGTCTTTGGAATGTGGGAGGAAACCAGAGCACCCGGAGGAAACCCACGCAGACACGGGGAGAACGTAGAAACTCCTTACAGACAGCAGCGGAATTGAACCCGGGTCACTGGCTCTGTAATAGTGTTACGCTAACTGCTACACCACCGTGCCGCCATTCATGTGCCTATCTAAGAGCCTCATAAACTCCCCTATCATATCTGCCTCCAGCACCACCCCTGGCAGTACATTCCAGGCACCCATCGCTCTCTGGGTGAAAGAAACTTGCCCCGCACATTTCCTTTGAACCTACCCCCTCTCACTTTAAATGCATGCCCTCTAGCATTAGACGTTTCCACCATGGGAAAAAGACACTGCTGTCTACCCTATCCTAATCTTATAAACTTCTATCAGGTCTCCCCTCAGCCTCTGCCGCAGCAGAGAAAACAACCCAAGTTTGTCCAACCTCTCCTTATATCACAGTTGCCATGGCATTATTTAAGTAAGGACCATGGCTTTATTTAAATATTATAAAATATATTCAAGTAATGCTGACTTCTTTTTCCCAGATACTCAGGCTGAAATTGACCTGGGTTCTCCCCTTTCCTATTATCTGTTTCTGTTTAATAACATATTTTCCTTCAATATGTCATCGGAGAACGTTTTTTTCTTTCTCTTACATGATGTTTATGTAAAGCTGAATGGGAACTATCGATGCAGCTATTTACCTTTGAAAACATCCACACAAAAGCAGAATGAAAAATTGTGACAACAGGAGTGAAGTTTATCAATGGGAAGTGGGCACTTTGCACATGGTTTTTAATGACGTGTAACAACTACATGGGAACATTTCCTTTCTCAAAGTCCAAAGATGTAAGATGAGATGAGATATCTATATTAGTCACATGTACATCAAAACACACAGTGAAATGCATCTTTTGTGTAGGGTATTCTGGGGGCAGCCTGCAAGTGTCACCACGCTTCCGGCGCCAACATAGCATGCCCACAGCTTCCTAACCCGTACGTCTTTGGAATGTGGGAGGAAACCCGAGCATATGGAGGAAACCCACGCAGACACGGGGAGAACATACAAACTCCTTACAGACAGCGGCGGGAATTAAACCCGGGTCACTGGCGCTGTAAAGCGTTACGCTAACCGCTACACTACCGTGCCTGCCCACACACCACCGTGCCTGCCCAGAGCACCACTAAGTTAGAAATGTGTGCGGTATTGGAGCATTGTGTGCAGTTTTGGTCACTACGCTATAAGAAGGATGAGATTGTGTTGGAGAATTCACCAGGATGTTCTCCCTCTGCCCTTTTCTCTTCCTCGTCTGCTTCCACCCTTCGCCCTCCTGCCTCTGTCTCCCAACTCCACCCCTCCCCCTTCCCCACCTGGCTCCATCTGCCCATCATGCTTCACCCCTCCTTGGTCCACCTGTCATCTACTGGCCCCTGTCTCAACCCTCCCCCTCTCTTCTTTATACTGGCTATAAACTCTCCACTCAGTCCTGATGCAAAGTCTCAACCCACAGATACTGTTCGACCCACTGAGTTCCTCCAGCAATTTTTTTTTGCTCCAGATTCCAGCATCTCCAGTCTCTTCTATCACCAGGATGTTGCCTGGATTGGAGGGCTTTAGCTATGGTAGGGAGAGATTGAATTGGGTGGGTTTGTTCTCTCTGGAGCAAAGGAGGCTAAGGGGTGACCTGAACACGGAACGTAAAATTATAAGAGGCATGGATGGGGATAGACAGTTAGAATCCTTTTCCTATAGTAGGGGTATTAAAAACAAGAGGGAATTAGTTTAAGGTGAGAGGAGGGAGTTTTAAAGGGGATCTGAGAGCATAGCTTTTTCTTTACACAGAGAGTTGTTGATATCTGGAACGTGCTGCCAGAGGAAGTCATGGAGTTAGACACAATCACCGCCTTTAAGTACGTGATAGCCAGTATAGAGAGGGGGAGGGTTGAGACAGGGGCCAGTAGATGACAGGTGGACCAAAGACGGGTGAAGCATGTTGGGCAGATGGAGCCAGGTGGGGAAGGGGGAGGGGTGGAGTTGGGAGACAGAGTAGTCAAGTTCAGACAAGCATTTAAATAGGCAAGGCATAGAAGGGTATGGACCTAGTGTGGGCAAATGGGATGTGTAGATGGGCAAAAAGCTCGGCATTGGGCCAAAGGGCCTGTTTCTTTGCTGTACAACTCTATGACTCTAAGAGTAGTAGACCCTGGGCTTTTAAAAACCTGCTGCTTGCAGGAAGGAAAACCAGAGCCTTCACAAAATTCATTATCAATGGTAAAGGATCAGGGATGTCTTGCTGCAATTGTACAGGGCTTTGGTGAGTACTGTATGGAGTTTTGATCTCTTTATCTGAGGAAAGAGGTTCTCTCCCTGGAGAGTTCAGCAAAGGTTCACCAGACTGATTTCTGGGATGGCAAGACTGTCATGTGAAGACAAATTGGATCTATTAGGCTTATATTCCCTAGAATTTTGACAACTGAGTGGGGATCTCATAGAAAACTAAAAAAAAATTGAGCAGGATTGGACAGATTAGACTCAGGAAGGATTTTCACGATGGCAAGAGAGTGCAGAACCAGGGTCACAGTTTAGGGTTAAGGGCTAAACCATTTATAATTGGGATGGGAAATTTCTTCTCCCAGAGAGTGCTGAACCTGTGGAATTCTCTACCACAGAAATCCATTGAAGCCGAATAACTAAATATACGCAAGAAGGAGTATATCTTTTTCTTAGGTTTGAGGGATCAAAAGGCTATGGGAAGAAAATTGAAACAGGGTACTGAATTTCAGTGATCAGCTATGTTCGCGTTGAGTGGCAGAATAGACTCAAAGGGTCCAATGGTTATTCCTGAAACTATTTTCTATATTTCCATGTGATAAGAAAGGAAAGTGTAAAAGGAAGTTCTACAATACAAGCTTTCATTAAAGAGAATGTTGTGCCACAACATCGAAGTAGAACAGTATAGCCAGGGACTCTGTCAGCACTGTTAGATAAGATGAGATCTTTATTAGTCACATGTACATCGAAACACACAGTGAAATGCATTTGTGCGTAGTGTGTTCTGGGGGCAGCCCGCAAGTATCGCCACACTTCCGGCGCCAACATAGCATGCCCGCAACTTCCTAACCCGTACGTCTTTGGAATGTGGGAGGAAACCAGAGCACCCGGAGGAAACCCATGCAGACATGGGAAGAACATACAAACTCCTTACAGGCAGCAGCGGGAATTGAACCCAGGTCGCTGGCGCTGTAATAGTGTCATGCTACCTGCTACACTACCATGCCTACTTATAAACCTGAGTCAACATGTCTACCACTCTCACTCACTTAAACCCATTCCCAAACATTTCTTTAACTTAGTAAGTGTTGGAATGTTTGGTCTGGGATATTTTAAAAGGGATTTATTAGGAGCTGCATTTAAGAAAAGATAAGATATCTTTATTAGTCATATGTACATCGAAACACACAGTGAAATGCATCTTCTGCGTAGAGTGTTCTGGGGGCAGCTCACAAGTGTCACCACACTTCCGGCGCCAACATAGCATGCCCACAACTTCCTAACCCGTACGTCTTTGGAATGTGGGAGGAAACCGGAGCACCTGGAGGAAACCTACACTACCGTGCCTGCCCTTGGGAGTTCCATAACTTAACCCAATAACAATAAAGGAACAGGGACACATTCCCAAATCAAGGATGGTAAACTGGTATATTGGTTTATTATTGTACAGTGAAAAACTTTTTTTTGCACGCCATCCATACAGATCATTTCATTATAACAGTGCATTGAGGGAGCACAAGGGAAAACAATAACAGAATGCAGAATGAAATGTTACAGTTACAGAGAAAGTACAGTGCAGGCAGACAATAAGGTGCAAGGCCGTAACAAGATTAGATTGTGAGATCAAGAGTCCATTTTATCGTACTAGGGAACCATTCAATAGTCTCATAACAGCAGGATAGAAGCTGTCCTTGAGCCCGGTGGTACATGCTTTCAGGCTTTTGTATCTTCTGCCATATGGGAGGGGGGAGGCATTTTAAATTCGCTTACTAAACATTATTACAGTGCCTTTTATGATTTCAAAGATTTATCCATCACTCATGTATTAATATTTAAACAAAGTGCTGGTACATATTGAATGAAAATGCAGTGCAAAATCAGGCCACTTGGTCTGTCAAGATGACTGATCTCAACTGGCTGTAAGTTATTTAATGCCTGAGGGAGATTAAGACCACAGCTAAAAGTTTTAAAGATGCTTTTGTGAAACTACTACCCTGGCTTCCCATGGTGACAGCAGTAAAATATGTCAGGGTGTCAGTTTAATGTTCCGTGGTAAGATTCAGTCCTGCTCAGCCACATTCCACAAACGACAAAGCAGTCAAGGAATTTTGGTAGAATATTTGATCCACTTTGACCTTTAGTATTGTTTCTCTTTGGTATTCTTTTCTTGCCAAACCTCCCCTTTGTTCCTTCTTCCCTGAAGTCATTGACTCTTCATTGGGATTATGAGCATAATGCTGAGAGCCTCCTGTAGGATTTGCCATTTCGCTATGTTCAGTGTGACCAGACAAGTGAAAATTGACAGCAACACACAAGATGCTGGAGGAACTCAGTGGGTGAGGCATCATTTATGGAGGGAAATGGACAGTCAATGTTTTGCGTTGAGACCCTTCATCTGGATTGAAAGATAGAGAGGAGATAGCCAGTCTAAAAGGGTAAAGGGAAGGGGTGAAGCAAGAGCTGGCAAGCGATAGGTGGATCCAGGTGAGATGGGATAATAAGCAGATGGAGGAGGAGAGAGTGGAAATAGGGACAGAGGCTGGGAGGTGACAGACAGCCGCAGATGATGGAATCTGATAGGAGAGGATGGCAGAGAATGGAATCAAATAAGGGAGGTGGGGAGGGCAGAGGGGAACAGTAGTGGGAGGGGACCCAGTGGGAGGGGTGTGAGGGTGATGGGCAGATGGAGCGGTGGAAGAGGGGTAGGAAACAGGGTGATGGGGGGCTGGGTTTGGTGTAGGATAAGATCAGATCTTTATTATTCACACGTACATCGAAACACACAGTGAAATACATCTTTTTTGCATAGTGATTTTTGGGGGGCAGCCCGCAAGTGTTGCCACGCTTCCGGCGCCAACATAGCATGCTCATAACTTCCTAACCAGTACATGTTTGGAATGTGGGAGGAAACCAGAGCACCCGGAGGAAACCCACGCAGACACGGGGAGAACGTACAAACTCCTTACAGACAGTGGCCGGATTTGAACCCTGGTCTCTGGCGCTGTAAAGCGTTATGCTAACCACTATGCTACCGTGAACTAGGTAGATGAGGAGGAGAGAGAAAAGGGATAGAGGGGGAGCAGTTTACCGGAAGTTGGAGAATTCAAGCAAATTCAAGTGCAACCTGCTACAGCTCCTTACAGACCGTGTTAGGGAACAGGAGCTGGAGCTGGATGAACTCTGGATCATTCAGGAAACTGAGGAGATGATGGACAGGAATTACTGGGAGGCAGTTACACCTAGGTTGGAGGATGCAGGTAGCTGGGTGACCGTCAGGAGAGGGAAAGAACATAAGAACATAACATAAGAAATAGGAGCAGGAAGAGGCCATCTGGCCCATTGAGGAGGCCATCTGGCCCCTCCATTCAATAAGATCAGGCTGATCTGGCTGTGGGCTCAGATCCACCAGCCTGTCTTTCCCCTTAATCCTTAATTCCCCTACTGTGCAAAAATCTATCTAATTGTGTCTTAAATATATTTAATGAGGTAGCCTCCACTGCTTCCCTGGGCAGAGAATTTCACAGATTCACTACTCTCTGGGAAAAGCAGTTTCTCCTCAGTCAGTTCAGATAACCCCTGTGGCCGTTCCCCTCAATAACAAGTATATCATTTTGGATACTGTTCGGGGGTGGGGGGGGAAAACGACCTACCAGGGCAAAGCCATGGCAGCCAGGTCTCTGGCACTGAGTCTTACTCTATGGCTCAGAAGGGAGGGGAGGAGAAGAGGAGTATCAATTATGGTACATTGGTACCAATGACACAGATAGGAAAACGGATGAGGTCCTGAAGAGAGAATATAGGGGGTTAGGAAGGAAGCTAAAAAAGCAGGACCTCAAGGGTGGTAATCTCTGGATTGTTGCCTGTGCCACACTCCAGTGAGGGTAAGAATAGGAAGATGTGGCAGATGAATGCGTAGCTGAGGAGTTGGTGCAGGGGGCAGGTTTTCAGATTTGTGGGTCATTGGGATCTCTCCTGAGGAAGGTACAACCTGTACAAAAGGGACGGGTTACACCTGAATGCGAGAGGGACCAGTGTCCTTGCAGGCAGGTTTGCTAGAGCTGTTGGGGAGGGTTTAAACTCGGTTGGCAGGGGGATGGGAACAAGAGTATTAGGTCAGATGATGGAGCAGTTGGTATAAAGGTAGATGCATCATGTGGAGAGACTGTGAGGAAGGATAGGATTTACGTGGAATTACGATGTCGTGGCCATTACAGAGACTTGGCTGTCGCAAGGGCAGGATTGGCTGCTTGATGTTTCGGGATTCAGATGTTTGAAAAGGGATAGGGAGGGAGGTAAAAAAGGTGGGGGAATGGCATTGCTAATCAGGGATAGTATAACAGCTGCAGAAAGGGAGGATGTCGTAGAGAGGTCGTCTACTGAGTCAGTGTGGGTGGAAGTCAGAAACAGGAAGGGGGCAATCACTCTATTGGAAGTATTCTATAGGCCCCCCAATTGCCACCAGGACACTGAGAAGCAGGTAAATAGGCACATCTTGGAAAGGTGCAAAAATAACAGGGTTGTTGTCATGGGTGACTTCAACTTCCCTAATATTGATTGGCACCTCCTTAATGCAAAAGGTTTAGATGGGGCAGAATTTTTTAGGCGTGTCCAGGAAGGATTCTTGACACAGTATGTGGACAGGTTGACTAGAGGATTGGCCATACTGGATTAAGTACTAGGCAATGAACCTGGTCAGGTGATGATGGGCGAGCATTTCGGAGATAGTGACCACAACTCCCTGACCTTGAGCATAGCCACAAACAGGGATAGGACTAGATGATATGGGAAAGTTTTTAATTGGGGGACAGCTAATTATGACGGTATTAGGCAGGATCTTGGGAGCGTAAATTGGGAACAGATGTTCTCAGGGAAATGCACAGAAGAAATGTGGAGATTGTTTAGGGAACACTTGCATGGGGTTCTGGATAGGTTTGTTCCACTGAGACAGGGAAAGGATGGCAGGGTGAAGGAAACATGGTTGACAAGAGAGGTGAAATATTTAGTCAAGAGGAAGAAGGAAGCATATTTAAGGTTTAGGAAGCAAAAATCAGGCAGGGCTGTTGAGAGTATAAGGTAGCCAAGAAGGAGCTTAAGAAGGGACTTGTAGAAGGGGACATGAGAAAGCCTTGGCAAATAGAATTAAGGAAAACCCCAAGGCATTCTACATGCATGTAAAGAACAGGAGGATGACTAGAGTGAGGTCTTATGAGGAAAGGTTGAGCAAACTGGGGCTTTTCTCTTTGGGGCGACGCAGGATGAGAGGTGTCTTGATAGAGGTGTATAAAATTATGAGGGGCATAGATAGAGTGGACAGCCAGCACCTTTTCCTTAGGGCAGCAATGGCCAATACCAGAGGACATCAGTTTAAGGTCAGAGGAGGAAAGTTTAGGGAGATGTCAGAGGTAGATTTTTTACACAGAGAGTGGTGCCTGGAACGCACTGCCGGAGGTGATGGTAGAGGCTGATACAATAGGGACATTTAAAAGACTCTTAGCTTGGCACATGGATGGAAGTAAATTAGAGGGTTATGCGCTGTGTAGGAGGGAAGGGTTAGATTGATCAGGGAGCAGGTGTTTATATAGTTCGGCAGAACATTGTGGGCCAAGGGCCCATACTGTGACTGATAAATTTCTTTCATTCTCAAACCTTTTTATCATGTCCGTTATCTTTCTCCAGACAAACGTTGAGCTGCGGAATATGACATCCAGTAGCCGTCACCTCCGAATCATCCCACCAAGCACCACATTCTTTTCTATTGGACTAGGTAAGTAGGCTTTTTAATTTTATTATTTTTCCTGACTGTCGAAGTATAAACAGTTGGACCTTTAAAAATATTAGAATTGTGGAATCTCAGTTTATCATTCCATTAATGGCAGCCACACCTTCAGCTGCCAAAGTCCTGAACAAAGTCAACAAAATCCTCTCTCTCTCTCTCTCTCTCTCTCTCTAATGCACCCTGACTCTCTTTGCCTGGACATCTTGGACATTGTTCACCTGTCCTCATGGCTCCCAATGTAACTCTATCAACTTTGTTTGGCAACATTCCTACAAAGCACATTGAAATATTTTACTGTTATATATTTGTTAATTCCAAAAGCATATTAGAGTAACTTCATTAATCTGGGCAGAGCCTCTATTGGCAAAGTATAGGAGAAATACAGTCTGTTTCTCTGTCTGTGTTAATCATTACATCCATAGATAGGCCCAGAATTTGCAATCAGTGGCAAAGCAAAGGTGGCAACTTCAGTACAAGCTGACCACTGAGATCCAATGACGACTGTGATCTAGGGTGATCCTGCTTTAACATTGCTTCCCATCAGACATTTGTTCTGGAGGATCTTGGTTATATCCAGCAACACCAGTGCCAATAAATGGCCAGTCAGTGAAGAATTCCTGCAAACTGTATGCCAGGAAGTAAGATTTCTTTTCAATGGACATTTTAAATATTTTGCGGTCTACCAAAGACGAGAATGTGCACATGAGTTTCAGTTTTGAAATATCAAACGCAAATGCTATTAAATCAGAAATGATGGAATTTACTGGTTGGAATTTTCCAGCATTTTCTGTTTCCGTTTTTATTTCAGATTTCCAGTAAGTGCAGTTTTTTCTGATTTTTACAAACTTAATTAAAATATAACTTTGCATTATTTTACAATCCATTGGCCCAGATCTTGTGGAAAATGCCAGCAGTTCTGTGTGCAAGTGCCAGCAAGCTTAGGGTTAGCCCACAAGTGTGTACGAAGGCGGAAGTTCCAAATTTCCAGACAGCCGCTCGTCAGGAAACCTATGACCACACTCTGTCGCTGGAGTCCTGACAAGGTCTAATGGTGGACCGTGAAGTTCAGGCAACTCCTTACCATACACATGGAGAGGTCTGCTGAAACAACCTACACCTGGTTAGAACTGGGTATGAACAGCGCCTCCATTCACTTGAGCAGAGGAGATAATCTGTGAGGGACTAAGATGTTAGCTAACTTGTATTCTTTTTGAATTACTTTGGTTTATTTAGATTTTTAAAATATAATTTAGTGTTTGGTTTTAAAAATTTCTCCTAAATTTTAAAGCCCTTTTTAAAAAAATAAATATTTGTAAATTTCTAAATGCTTTGTACAGCTTTACGTATTGGCTAATCCTGTTTTAGCCACCTGTTCCAAATTTTATAGAGTCATAGAGTCACAGCATGGAAACAGGCCCTTCAGTCCAACTCATCCATGCCATCCAAAATGCCACTGTACCACGTTTGGCCCATATCCCTCTAAACCTTTCCTTTCCATGTACCTGTCCAATTATCTTTTAAATGTTGTTATTGTACCTGTCTCAACCACTTCCTCTGGCAGTTCGTCCCATATCATCACCACCCTCTGCATGAAGAAGTTACCCCTCAGGTCCCTTTTAAGTATTTCCCTCTTACCTTAAACCTATGCCCTCTAATTTTTGATTCTCTTTCCCTGGGAAAAAGACTGTGAATTCACCCGATTTATGCCTCTCATGATCTTATACAGCTCTATAACGTTACCCCTCAGTCTCTTATACTCCAAGGATAAATTTCCAGCCTGCCCAACCTTTCCCAACAACTCAGGCCCTTGAGTCTGGCAACATTCTTGTAAATCTCCTTTGCACTCCTTCCAGCTTAATGATGTCTTTTCTATAAACAGGGTAAACTAAAACTGTACACAATACTCCATGTGCGGTCATGTACAACTGCAACATAACGTCCCAGCTCCTATACTCATTGCCCTGACTGATGAAGGCCAGCGTGCCAAGTTCCTTCTTCACCACCCTGTCCACCTGTGATACCACTTTCATGGAACTATGTACTCGTACTCCTAGGTCCCTCTGTTCCACAACACTCCCCAGGGCCCAACCAATTACTGTGAAAGTCTTACCCTGGTTTGACTTCCCAAAATGCAAAATCTCGCAATTATCTGGATTGAACACCATTTGCCATCCCTTGGCCCACTTATTCAACTGATCAAGATTCACCTGTAATTTTTGATAACCTTCTTCAATGTCTACTAAACCACCAGTTTTAGTGTCATCTGCAAACTTACTAACCATGCCTTGCACATCCTCATCCAAATTGTTTATATAATTGATGAACAACAATGGCCCAGCACCAATCTCTGTGGCGGACCACTAGTCACAGGCCTCCAGTCTAAAAAACAACTTTCCACCCTTTGCTTCCTATCATCAAACCCATTATGTATCTGCTTAGCTATCTCTTCCTGGATCCATGTGAACTAACCTTCCAGAGCAGCCTTCCATGCAGGACCTCGCTAAAGTCCATATAGATAATGTCCACCACCCTTCCCTCACCAATCCATCAACATTTTTGCTGCTGGATTGTGATCTGGCCCCACCCCATCCCACTCTGTCCCTCGCAGAATGAGATTTTGGGTTGAAGACCCTGCAAAAGATCAGGGGCTCATTGCTGATGGTGTAGCTGCACCTATCCAGCGAGTTGCCCTCGGGAGATCCTTTCTAGGTAAGTACACTGCTATCCACTGATTCTGAACCTTGGAATTCCAAAATATCTAAGGGTCTGACAATCCACACATTCTATTAGGTTGTAATTACAGCTTCGTAAAGATGACTCCACTGTCTTCTTAGTGTAATTGTAACGAATGCTGAGAATATAACAGCAAAATCTGGACTGTACTAACCCAATGGGTTGCCGATGGGAAATGGAGGATATCCAGTATGTAACACCAGCAGTATTTGGTTATGCAACACCTTATTTATTGTAGTCAGCATCTTTGACTTACTGAGACTAAATGAGTCAAAACCGTGGGCGGCATGGTAGCATAGCGGTTAGCGCAACGCCATTACAGTGCCAGTGATCGGGGTTCGATTCCCGTCGTTGTCTGTAAGGAGTTTGTACATTCTCCCGTGTCTGCGTGGGCTTCCTCCGGGTGCTCCGGTTTCCTCCCACATTCCAAAGGTGTACGGGTAGGTTAATATGGGTTTAAAATTGGCGGTGCGGACTCGTTGGGCCGGGAGGGCCTGTTACCACGCTGTAAATAAAATTTTTAAAAAATTAACGAACTAGAACACACTGCCTGAGAAGGTGGAAGGTGGAAGCAGAGACCCTGACAACATTTAAGCAGTATCTAGAAGAGGACTTGATTTCCCAAAGACAGAAAAAAGCCACAGGACCAAGTGCTGGTAAATTGGTTTATTATTGTCACATGTACCGAGGTACAGTGAAAACCTTGTCTTGCATACTGTTCGTACAGATCATTTCATCAAATCAGTGCATTGAGGTAGTACAAGGGAAAACAATAACAGAATGCAGAATGAAGTGTTACAGTTACAGAGGAAGTGCAGTGCAGGCAGACAATAAGGTGCAAGGTCATAACGAGGTAGATTGTGAGGTCAAGAGTCCATTTTATCGTACTAGGGAACTGTTCAGTAGTCTTATAACAGCAGGATGGAAGCTGTCCTTGAGCCTGGTGGTACGTGCTTTCAGGCTTTTGAATCTTCTGCTCAGTGGGAGGGGGGAGAAGAGAGAATGTCCTAGGTGGATGGGGTCTTTGATTATGTTGGCTGCTTTACCAAGGCAAATGATAGTCAGTATGGATATGGTGGGCTGAAGGGCCTGTTTCTAGGCTGTATGACTCTATAACTCTGTAACAATATCTTTCAAACTAACATCACTAAAAACTGGTTACCTGGTCATCATCAAGTGAAAACAAGTTACCTTGCCATTTATAGGGTCCATAATAGTTTCAGCATTCCCACATAACAAATGTAACTGCACTTCATTAATTGGCCATAAAATGCCTTGGGAGTTCCCAAAGTACAGAAAGCTCAATGTAAACAGATGTTTTTAATGTTCTCTTTCAGAAACGTATGCTGTAAAGATTATAACGAGCTCTATTTTATCAAAGTCTATCATGCTTACTTGAATTTATGGGTGTTAGTCGTAGTAGTGTACATTAATCAACAAACCGCTTGAGGAATTCACTGAGTCAGGCAGCATCTGTGGAGGCAAAGGGATGGTCGATGTTTTGGGTGGAGACACTGCATCAGGACTGAGAGTATAGGGGGAGATTGCCAGTATGAAGTGGTGAGAGGGAGGGGTGAGGCAGGGGCTGGTGGGTGGTTGTGGAACCAGGTGAGGAGAGGGATGGTGGGCAGAAGCAGCCAGGTGGGGGAGGGGGAGGGGTGGAGTTGGGAGGCATCGGCTGCTTGGTGATAGGTAGAGGTAGATAAGGCCAGAAAAAGAGGGGGAAAATGGAGCCAGGTAGGGGGAAGGAAGAGATCAAGGCTGGAAGGTGACAAGTAGAGACACGGAGGCTGCAGAAGCTGGAAGGTGACAAGTAGAGACACGGAGGCTGCAGAGGCTGGAAGGTGACAGTGGAACCAGATAAGGAAGGGATGATGGGCAGGGTGAACATGTCGGCAAGAAGGTAGCCAGTAGATATAGTGATAGGCAGGTGGATCCAGGTGGGGGAGGGAAACTAAACAGGGTGGCGGGGGCGTGGGGTGGTGCTGGGAGAACCTGTGTAGAGCAGAAAGAGAGAGGAAGAAGCACAGATGGTGCAGGTTACCTGAAATTGGAAAATTCAATGTTCACTCCCCTGGGTTGTGGACGACCCAGGTGGAATACAAGGTGCTGTTCTTCTAGTTTGCATCTGGCCTCACCCTGGCAGTGGAGAAGGCCGAGGGTAAACATGTCGTTGTAGGAACGGGAAGGGGAGTTGGAATGGCATGCAACTAGGAGGTCCGGGTGGCCATTACGCACAAAGGGCAGGTGTTCCCCAAAGCAGTCTCCTAGACTACATTTAGTCTCACCAATGTAGAGGAGGTCACATCGCGAGCACCGAATGCAATAGACAAATTTGGAGGAGGTGCACATAAATCTTTGCCTGCCCTCGAGGGGCTGAATGCCCCACCAGCCTCCACATTCCAGCACATCGTGCTTCATCTTTTCCACCAGCTGCAATGGGATCCCACCACCAGTCTCCTCCCCACCTCTTTCTGCTTTCCACAGGGACCGTTCCCTCCTTGACTCCCTGGTTCGTTCATCTCTCCCCACTCACCCCTCCCCACCTCTTTCTGCTTTCCACAGGGACCAATCTCACTGTGACTTTCTGATTCATTCATCCCTCCCCACTCACTGCTCCCTGTCCCCAGCACTTTCCCCAGCAACCATAGGAGGTGTAACACTTGTCCCTCACTCACCACCATCCAGGGACCTAAACGGCCCTTCGAGGTCAGGCAAAGATTCACATGCACCTTGTCAATCTATCATTCATCAACTCCTCTTCCCCTTCCCACACCGACCTATCTGTCCTTGGCATTCACTGCCAGGGTAAGGCTAAACATAAACTGGAAGAACAGCACCTCGTATTTCTGCTGTTCTCCCTGTGATCGCGTGGGTTTCCTCTGGGAGCTCTAGTTTCCTCCCACATTCCAAAGACGTGGGTTGGCAGGTTAACTGCCCCCAGTGTGTAGCTGAGTGGTAGAATATGGGGCGAGTTGATAGAAATATGGGGGGAATAAAAAAAATGGTGGTGTGGACTCGGTGGGCTGTAGGGCATGTTTCCATGTTGTATGACTCTATGATTGCTCATGCAGGATACCCTAAAGGGTAACCACCAGGTCGGATTGGTGGTAAAGAAAGCGAATGCTATGTTGGTATTCATTTCGAGAGGTATAACGTATAAAAGTAAGGAATTGTTGATGAGGATCTGTGGGGCACTGGTAAGGCCTCATTTGGTATTGCAGTTTTGGGCCCCATATCTTAGGAAGGATGTGCTGATGTTGGAGAGGGTTCAGAGGAGACTTACAAGGATGATTCCCGGAATGAAAGGGCTTACTTATGATGAGCATTTGTCGGCTCTTGGACTGTACTCACTGGAGTACAGAAGAATGAGGGGGGACCTCATAGAAACGTTTAGACTGTTGAAAGGGCTGGACAGAGTAGATGTGGCTAAGTTGTTTCCCTCGGTGGGTGAGTCCAGGACGAGAGGGCACAGTCTTAGAATTAGAGGGTACCAGTTTAAAACAGAAATGAGGAGAAATTTCTTTAGTCAGAGGGTAGTGAATTTATGGAATTCTTTGCCACGTACAGCTGTGGAGGCCCGATCATTGGGGGAATTTAAGGAGGAGATAGATAGGTATCTAATTAGTCAAGGTGTCAAGGGATATGGGGATAAGGCTGGAAATTGGGGCTAGATAGGAATAGTTTTCGTTTAGCTCATGGAGCATACTTGATGGGCCAAATGGCCTACTTCTGCTCCTTTGTCTTGTGATCTTGTGATCTTGTGAAAGAGTTGATATCTGAAAGGAAGATAAAAACAGATTCTAAACAGAAACAGATTGGATGTACTAAAAAGAATGCAGGCTATGGTGGAAGTGATGAGGAATGGGACCAACTAGATAGTTTTTGACGTACTAAATCCTTTGGTCCTCTGTGATAATATGACTCTGTATTGGTATTGGTTTATTATTGTCACTTGTACCAAGGTACAGTGAAAAACTTGTCTTGCATACCGATCGTACAGGTCAATTCACTACACAGTGCAGTTACATTGAGTTAGTACAGAGTCCATTGATGTAGTACAGGTAAAAACAATAACAGTACAGAGTAAAGTGTCACAGCTACAGAGGAAGTGCAGTGCAATAAGGTGCAAGGTCACAACAAGGTAGATCGTGAGGTCAGTCCATCTCATCGTATCAGGGAACCGTTCAATAGTCTTATCATAGGGATAGAAGCTGTCCTTAAGCCTGGTGGTATTTGCTATCAGGCTCCTGTATCTTCTACCTGATGGAAGAGGAGAGAAGAGAGAATGACCCGGGTGGGTGGGGTCTTTGTTTATGCTGGCTGCTTCACCAAGACAGCGAGAGGTAAAGACAAAGTCCAAGGAGGGGAGGCTGGTTTCCGTGATGCATTGGTCTGTGTCCACAATTCTCTGCAGTTTCTTGCAGTCCTGGGCAGAGCAGTTGCCATACCAAACTGTGATGCATCCAGATAGGATGCTTTCTCACTGCCTTGGTGAAGCAGCCAGCATAATCAAAGACCCCACCCACACAGGTCATTCTCTCTTCTCTCCTCTCCCATCAGGCAGAAGCACATACCACCAGGCTCAAGGACAGATTCTATCCCTGTCAAAGGGGACATACTGAATTTCTTTAGCCTCCTGAGGAAGTAGAGATGCTGGTGAGCTTTATATATATGGATTCACATAGACACCAGTCTGGATATGCAAAGCAGAATTCTTCACTGAAGGACATTAGTGAACCAGATAGGTCTTTACAGCAAACACGAACTTTTTTTTGTAGTCATCATTATTAAGACTAGTTTTCTTCCAAAATTTCAAATTATTAACTAAATTTAAATTCCACAGCTACCATAGTGGGAACGAACTAATGTCTCTGAGTCGTTAGTTGAGGCCTCTGGGTTACTAGTTTGGTAATTTAACAGCTTTGCTAACTCTGTCCTATCAAACAGGTAGATTCCCAGGAGAAGGTGGGCTTGTTGCTCCAGGAATGAGCTGCCAATACACAGTTCGGTTTGCTCCTGACTCCCCGGCTGAATACGAGGACTTTCTGTTGGTAGAGACACAGACGCCATATCCACTTGTGATTCCTATTGAAGCCAGAAGACCTCCTCCAATACTAACAAGTGCGCAAGTTACTTTTTCTGAAAGGATGGGTGGGGAATATGGGAGATTTCAACAACAACAAAGGAATTCTGGGGGCAAATCCCTTCAGTAATGTCGATGAAAAGAAAGCACACAGACCATAAAAGCAGATAGGTGGGAGACCTGATGGGAATTTATAAAATTATGAGAGGCATAGATAGGGTAGACAGAGTCTTTTTCTCAGGGTAGAAATGTCAAATACTAGAGGGCATAACTTTAAGGTGAGGAAGGAAAGTTTAAAGAAGATGTGTGGGTTAAGTATTTTACATAGAGAGTGGTGGGTGCCTGGACCAGGCTGCCAGGGGTGGTGGTGGAAGCATGTATGATAGTGGCATTTAAGAGGCATTTAGACAGGCACATGAACATGCAGCAAATGGAGGGATATGGATTATGTGCAGGCAAATACAATTAGTTTAATTTGGCATCATGTCCAGCACAGACATTGTGGGCTGAAAGGCCTGTTCCTGTGCGGTTCTGTTCTATGTTCTCAATTCACCTCCTTTATTTCGCAAGCAGTACAGCTTGCTGTTGCTTACAATTGTTTTGGTCTCTTCCTCCTTGTCTGTTGTATCCACGAGGACGAACATTTCACATCTCAGTCTTTCAGCAAGTTAGAATAAAAATAGGACAGCAGTTCAGGCAGCATCTGTGGAGAGAGAAACAATGTTAATGTTTCAGGTCAATGATCCGTCATCAGCACTGAGTACAGAAAGTTGTAGGGAAGGGAAGGGTGTTAGTTGCATCTGACCTGTCTGGCAGAGATGTAAATAGAATGAGGTATATGAGAACAGAGAGTAAGAAAAACTGCTGGAACTGTGAGATGCAGAACACAACACCTGCTGTAAATCTGAAATAAAAGCAAAGACCAGAAATACCCAGAAGGTTGGGCAGCATCCATAGGGAGAGAAAACTGAACTAACGCTACAAGTTGATGATTTTTCATTAGAACTGAAATAAGATGGAACATTGCTGGAAATACTCAGCTGGTCAGGCAGCATCTGTGGAGACCCTTCATCGTTCCAATATTTTGATTTTTTGATTTTTTGATTTACAGTGTGGTAACAGGCCCTTCCGGCCCAACGAGTCCACACCACCCATTTTTTTTAAAACCCAAATTAACCTACCCGTACGTCTTTGGAATATGGGAGGAAACCGGAGCGCCCGGAGGAAACCCACACAGACACGGGAGAACGTACAAACTCCTTACAGACAGCGACGGGAATTGAACCCCGATCGCTGGCGCTGTAATAGCGTTGCGCTATCTGCAGGGTTTTTTTTTGATTTTCATTAGAAATGGCCATTTTTAAAACAAACTGGAAAGGCTGGTTATCTGAAATTGTTGAATTCAATATTGAGTCCTGAAAGACTGCAACATGTCCAGCTGGAAGATCAAATACAGTTCCTCAAGCACATGTTTGGTTTTGTTGGAACAGGTAAAAGGCCCAAAGGCAGAGTGGTCAAAATGGCAGTGGGATGGAGAATTAGAGCGACCTTATAAAGTTACATTTGGTCCTCAGTGAGCAGAGTGCTCCGTGTTAGAGGGTTGTAGGATAGGATCTTATAAAGCTGGGAAGTAAAAAACTGTGGATGCTGGAAATGTGAAGGATAATTAGAAAATGCAAACTAGGCAGCATCTGTGGAGAGAGAAACAAAAATAAGTTTCAGGTTGATAATCTTTCATCAGTCCTGGGACTCCAGCGTTTTCTGTTTTTATTTATAAACTGGAGTTGGTACTTTCCAGCTTTCTCTTTTATTTCGGATTTCCAGCAAATGCTGTAGTCAGAGTCACACAGTTCCAGGGTATTTTTCTCCTATTTCATCTCCTTCTATTTACCTATTCTCTAGACAGACCAGTTGCAATTAACAAGCCTTCACCATTATTTGCAACACAATGTCTCTTGATCTCCACCCTATCACAGTCATTCCCTTTGTTCTGTCCACCCCTCCCTCTTCTCTGCAACTTAAAACATATTGGATTTCTAATTTGTCCTAGTTCTGATAAAAAAAGTATTGACCTGAATCATTAACTCAGTTTCTTTTCCCATAAATGCTGCCTATACTGTTGTCTATTTCAAGTTAAAAAACCAAACTGCTGGAGGAACTCAGAGGGTCAGACAGCATCTGTGGAGGCAAATGGACAATTGATGCTCTGGGTCGAGACCCTTTATCTGGACTTAAAGATAGAGGGGAGATCGTCAGTACAAAAGAGGTGAGGAGAATGAGTGGGGCAAGAGCTGGCAAGCGATGGGTGGATCCATGTGAGGAGGGGTTGATTGGCAGATGGAGTCAGGTGGGGGAGGGAATGGCGGAGATAGCGACAGAGGCTGGGAGGTGATAGGTGGAGGCAACAAAAGGCTGCAGGTGATGGAATCTGATAAGAAAGGAAAACGGAGAGTGGAACCGGATAAGCAGGGAAGGTGGGCAGATGGGAACAGTGGAGGGAGGGAATAGGGGAGTACGAGGAGTGTGTGGATGATGGGCAGATGGAGTAGGTGGGGGAGAGGAAAGAAACTGGGTGATGTGGGTCTGGGGAGAATGGGGTTTGTGTGTGAGACGACCCAGACAGATCAGGAGAGAGAAGGGGAGAAAGGGGGAGCAGGTACCTGAAACTGGAGAATGCAATGTTCATGCCTTTGGGTTCTAAACTGATTCCAGTATCTACAGTCTCTTGTGTCTTCATGTATTTCCAGTATGCTGTTTTTAAGTTTTCTGTACAGACGATATTTAATGGAGCAGTTTTGCGTTATGTCTCTTCTAGTATTCCAGATATTCTAATTAATTTACAGAACTTCCACAAATTTTCAAATAATTCACTATGTTTGAAGCACTGTAGGAAGTACCTCAGAGACATGATATACACGCAGGTCCAGCTATTTAATAGATAGCAGCCCAGAGTTAAATAAAACAAGTTCAGATAACAAAGAAACACAGGGTCTGCTAAGGCCACTGACGCAGCACTGTGACTGCAATGACATACAGCAGTCAACCTCTCTGTGGATATAGCAACTTCTACGTATGCTGCAGCTTGTAGGTTTCGTCTGGTCAAAACACTCTGGATCCCACTTCTGGCTGTAAACCTATTCACCCCTGGTGTCCATAACTCTGGTTCTGACTGCACATCGAGCCCACACTCTGGACCCCGGTTCTGGCTTCAGATCTACCCACATTCCTGACCCCAACTCTGGCTCCAGCCACTGACCCAGCCCATATTCCTGACCTCAGCTCTGGCTGCAGATCTACCCACAGTTCTCACCCTGACATTATGCACCCACAGACAGTAAGTTTGTTGGAAATGGGGACCTAGTGTAATGTCAAGAATAGCTCTTGGATTTTAGTGTGATCAAAACCCACTAAATAAACACCAGAAGTTATAAGCATTAAAGCATAATCATGCCTTTTGAGATTCCATTATATTATGAAGAGTAAATTTCTGTTTCTTCTTTTTCATATCCAGTACCTGGTACTTTAGACTGCGGATACTGCTTGGTGGGAGGAGTGAAGTTCACAGAATTCTTGTGCAAAAATGAAGGGTACAACGCTGGCTGCTTTTGTATAATGCCTAAGAGAATGTGGCCAACAACAAACTTCAGGGTGAGAATTCTCCATTATCTGAGTGAACAGAGCTGGGAAAATCACAGAATGAGGGCATAGAAGTTGGGAAATCTTGGCCGAACCTCTGTCACAAGTGGTAGACCTTTGTTACATTCCCTATATTGCATGTGTGTGTGTGTTTTCTTGAGTAAGGAGACCAGACCTGTACATTATACTCCAGGTGTGGTCTCCCCAGGACTCAATGTAGTTTCAATAAAACATCTTTACTGTTATATTCAAGTCATCTTGCAATGAAGAGCAATTGATAATTAGTTTATTGTTGTCACATGCACCGAGAAACAGTAAAAACTTTGCTTTGCATTTCATCCATAGATCATTCCAAACATAAGTACATCCAGGTAGTACAAAAGGAAAAACAATAACAGAATAACAGAATATAGTGTTACAGTTATTGAGTCAAACAGCATGGAAATGGGCCCTTCAATCCACTGAGTCCATGCCAGCCATCAAGCACCCGATTATACTAATCCTACATTAATCCCATTTTATTCTCCCCACATTGCCACCAACTCCCCCCAAATTCTACCACTCACCCACACACTAAGGGTAGTTGACAGGGCCAATTAACCTACCAACCCACTCATCTTTGGGATGTGGGAGGAAACCAGAGCACCCGGAAGAAGCCTGTGCAGTCACAGCCACACAGTGTGCAAAAGCCACACAGATAGCATCAGAGGTCAGGATTGAGCTCCGGTTAGAACATAGAGCATAGAACAGTACAGCATGATACAGGGCCTTCAGCCTACAATGTTGTGCCGACCTTTAAACCTCGCCTAAGACTATCCAACCCCTTCCTCCCACATATCCCTCCATTTTAAATTTCTCCATATGCTTATCTAGTAATCTCTTGAATTTGACCAATGTACCTGCCTCCACCACCTCCACAGGCAGCGCATTCCATGCCCCAACCACTCTCTGGGTAAAAAACCTTCCTCTGATATCTCCCTTGAACTTCCCACCCATTACTTGAAAGCCATGCCCTCTTGTATTGAGCAATGGTGCCCTGGGAAAGAGGTGCTGGCTGTCTACTCTATCTATTCCTCTCAATATTTTGTACACCTCTATCATGTCTCCTCTCATCCTCCTTCTTTCCAAAGAGTAAAGCCCCAGCTCCCTTAGTCTCTTAGACCCTTAGTCTGGTTGCTAGACCAGTGATGCCCTCCAGTCCAGACAACATTCCTGTAGATCTTTTCTGCATCTCCTCATCTTTCCTGTCCTGTGGCAACCAGAACTGCACAATGGTTGGTGGAACTACATGTGGGGCAAGGAGGCTATCAGAATGCTAGTGAGGAAGGCATGGGAGGAGTTGCTCAATACCAGGAATCAAGCCCTGAGGGCCTGTATACTATGTCACAAGCTCAGTGACTCCACACACAGTTGAAACTGGTGAATGCAACATACCCTATAGAGTTGGGTAGGTACTGACCGCAGATCACCCATGGGTGGGGGTATTAGAACATGAGGTCATTGAACACAGAACAGGAACAGGCCTTTCGGCCCACAATGTTGTGCCGAACTCATTAAACTAGTAATTAAATGCCGAACTAAACTAATTCCTTCTGCCTACACAACAAGGTAGAAGGACAAAACCAGAAGGTCATGTTGGGCGTGTCTTCAGTCCCAGAGAGAAAAAAAAGGAAAGGAACAAAAATCTGAGATGGATAACTGATACAGACTGAGAAATCAAGTCACCTGAAGTTGTAGAAGTCAATGTTGAGTCCAGAAGGCTGCAGCGTGCCCAGACGGAAAAAAAAGAGATGTTGTTGTTCAAGCTTGCTTTGGGCCTCACTGTGACAGTACGGGAGGCCGCAGACCAATAAGCCAGAGTGGGAGTGGGATGAGGACTTAAAGTGGCGGGCAACGGGAAGCTCAGGGTCACCCCTGCGGATTGAATGCAGATGCTCCACCAAGCGATCTTCCAATCTACGTTTGGTTTCTCCATTGTAGAGGAGACCACATTGTGAATACTGAATGCAGTACACTAGATTGCAGTCCACTTCTACCCAGTTTTGTTTCCTTCCCAGTTCTGACGAAATGTTGACTCTATTTCTCTATTGCAGCCTGACCTGCTGACCGTGACGAGCATTTTCTGTTTCTGTTTGAGACTGCCCAGGTGGTGTTGTTTCATCATGCCAGTGGTTTGCTCTAACGATGACCAAGGCAGACTTCAACCCAACCGACCAAAAAGTGGTCTTACTCAGACATCATGTACCTGTTTCCATCTGTGATTGCCCCATCTGGGGATTGCTTCCTGCTGTCACTGGCTTCAATAATTAATCAGAGTTTTTTGGCCCATATGCCATTGCAATATTTAGCTGTTAGCTCATTCAGTATAACACATTGGTGGTCACCAACCGCACTGATGAAATTAAACATATTATTTCTTTGCAACAGCAAACAATCCACTGGAGGAACTCAGCGGGTCAAGCAGCATCTGTGAGGGGAAAGGAATTGTCAATGTTTTGAGTCAAGACCCACTGAGTTCCTCCAGCACATTGTTAGTTGCTCCAGATTCCAGCATCTGCAGCCTCTTGTGTCTACATATTATTTCTTTGGTCCCCTTCCTGAAAAAAAAGATATAGTAGCATTGGAGGAAGTCCAAAGCAGATGCACCAGCCTAATTCCCAGGATGAGAGGGTTGTCCTGTCAAGAGAGGCTGGACAGCTTGGGTCCATATTCCTTCAAGTTTAGAAGAATGAGGGGTGACCTTATTCAAACATATAAGATCCTAAGGGGGGGTGTTTGATAAGGTAAATGTTAAGATGTTTTCACCAGTGGGAGAGTCACGAACAAGAGAACATGGCTACAAAATAAGGGACTAATCCATTTAAAACTGAGGTGCATAGAAATTTCTTTTCTCAGAGGTTAGTGAAACTCTAGAATTCTCTGCCCCCCAAGGATGGTGGAGGAGATACTATTAGACATATTTTAGGTGGAGATAGAAAGCTCGAGGAAATGAGGGCTATGGGGAACTGGCAAAAGGAGTTGAGGCCAGCATAGAACAGCCATGATCATGTTGAATGGTGGGACATGCTTGAGGGGTCTGGTGTTCTACACCGTTCCTATTTTCTTGTGATCTTGTGATGTTGTTCCAAGCACAGCTCTGGATCTGACCAGTCTATGTCTTTTTTCACTCCACAGAGCGTGGCAGTAGCTGGTTTTCTGGACATAACTCCATTTGCAGTCAGGCCAGCAGTGTTTGAGCTGCAACCAGGCCAGGCCCTGATACTGGAGGTCAGTGGGTAAACTGCCTGCCCCGATATGGTGCAGTTATAAGATATCTTTTATTAGTCACATGTACATCGAAACACACAGTGAAATGCACCTTTTTTGAGTAGAGTGTTCTGGGGGCAGCCCGCAAGTGTCGCCACGCTTCCGGCACCAACATAGCATGCCCACAGCCATTTAAGCTGGGAGGTGGTTAATTAAAATCTGAAAGGGTTTGGGTTTGGGAAGGAGCAGTGAAATGGCGATGAAGGGGTAGCTGCAATATGTTGGCAGCAGCAGCAGCAAGGTCACAATGGGCCAAGGCAGATTTGTTATATAATATAAAGCAGTGGTCAATTTTTCCAATGGTTTCTTGTTCATTGTCTCAGAGCTTTCACCCTCTGTTAACTTAAGCTTGACCAAAGCACTGCACAGCAGATCCTGTTCGCCCCTCAGCCTTGTGCATACTAACGTACATTGCCCTCAGGTCCTTCAATACCTTAATTTTCTATTTATTCATTTTTTAGGGGGATTTGAGTGTCACTGGAAGGGCCAGTACTTATTGCCCATCCCTAACTGTCTTTGGAAAGATAGTGACAGTGAAGGACTGGCAACGTACTTCCAAGTCAGAAGGATCTGTGACTTGGTGCTCCCATCTGCTGAAAACTTGCCCCTGACCTTCTCAGTGGTAGAGATTGCAAGTTTGGGAGGTGCTCTTGGAGTAGCCTGGGTGTATAACAGCAGTGCATTTTGTAGGTGGCACACACACTGCAGCCACTGTCTGCCAGTGGTGGGAGAATAAGTGTTCAGGGTGATGGATCATAGAGTCATACGGCACTGTAACAGGCCCTTCAGCCCGACTCATCCATGCTGACTGAGATGCCTATTTATGCAAATCCCATTTTCCTGTATTTGGCTATTCCTTTCCTATCCATGTACCTGAACAAATGCTTTTTAAACATTTTGATTGTATCTGCCTCGACCACCTCCTCTGGTAGCTTTTTCCATATACCCGCTACCATCTGTGTGAACAACTTGTCCATCAGATCTCCTTTAAGTACTTCCCCTCTCACGTTAAACTTCTGTCCTCTAGCGTTAGACACACCTGCCCTTTGAAAAAGACTGTCACTATCTACCCTATCTGTGCTCCTCAGAATTTTATAAGCATCTGTACGGTCACCCCTCAGCCTCATGTGCTCCAGTGAGAACAATCCCAGCCTATCTAATCTCTCCTCATAACTAAAGCCCTTCATTCAGGCAACATCCTGGTGAATCTCTTCTACACTCTTTCTAGTTCTACCACACCCTTTCTATTGTGTGGTGACCAGAAACCTGCGCAATATTCCAAGTCTGTCCTAGCCAATGTCATGCATAGTTGCAACATGATGTCCCGTGTCCCAACTCTTATGCTCAATACCCTGCCTCTGAAGGCAAGCATTCTAAACACCTTCTTCACTACCCTATCCGCCTGTGTGGCCATTTATAGGGAGCTATGAACTTGCACCCCAAGGTTCCTCTGTACATCAACACTTCTAAGGTCCCTGTTACATATACAGTATGCCCTGCCAGTATTAGATGACTCACAATGCATTACTTCACACTCGTCTGGATTAAATTCCATTTGCCACTGCTCCGCTCAACTTTCAAGCTGATCTATGTCCCTCTGACTCCTTAGGTAACAGGACCTCACTGTCTGCAACTCCACCAATCTTTACGTTGTCAGCAAACTACTTATTAGATCACAGTCATTCTCATCCAAGTCATTTATATATATGACAAACAACAAAGGTCCCAGCACTAATGCCTACAGTACACCACGGTTATAGATTTCCAGTCAGAGAAACAACCCTCCACCACTACCCTCTGCCTCCTATCACAAGCCAAGGTTGGATCCAGTTTTCCAAAACACCTTGGATCCCAGGTGCCTTAACTTTCTGGATTAGCCTACAATGTGGGACCTTATCAAGCTATGCTGAAGTCCATCTATGCCATGTCTACCACCTTGCCTTCATCAATTTTCTTCATAACCTCCTCAAAAAGCTCAATCAGATTTGTGAGGCAGATTTCCCCATGCACAAAACCATGCTGACTCTCTCTAATCAGTCCCAGCCTTTCCAACTGATCATAAATCCCATCCCTAAGAATATTTTTCCAATTGTTTACCCATTACTGACATAAGGCTCACCAGCCTCTAGTTTCCTGGGGTATCCCTACCATCCTTCTTGAAGATAGTAACAACATTAGCTACCTTCCAGTCTTCCAGTACCTCACCAGTGGCTAAAAATCTCTGTCAGAGCTGCAGCAACCTTCTCCTTTGCTTCCCATAATACCCTGGGAAAGATTTCATCAGGTCCAGAGGATTTATCTGCCTTAATGTGCATCAGTATCTACAACACTTCCTCTTTCCTGATAAACAAGTTCTAGACTATCAGTATCCACCTCCCCTAATTTTCCATCTTCTGCGTCCATCTCCCCGATGAATACTGACGTGAAGTATTTATTCAGAACACTGCACAAATCCCCTGGCTCAACACAATGACTACCCTTTAGGACCCTGAAGAGATGGGGCATCAATCATGTGGACTGTTTTCATCCTGGGTGGGTGTCACGGGGAGTGTTATTGAGACAAACGGAGAGTGTTCCATCACACTCCTGGTTTGTAGATGATGGAATGGTTTTTAGTGTCAGTGGGTGAGTCACTCACCGTAGGATACCCTGCTGCTGACTTGCTTTTGTAGGCAAAGTATTTACGTTACTTGTCCTGTTTCTGGTCAATGGTGCCTCCCCACCCCCACCAAGATGCTGATTATGGAGTCTCAGCAATGGTTGTGCTATTGAACATTAATGATGGATGGTTTGACACTCTTGTTTGAGATGGTCATTGCCTGGCATTTTAGTGGCACTTGCCCGTTCCTTAATTTTAGAGTTCTCCTTCTCACATTTGAATCCATTTGTGGTGTTGTGCCACCCAATTCTACCCCTATAACTTCCAACCTCTGGTTTCTTCACTTTTCTTGTCTTACCCATCCCTAATTTTCGTCACTGCATTGGCAACTGTGTCTTCAGTTCTTTAGCACTAAGCTCTGGAATGACTTCCCTCATAAAGTTGCTACTTTGTTGGCCAAGCTTTATCACCTGTTTTGATGTTGCGTCATGAGCCTTGGTGTTAAATTTGTTTGAATACATTTTGAAATTTCTGGACACTTGTTTGAAGGACTGATGTTTAAATTTCTGGATGTTTGAAAATGATGATTTATTGACCATTTTTAAATTTGTAGGTTGCTTTCCTTCCATCTGCTGCAGAAACCTTCTCCCAAACTCTTACCATGGTTTGTGACAACTGCCAAGTGAAAGACTTTGTACTAACAGGTAAGCAAATGAAGAGTTTGTGATCAATAACATTTTACTGCAGAATAAAGGGTACTTTATTTTTTGGTGTGCCAGCATTACCATTTAATCTAAGTAGGGCCATTCAGCATCACCTCGGTTTTGCAAGATCTACGGAAAGGTTGACTGCGATTGTATTGTTTGTTGTGAGAGTTAGTTAAAATGTATGCAGTCTATGGAAGGACAATTATAGATGGTAAATTGGTTTATTTTTGTCACATGTACTGAGGTACGGTGAAAAACTTTGTTTTGCATACCATCCAAACAGATCATTTCATCACATCAGGGCATTGAGGTAGTACAAGGGGAAAACAATAACAGAATGCAGAATAAAGTGTAACAGCTACAGAGAAAGTGCAGGCAGACAATAAGATGCAAGGCCATAACAAGGTAGATTGTGAGGTCAAGAGTCCATCCTTATCATATAGGGAGCCGTTCAATAGTCTTATAACATTGGAGTAGAAGCTGTCCTTGAGTCTGGTGGTACGTGTTTTCAGTCTTTTGTATTTTCTGCCCGATGGAAGGGGGGAAATGAAATAATGTCCAAGGTGGGTGGGGTCTTTGATTATGTTGGCTGCTTTACCAAGGCAGTGAGAAGTGTAGACAGAGTCCATGCAGGGGAGGCTGGTTTCCATGATGTGCTGAGCTGTGTCCACAACTCTCTGCAGTTTCTTGTGGTCCCGGGCAGAGCAGTTGCCATACCAAGTCGTGATGCATCCAGATAGGATGCTTTCTATGGTGCATCAATAAAAGGTGGTGAGTGTCAAAGGGGACAAACCAAATTTCTTTAGCCTCCTAAGGAAGTAGAGGCGCTGTTGAGCTTTCTTGGCCTTGGTGTCTACATGGTTGGACCAGGACAGGCTATTGGTGATGTTCACTCTGAGGAACTTGAATCTCTCAACCCTCTTGACCTCAGTGCCATTGATATAAACAGGTGTGTGTGCACCGCCCTCCTTCCTGTGGTCAGTGTCCAGCTCTTTTGTTTTGCTGACATTGACGGAAAGGTTGTTGTCATGACACCATGTCACTAAGCTCTCTATCTCCTTCTTGTACTCTGACATTGTTACTTGACATATGGCCCACTACAGCGGTATTGGTATTGGTTTATTACTGGTTCATCTGCAAACTTGTGGACAGACTTAGAGTAGAATCTGGCCACACAGTCATGAGCAATATATGTTAAAACTGTTGAAGTGCTAGTACCCTGAAAAGGAATAAAAGGAAGTTTCTATGTGGGCTGGATTATATACATTCCATGGAGGAGAAGGTTAAATTGTATGATGTATGGATGAATGGATTAGATTGTAAAGAGTCAGTGGAAGAATGGGATGGACTTCATGTGGTCCACTAAAGGTTGTGTTAGATTGGACGTGGTTTACAGAAGAATGGGTTACATTGTAGATATTTAATTGGAAATGTTGGTTAGTTTTCTCTGTGCAGTGAGTAATCAATGCCTGGAATGAATCTGTGGAACCATATCCTGGTATGCACTTATACCCTCAGGGGAGAGGGAGAAAAATCTTAACCTGTGGTTTGTACAGTTTGTTCATCCACAACTTTTGCAATCAACCTGAGGTCCCATACTGTTGAAAAGTTGGACCAGGCAAGGGATGGAAGTGAATTGTTTGCCTTGGTCAGTTGTGACACAACAACAGGTATTGGCTCAGATCATGTCGATCCATAGCTGGCAATTCTGTAGAGAATGCCACCTAACCTTGAGAAA
The DNA here is from genome assembly GCF_009764475.1 of Pristis pectinata. Classification (NCBI taxonomy): domain Eukaryota; kingdom Metazoa; phylum Chordata; class Chondrichthyes; order Rhinopristiformes; family Pristidae; genus Pristis; species Pristis pectinata. The sequence goes on from NC_067409.1 coordinate 6,743,173, forward strand.
TGATGAATATAATGGAAGCCGGAAAGAACTTAAACAAGGAATCAGGAGGGTTAAAATGTGCCACAAAATGCGAGCAGGATTAAGGAGAATCCCAAGGCATTTTATACATACACCAATAACAAGAGGGTAGCTAGGGAGAAGGTAGGACCATTCAAGGACTGAGGGAATATATGCCTGAAGCTGGAGAAAGTGGGCGAGATACTAAACGAGTGCTTTCATTGGTATTCACCGTGGAGAAGGACATGGAGGAGAGTGAGACCATCAACTCAGTTACTTCGTTCAAATGAATGAGATTGCACTGTCAGGGCAGGAGGTGGAAACAGGTAGAATAGCAATGTTTAAGAGGCATTTAGACCAGCACATGAACAGGCAGGGGACGGAAGGATATCGACCATATGCAGGCAGATGGGATTAGTTTAAGTTGGCATCATGGTCGACACTGACATCACGGGCCGAAGGGCCTGTTCCTGCGCTGCATTGTTCCTTATTCTTAATTGGCAAAACTGATCAACAAGATCATTCAGTTGTGTTGTGTTAACTGTAAGGAGAGGTTGGTCAAACTTTGATTGTTTTCTCTGGAGCTTCTGAGACTGAGGGGAGACCTGATAGAGGTTAATAAAATTATGAGAGGGATCGATAGGGTAAATATTCACAATCTTTTTCTCAGGGTAGAAATGTCAACTACTAGAGGACGTAGCTTTAAGGTGAGAAGGGGAAAGTTAAAGGAGATGTGCAGGGTAGATTTTACATAGAGAGTGGTACATACCTGGAACATGCTGCCAGGGGAGATGGTAGAAGCAGACACAATAGTGGCATTTAAGAGACATTTATGCAGGGAATAGAAAGATATGGTTCATGTGCAGGCAGATAGGTTTACTTTCATTTGGCACCATGGTTGGCACAGACATTGTGGGCCGAAGGGCCTGTCCCTGTGCTGTACTGTTCTATGGTGAGTATGTGGGTCAACTTGTACCTGGCTTCCACATCTGTACGTTGCAACAAGGAAGTCAGGAGTGAGCTGTAGGCCTGTGGTATCCAATCCTTCAGCTTTACAGATGGCTGACATAGGTAGTGCAATCCCATTCATTTGCACGGAGTAACCAAGTTGATGGTATGTGCCGGTATTTATTTTATTTTATTTATTTAGTATTTTTAATTGATTTCTAACACAAAAATGTTTTTTAGTCATAGAGTCATACAGCATGGAAACCAGCTCGTTAGCCCAAAGTGTCCATGCCGACCAAGATTCTCATCTGAGCTAGTCCCATTTTCCAGCGTTTGGCTCATATTCCTCTAAACTGTGTACCTGTCCAAGTGTCTTTTAAATGTTGTTAATGTACCTGCCTCAACCACTTCCTCTGGCAGCTCATTCCAAATACCGACCACTCTCTGGATGAAAAAGGTTGCCCCTCAGTTTCCTATTAAATCTCCCATCTCTCACCTTAAACCTATGTCCTCCAGTTCTTGATTTCCCAACTCTGGGAAAACAAGTGAGTGCATTTAGTCTTTTTATATTTCTCTTAATTTTTATTATTAATCCATTTGAAGATCTTCAGAGACATTTAAAAACTCTTTGAAGACCTCCAGGTAGTAGTTGTCAAGGGGCCAAAACATTCTGGAGCATGGCCTCAGGAACAATCACCTGAACTGCAGTCTCCAAACGTGACCATTGGACCTCAGAGGATGAGGCAGTGAGACCTCCAATTCGATTAGACCCACAGGGCCACAGAAAGTGTTGCCACGAGAAACACAATGAGCATGAGCAGTTGGCTGGATCAAGCACGCATCTGATTAATTTCCTTTGCTACCACAGGCACTGGCCAGCAGGTTGCTTTGCATTTCATCTCTATCAGTGGTGGGGAAGGCACAGCTGCCCTAGGAGAATGCAGAGACGTAACAGCGGATCATTTTGTTCGCTTTGAAGCAACAAACCCATATGTTTATTCTCAAAAGGTGCTCACCCTCTGCAATGCTACGTAAGTACAACAGTTTTTCCTAATGTGCAACGGTTAGGTATTGGAGACTTCTTGCTTGAAGCAACGAGAGAAATTGGAGACACAAGAGATGGCAGATACTGGAATCTGGAGCAAAAAAAAAGCTGCTGGAAAACTCAGTGGGTCAAGCAGCATCTGTGGAGGCAAAGGGATGGTCACCATTTCGGTCAAGACCCTGCATCAGGATTGAGAGTACAGAGGGAAGATAGCCAGTATATAGGTGTGAGAGGGAGGAGTGAGGCAGAGGCTGGTGGTATATTGGCCTTGAATTATTCCAAAGAAATTTAAATGTCAATTGACCCACAACAAATGATCTCAATTGTTTGTGGTCACTCCTGAGATGTGCCCATCAAGGTCGCTCATTTACAGACCAATGCAGCCATGCAACACCAGCTTGAGGCTAGGTTTATATCTTCTGGAGTTTACATGGGTGAGAGGAGGGCTTGACAGAAACAGAAAAGATCCTAGTTTTGACAGGGTAGAATTGGAGAGATTTCCAATGAGTCATGACCCTCTGAGAGGAAAAAAAATCACCTAATCACCAAATTTCTGTCTTAAATGGGCAACCCCTTGTTTATAAACAGTGTTTAAAATCATAGAATTGGAGAAGATATTTGCTCTAATGGAAGCATTTAGAAATAGGGGTCACTGTTTAAAAACAAGGGGTTGCCCATTTAAGACATAAATTAGGTGATTCGGTGATTTTTTTTCCTCTCAGAGGGTCGTGATTTTTTGGAAATCTCTTCCTCAAAGTGTAGTGGAAACAGTTTTTGAATTTCTTTGAGGCAAAGTAGATAGGAAGGTTGGAAGGCTTGACATAAGGAGAGATTGGATAGGCTGGGACTGCTTTCCTTGCAGTGAACGAGGCTGAGGGATGACCTTATAGGAGTCTATAAAATCATGAGGGTCATAGAAAGGATAGAAAGTTACAATATTTTTCCCAGGGTAGGGGAGTCTAAAACTAGAGATCATAGGTTTAAGGTGAGAGGGGAAAGATTTAAAGGAGACCTGATAGGCAAGTTTTTCACACAGAGGGTGGTGGGTATATAGAATGAGCTGCCAGAGGAAGTGGTTGAGGCGGGTAAATTACAACATTTAAAAAGCATTTAGACAGGTACATGGATAGGAAAAGGTTTAGTGAGAGATGGGCCAAACACAGGCAAATGGGATTAGCATAGATAGGCACCTTAGTCGGCATGGACGAGTTGGGCTGAAGAGCCCATTTCTGTGCTGTACAACTCTATGAATCATGAGATGATAAGCAAGATGGTGAAAGATTAATGGGGTGGATGGGAATGGAGAGTTGAAGTTATAGTCAGATTGGGTATGATCTTGTTAAATAGTGAAACAGGCCTGAGGAGCTGAAAATGAGAAATGAGTTCATACTAAAAGGAGTGTACAAAGGGCAACAAAGGCAGGAGACTCAGAGAAATGGTGGCAGAGCTGTGCAAATGAAACCCTGCCGGTCTCAGTGGGCATATCTCAATTAAGTGCATACTAATATTTTAGCACGACATTGTTATGTGCAAGTTTCTGTGGATACATTCCATGGGAGGAGGCAGCAATCTGTTAAGTCACTTCTTTATGTTTGCACATGCATTTGGGCTATTGTATTCTAGTGCCTATACATAATTGGTGGGAGGTTTGGATGTGCCCATCAGCCAAATTGGTTGGGAAACTGGTGTAAATCTAGCGTCAGTTTGGCTCAGTTAATTACACTTACAGCTCCAAGTAAGAATATTATAGCTCAACTCCCACACCAGAGACTTGAACAGAAAATTTTAGCTGACGTCGCAAGGCAGTACTGATCAAAGAGGTGTCAACTGTTAAACTGAGGTCCGTGCCTGCTCTCACAGGTGGATGTAAAATGTCCTATAATGTTATAAAGTTATAGAGTCACACGTCATGGAAACAGGCCCTTTGGCCCATCATGTCAATGCTGACCTTTTTGCCCTTCTACACTACTCCCATTTGCCCACATTAGGACTGCATCCTTCTATGTTGTGAAACAGCTGGAAAATTATCCCTGGTGTCCTGGGCAATATCTATCCCTTAGCCACAAGAAGATTTGGTCCTTATCACATCATGGTTTGACTCCACTGATAAAGAGTTGTAGAGTGATGTCAGTTGTTGAGTCTCTGCACCCTTTGAACTGGTACTGGGAAAAAACAAATTTGCAAAAGGGAGTAAACAAGGGAATACTGAGCAGCATCTGTTGAGATAGAAACAGTTAATGTTTCAGGCTACTCGCCTGGTGGAAAACTGATGAGGTAGATGAAGAGCATGTCTTTATGCTGATGAGAAAATAGCACTGGGACACATTGTTATGTCGAGGAAGCTAGACTAAGCTCACTCACTATCCATTTTTGAACGACTGCCTTTTTATCCAATGTTGACACATAGACATCACTGGTACAGTGGCACAGCTGTCTCACAGCTCCAGAGACCCGGCTTCAATCCTGACCTCCGGTGCTCTCTGTGTGGGGCTTACACCTTCTCCCTGTGACCACGTTCTCCCCATGACCACGTTCTCCCCATGACCACTTTCTCCCCGTGACCATGTTCTCCCCGTGACCACGTTCTCAGTGTGACCATGTTCTCGCCGTGACCATGTTCTCGCTGTGACTTCCCAATGACATACTAGTTGGTGGGCCAATCAGTGAGCGTAAATTAACTCGAGTATACTAAGTGGGTGGAAGGAGAATCAGCGGGAGTTGATGGTAATACAGGAGAGAATAGGTTATAGAGAAATAAAGGGGGGCGGGATTGATGGGTTTGCTGAGAGCTGGCATAGACTCGATGGGCTGAATGGTATCCTTCTAAGGAAATAGGATAACAGAATAAAATGTCGCTATCTAATACCCACGCATAATTGTTCTTGAGAAGCAGGTGGTGAACTGCTTTCTTAAACCACTGCAATCCTTCTGAAGTTATTCCCATGGTGTTAGTAAGAGTGTCTGGTGCACATCAGTGGATTGCTCGTGTCAGCCTCAGTGTTGTGGGTGTGGGGTTACATATGCCAGATCACTAGTCACACAAAGGGCTGAATAGCCTCCTGTACTGTAAAACCTGCCCACTGATCCACTCTAAGCTTGCACATAAAAAACCTGACACACTGGCAAACAGAAACCAGGCATTGTTTAAATGGAGAGGAGTACTTTTAAACTTGCATACATTGCCAGGTATAGGTGGGCATTCTGGGGTGGTTGCCTTGGGATTTGTTTCAGATCAGGTTATTAGGTTTTACTAAATCATCTAACAGCAACAAAAGGAGTTCTGTTTACTTACATAAAGAGTTTGTAGATCCTGTAATCTGCCCTCGTTTGCAGGCACGTGGATCTTCCCTTTTGTTGGCAAATACTTAAACCAAATCTGGTGTGCGCTATTCCCGGAGAGTCTATTGAACACACTAACCTGGATTACGAGCGAGATCTAAAATCAGCCTTTCACATCTGCCCAGAGAATGGGGTCATGGAACCTCACCAGGACCACGAGTTCGTCATCACTTATTTCCCGCAAGAGGTGAGAAGTGTTCGCCTGTGGATGCAAGATTTGCGAATTGTTGTCTATAGTAGCCTTGCCTTGCCAACATTTTCCTGGTAACTGTGGTTTTCCCTCAAAGTTAGCCTGGAGAGATTGGAAACACCACTGAGAAAATGATGGCAATCATGTTTCAGGGTGTTTTATTCTGCAACAGTAATACATGAGAGCAACAGGTATCTGAGTCTGTCTGACTCCTTTAACTCAAAACCTCTAACATTGTGATGATCTAAAATACAGTGCCCAAAGGGGTTGGGTGAACAGATTCAATAGGATTTAATGAATTGCCTCGGCATAGTAGGCTACGGTCCAAGTGCTGGTAAATGGGATTCGTATCGATGGTTACTTGATGATCAGCCTGAACATGGCTGGCCAAAGGGCCTGTTTCTGTGCTGCATGACATTATGACTCCAGGAACTGGAAATACACTTGAAAATAAAATACGTTGTGGATCATGGGAAAGAACAGGACCCTGGAACTAATTGGATAGTTCTTTCAAAGTGTTAGCACAAGCATGATGGGCAGAACAGCCTGCTTATGTGCTGGAAGATGCTACAAACCTATCCCATGATTAAGCAGATCATTTATTGATTTCTGCTCATGTCAATAAGGAAGGTCCACGTGTCCTGCCCATTATCTGTTCTTCCCTGGTTTCCAGCTCTTACCATTGGTTTGGATGAGGTCTCTTTCAATTTGTTACACCATCCTTCCATTCCACCAACCGTATTGCTTTCCCAATGTCATCAGCACTTTCCCCATCGAGGCAGAAGGTCACAGCTCAAGAGTTAGTTCATAATCCAGATGGACACTCCAGACAGTGCCATCTTTCACATGAGGTGTCAAACTGAGAATTAGAACATTAAACACTACAGCAAAGGAACAGGCCCTTCAGCCCACCATGTCTGTGCTGACCATGATGCTAATTTAACTGTACTTCCACCTGCATATGGTCTATATCCCTCCATTCCCTGCTTGTCCATGTGCCTGTCTAAATGCCTCTTAAATGTTACCATTGTATCTGCTTCCACCATCACTCCATTTAGAGCACCTACCACTCTCTGTGTAAAATAAACTTGCCTTGTAAATCTTATTTAAACTTTCCCCATCTCACCTTAAAGCTAAACCCTCTAGTATTTGACAAGATAAATAATACAGGCTCAGAAATATTTTTGAAAGATAGTCTGAAGTAGTAATGTTGAACTGTCCTCTCAGTTTACAGCACTGAAAGATGCTTATGTCTTCTATTCAATCTCTGTTTTGAGTGGTCTTATTTCGTTTCACAGCTGAAGGAGTATCACAGTGTGTTTTACCTTCTCCTGCGTGACATTCCTGAACCTTCAAATGCCAATGAATGTATCGCCGGTAGTAGGTAAATTATTTCCAAGGTATTCGTATTGGTTTATTATTGTCACTTGTACTGAGGTACAGTGAAAAACTTGTCTTGCATACCGATCGTACAGGTCAATCCATTACACAGTGCAGTTACATTGGGTTAGTACAGAGTGCATTGAAGTAGTACAGGTAAAAACAATAACAGTACAGAGTAAAGTGTCACAGCTACAGAGAAAGTGCAGTGCAATAAGGTGCAATGTCACAACAAGGTAGATCGTGAGATTAGACTCCATCTCATCGTATAAGGGAACCGTTCAATAGTCTTATCACAGTGGGGTAGAAGCTGTCCTTAAGTCTGGTGGTACATGCCCTCAGGCTCCTGTATCTTCTACCTGACAGAAGAGGAGAGAAGAGAGAATGACCAGGTAGGTGGGGTCTTTGATTATGCTGGCTGCTTCACCAAGGCAGCGAGAGGTAAAGACAGTGTCCAAGGAGGGGAGGCTGGTGTCCGTGATGCGCTGGGCTGTGTCCACAACTCTCTGCAGTTTCTTGCAGTCCTGGGCAGAGCATTTGCTGTACCAAGCCGTGATGCATCCAGATAGAATGCTTTCTATGGTGCATTGATAAAAGTTAGTGAGAGTCAAAGGGGACAAACCGAATTTCTTTAGCCTCCTGAGGAAGGAGAGATGCTGGTGAGCATTCTCGGCCGTGGCATCTACGTGATTTGACCAGGACAGGCTGTTGGTGATGTTCACTCCCAGGAACTTGAAGCTCTCAACCCTCTCAACCTAAGCACCGTTGATGTAGCACTCCTCCCAGCACTCACACTGGCTGGCAAGGTGAGCTTCAACCTTTTGGACCTGAAGTCAAGAGGGTGTTCTGGGGCTCAGCATTTCATAAGAAACAAATAAGGGAGAAATGAATAAAGAATAATGTTGATACCCTGAGTTTGAAAAGGTTGCATGGTAGCTCATGTGCGTGTAAGTGCTGACATGGTCTCGAGAGGAGAATCCAGGTGCCCTAACTTGGAAAAACTCACCACACAATGAAAAAAATGTCCTAGAACTGCAGACATGTTGGACTATCCAAACAGATGTTTCCCATACTGAAGTCCACTTCCAATATCCTGGGCCACACTGTCTAAAGGTTTTAGAAAAGTTGATAACAATGGATGGTTAGGAGAGCCTTTTGTTCCCTCGTTATCTTTATTAGTCACATGTACATCAAAACACACAGTGAAATGCATCATTTTGCGTAGAGTGTTCTGAGAGCAGCCCGCAAGTGTCGCTATGCTTCTGGCGCCAACATAGCACGCCCACAACTTCCTAACCCATACATCTTTGGAATGTGGGAGGAAACCGGAGCACCCAGAGGAAACCCAGGCAGACACGGGGAGAACGTACAAACTCCTTACAGACAGTGGCCGGAATTGAACCCGGGTTGCTGGTGCTGTAATAATGTTATGCTAACCGCTACACTGCCGTGCCTGCCCCAATATCAGCTGATGTCAGAAGTGGGATTCACACCAAAGCCCCCATTTGCAGACCAGAACACTCCTGTTCCTCTGGAAGCAATTTCATTCCTTTGGCGCCATAGACCACTCGGCCACCCTGACAGCCCTTAAGATTAAGATCTTAATCTTATCTTGGCATTGCTGAGCTGCATCTATTGCTGGCATGCTCCACGTGCAACTCCTGCCACCCACCCTCCAGAGAGGTGCTGAAGTAGTGCAATGGGAGCATAAATGGAACGAATTTCAGCCAGACGTTTATAAGTGTTGTATCCAGACAATGGGCTCCCCAAGGAAGAAGTGGCCAGGAGGGATGGGCTATTAGCGTTAGACCAGAGCCCTGCCGAGACTGAAGGCTAGTGGCACATCAGGGGGCCTGGCAACAGCAGCATCATAGAACATAGAACAGTACATCACAGGAACAAGCCCTCCGGCCCACGATATTGTACTGATCTAAGCAAATGACACCTAATCCCTTCTGCCTGAACATGGTCCATATCCCTCCAATCCCTGCATATTCATGTTCCTATCTCAGAGCTTCTTTAATGCCTCTGTTGTTCTTGACTCCACCACCACCCCTGGCAGTGCATTCCAGACACCTACTACTATCTGTCTAAAAAACCTGCCCTGCCCATCTCCTTTGAACTTTCCCCCCTCACCTCTAGTATTAGACATTTCAACTCTGGGGAAAAGATACCAGCTGTCTACCCTATCTATGACTTCTATCAGGTCTTCCCTCAGCCTCCGCCGCTCCAGAGAAAACAACCCTAGTTTGTCCAACCTCCTGGTTGGACACCCACATTGATCCTGGACAGGAAAGGTTTAGAAGGTTATGGGCCAAATGCTGGCAAATGGGACCAGCTTGGATGGGGTATCTTGGTCGGCATAGACCAACTGGGCTGAATGGCCTGTTTCCGTGCTGTGTAACTCTATGACTTCTATGATCTCTATGACATCTGCTGCTAGATTCATGAAAGTTCAGAAACCTTTGATATTGCCACCATTTGAGCATCAGGCTCCTATGCAATGTCATGGGCTATCAGTCTCCTCTCATCCTGCTGGCTGTAAGCCTCTTTCCTCAAAACAAAGCCAGATTTTTAAAAAATGACCATGAAAGCTGTTAGAATCTTGTTAAAAAGCCTTCAGTTGGGATCCCTGAGAAGGGAATCCAGAACACCAAATACCCTCTGAGGGGAATTTAGCACCCTTTGCCCCCAATGGTTTATGCCTCAATCCATCCCCTGCCTCTCCATTCCTCATACCTTCTACATAAGAACGTGAGCAGGAGTCAGCTATCTGGCCCATCGAGCCTTCTCTGCCATTCAATAAGATCATGGCTGATCTGGCCGTGGACTCAACTCTACCTACCTGCCTTTTCCCCACAACCTTTAATTCCCCTACTAGCAAAAATCTATCTAACTGTGCCTTAAATATATTTAATGAGGTACTAATGAGGTATTATGAGGAAATGAGGAATTCTCTTCCCTGAGCAGAGAATTCCACAGATTTACTACACTCTGGGAAAAGCAGTTTCTCCTCATCTCTGTCCCAAATCTACTCCCCCGAATCTTGAGGCTATGTCCCCTAGTTCTAGTCTCACCCACTAAGCAGTTATAGACTGTATTGCTTGCAAGAGAGCCCGCTAGCATTTTCTCAGGACTACACCTTGTAGAACCCTTCTCTCTGCCACCAGTTCTTCCTTGGATAAACCCAAACAGACAACAGATTCACATGTTGGGTTGGCTTACCCCTATGGAAAAGGGGTAAGCCACTTAAGACTGAGATGAAAAGAAATTGCTTCTCCCAAAGACTGACGAATCCTTGGAGTTCTCTGTCACAGAGCATTTGAATCCATATTGTTAAATATCTTCAAAAAGGAGTTAGATATTATCTCAGGACTAGAGGGATAAAATGATATGAGGAGAAAGCAGGAACAGAGTACTGAATCTGGTTATTGAATGGTGGAGAAGGCTGAAAGGGCAAAAAGGCCAACACCTACTCCTACTTTCAATGTTTTCTATGTAAAATAAAATAAAATTCTCACAGAAAATACCCTTGATACAAACTAAATCCTCACTTTTCTTTTTAAATTTCAGGAAAAATAGCTTAGAAAGATCCCTAAAAGTCGTTTCCTCATCTGTCAGTGATATCATAGCAATGGAGATCGAGGTTAAAGGTTCCACTGACCCATTCCAGGTCCTGCTGAAACCTTATGCCATTCTCATCCCGGGTGAGAACTACATGAACACGACTTTGAAAAGGTATTTTCAGGTATGGAATTAAACTTAATCAGAATCAGAATCAGGTTTATTATCACTGACATACATTGTGAAATTTGTTGTTTTGCGGCAACAGTACAGTACCAATAAAATAAATAAAATAGTGTAAAGGAGGAATAACGAGGTAGAGTTCATGGGTTCATGGACCGTTCAGAAATTTGATGGCAGAGGGGAAGAAACTGTTCCCAAAACATTGAGTTGTGGGTCTTCAGGCTCCTGTACCACCTCCCTGATGATAGTAATGAGAAGAGGGCATGTCCCGGATGGTGAGGGTCCTTAGTGATGGATGCTGCCTTCTTGAGCCGGGAGGATTGTGCTTGTGATGGAACTGGCTGCGTCTACAACCCTCTGCAGTCTCTTTCGACCCTGTGCATTGGAGTCGCCCATACCAGGCAGTGATGCAACTAGTCAGATTGCTCTCCACTGAACATCTATAGAAATTTGCAAGAATCTTTGGTGACATACTAAATCTCCTCAAACTCCTAATGAAATGGAGGCACTGGCGTGCCTTCTTCATGATTGCATCTATGTGTTGGCCCAGGACAGATCCTCTGAGATGTTGACACCCAGCAACTTGAAGCTGCTCACCCTTTCCACCGCTGACCCCTCAATGAGGACTGGTGTGTGTTCTCCTGACTTCCCCTTCCTGAAGTCCACAATCAATTCCTTGGTTCATGCGTTGATAAAGCCAATCCAAGCATAGGGGCTAATTTTTCATGGGATATAACTGAAGAGTAAAGGAGTTTTACGAAACTTGTTTCCAACCCTAGCAGAACCATGTTTGCAAATCTGTGATAAAATAAAAAGAGAAGATGCTGGAAATACTCGGCAGATCAGGCCGCATCTGTGGGGAGATCAGCAGAGTTAATGTTTCAGGTTGAAGAAGTTTCGACCTGATACATTAACTCTGTTTCTCTTCCAACAGATACGACCTAACCTGCTGAGTATTTCCAGCAATTTCTGTCTTTATTTTAGATTTCCAGCATCTGCAGTTTTTGTTTTATTTTCACTTTGGAAAACTGTGCACTGTTCTGGTATCTATGTTTTAAAGAATAAAGAGAAAGGAAAAAAGTTACAAGACTTAAAACAAAAATAAGGTGTGTAGAAATTTCTTCTCTGTAGTGAATATTTGGACTTCCCTGCCCCAGAGAGACGTGGAGGCCAGATGATTAGATATATTTGAGGTTGAGATAGATGTTTGAAAGATTGAGGAATTGAGGGCTATGGGGAGTTGGCACAGAGGGGGAGTTGAGACCAGTGTAGATCATCCATGATCATATTGAATTCTGGGTAGTGTGGAGGAGCAGCGGGATCTCGGGGTCCATATCCACTGATCCCTGAAAGTTGCCTCACAGATGGATAGGGTAGTTAAGAAAGCCTATGGGATGTTAGCTTTCATTAGTCATGGGATCGAGCTTAAGAGCTACGAGGTAATGATGCAGCTCTACAAAACTCAGGTTAGGCCACACTTGGAATACTGTGTCCAGTTCTGGTCGCCTCATTATAGGAAGGATGTGGAAGCGTTGGAAAGGGTGCAGAGGAGATTTACCAGGTTGCTGCCTGGATTGGAGAGTATGGATTATGAGGAGAGACTAAGGGAACTAGGGCTTTACTCTTTGGAGAGAAGGAGGATGAGAGGAGACATGATAGAGGTGTACAAAATATTAAGAGGAATAGACAGAGTAGACAGCCAGCGCCTCTTTCCCAGGGCACCAATGCTCAATACAAGAGGGCATGGCTTTAAAGTAATGGGTGGGAAGTTCAAGGGAGATATCAGAGGAGGTTTTTTACCCAGAGAGTGGTTGGGGCATGGAATGCGCTGCCTGGGGTAGTGGTGGAGGCCGATACGTTGGTCAAGTTCAAGAGATTGTTAGATAAGCATATGAAGGAATTTAAAATAGGGGGATATGTGGGAGGAAGGGGTTAGATAGACTTGGGCGTGGTTTAAAGGTCAGCACAACATGGTGAGCTGAAGAGCCTGTATTGTGCTGTACTGTTCTGTGGTTCTATGGAGTGTTACCTGGTGGCTTACTCTTGCTCCTATTTTCTTGTGTTCTAGATAGCAGAACAGAGAACTTATAATTATCAGGTTAGAATGAATAGGACAAAGATGTTTACTCCAGGTAGGTGAGGGACTTTCTTTAAGATCATGAACATAAGAAATAGCAGCAGGGCCAGACCACATGGTCCCTTGAGCCTGCTCCGTCAGTCAATGAGATCAAGGCTGAGCTTTGGTCTCAATGCCACTATCCCTTTAGCTGTGATGCTAAATGAATAAATGAGATGAGTAGGACAAGTAGGAGGAGGATATATACAGTCAATGGAAGGGTACTAGGGAATGTTGGTGAACAGAGAGACCTTCATGTTCAAGTCCATTGTTCCCAGAAAGTAGCAACACAGGAGACAGAGTTGTGAAGAAGGCATATGGCACGTTTGCCTTCATAGTTTGGGGCATAGAATATAAAAAGTTGGGATGCTACATTGCAACTTTGCAAAACACTCGTTGGACTGCACTTGGAATATTGTGTGCAGTTTTGGTATAGGAAGGATATGGTTTTGTTGGAGAGAGTGCAGAGGAGATTTAGCAGGATGTTACCTGGATTGGTGCAGTTTAGTTGTGGGGAGAGATTGGATAGGCTGAGTTTGTTTTCCCTGGAGCGAAGGAGGCTGAGCAGTGACCTGATGGAGGTACATAAAATTATCAAAAGCATAGATACGGTAGATAGTCAGAATCTTTTTTCCCATGTTGGGGCTATCAAAAACAAGAGGGCGTAGGCTTACGGTGAGAGGAAGGAGTTTTAAAGGGGATTTGAGAGGAAAGTTTTTTTGCACAAAGAGTGGGTGATATCTGGAACTTGCTGCCAGAGGAGGTGGTGGAGTCAGATACAATCACTATGTTTAAGAGATATTTAGACAGACACTCAAATAGACAAGGTATAGAAGGATATAGACCTAATGTGGGCAAATGGGATTAGTACAACTGAGCAAAAAGGTCAGCACGGACATGGTGGGCCAAAGGGCCTGTTTGTGTGCACCCCTAAGACTCTAAGAGTCTGGGTCTCAACATGTGGAGAATTGGTGCCAGTAACCCATTAATTTAACCACATAGTAGGTGAAGGTCCTGACTTGTAACAATCCTATTGGTGTCAAATGAGTAAAGCACACAAATGCATTCAGTTATCCTGTGTATTGTCTTATCCGCAGATGTGGAACAACGGCAGATCAGCCGTCTACTTCGAGTGGGAGAGTGTGCATGATACTCACATCTTGGAGGTGATACCACCTTGTGGCGCAATAGGTAATGTCATATTATCCCCTGCCACCTTCATTGGGACTGGTGCAAAGGTTTGCCCGAAGATTGGAAGAAATGTGGTTGTCATTTTAGAATATGATTAAACATTCTTAAAGTTCTATAAAGAAGAAATGAAAGAAAGTATGTTCCATTCTATTGTTGTCACTGTTGTCAGAAGTGATTCAATCAAGTCCTTCTCCAGAACTCGAGCAATAAACCAGACTGACACATCATGCAGTACTGAGGGTTGTGCTGCTCTGTCAGAAATGCTCTGTTTTAATTGAGACATTAACCTTGGCTCGGTGTGCATGCCACCTCTCTTTGTAAGTTTATTTGTTATGTACTGTGGACATTACTGGCATTTCTTGTCCATCCCTAACTCCCCACTGTAGTGAGTTGCTGGGCCATTTCAGAAGGCAGTTAAGGATCAACCACATTGGTGGGTCTGGACCTGCACGTAGGCCAGGAGAGGTAAAGATGTCAGATTTCCTTCCCTGAAAGACATTATGGACCAGATGAGTTTTTAATGACAATTCAATGGTTTCCTGACAACATTACTGATATGGGCTTTAATCCCACACTTACTGTATGTAAACAGCAAACTGCTGAGATGATGTTCAAGCTCACACTCAAAATAAAACATAGAGTTACAACAACAGAAAAGGTCCCTTTGACCATTCATGTCCATGCCAATCATCAAGTACCTGACTCTACTAATTCCATTTACCAACATTCGGCCCATTTCATTCTATGCCTTGGCCATTCAAGTGCTCGTCTACATACTTAAATGTTGTGAGAGTCTCTGCCTCCACCATTGCCTCAGGCAGTGTGTTCTAGAATCTAACCACCCTCTGGGTTGAAAAGTTCTTCCTCAGGTCCCCTCTAAACCTCTTACCCCTCACCTTAAACCTAAGCTTTCTTGTCTGAGGCATCTCTGCCATGGGGAAACGTTTCTTGTTATCCACCCTATCTTTGCTCTCCATAATTTTTTATATCCCTATCAGGCCCCACTCAGCCTTCACTGCTCCGAGGAAAACAAACTGAGTCTATCCAATCTCTCAAAACTAAATCCCTCCATTCCCGATCCCCTCTAACCTCTTACTCCTCAACTAAAACCCATGCCCTCTGGTTTTAGACACCTCTGCTCTGGAGAAATAGTTTCTCACTAGTTACCCTTTCTAAGCCCCTCATAGTTCTGTACACCTTAATCAGGTGCCTCCTTAGCCTTCTCTACCCCAAAGCAAACCCAGCCAATCCAGTCTGTCCTCATAACTGAAACTCTCAATCCCAGGCGACATCCTTGTGAAATCTCCTCTTATCGTCTCCAATGTAGTCATGTCCTTCCCATAATCTGGTGACCAGAACTGCATAGAGTACCCCAGCTGTGGCCTCACCAACGTTGTATGATTACCTCCCTAGTGTTATATCCTCTGCCCCAGTTATTGAAGGCGGGTATCCATATGACTTCTTCACCACCTTACCTACCTGTGCTGCCACCTTCAGAGATCTTTGTATTAGTATTGGTATGGGTTTATTATTGTCACTTGCACCAAGGTACAGTGAAAAACTTGTCTTGCAACACTTGTCTTTACACTTAAGGTCCTTCTGTTCCTCAATTTCCATTTGCCATTTCTCTGACCATCTTACCAAATGATCAATATCATTGTGTTACTTATGACCACTCACTTTACTGTCAACAACTCCACCAATGTTTGTGTGTCTTCTATAAACTAGCTAATCATACTTCCCATATCTCATACAAATTGTTAATGTAAGCAACAAGCAGTAAGGGACCCTGCACCAATCCCTGTGCTGCACCCCTGGTCACAGGTTCCAATTACAGAAGCAACCCTCCCATCATCATTCCCTGCCTCCAATCACCAAGCCAAATTTGGATCCAATTTGCTAATTTGTCCTATATCCCATGTGTTCCTAACTTTTGGACCAGGCTCCCACATAGGAACTTTGTTAAAGACCTTTCTGAAGTCCATGAACCCACATTGCTAAAATAAATTGTTTGGGCAATATCATGTGTGTGTGCTACTGCTGTGACAAATTTGCTTTATTAAAACACCATGATCTTTCCCAGTACATCCTTCCTGTAGCGTGGTGACCAGTACTGCACACAATACTGTAAGTGTGATCTACCCAATGTTTTGTACAACTGAGCATGATGTCCCAACTCTTAGGCTCAATGCCTTGGCCTATGAAGACAAGCATACCAAATGCCCTTTTCACTACCCTATCTACCTGTGTCACCACTCTCAGGAAGCTATGGACTTGCACCCCAAAGTCTCTCTGTACATCAACGGTGCTAAGGTCTCTGTTATTTACTCTATATATCCAAACAAAAGCTGACCTCCCAAATCGCATTACCTTGCACTTGTCTGTCATTAGTCTGCATAGCTTTCCAGTTGCTCTATGTCCAGCTGTATCTTTAAACAACCTTCTTCATTATCTGTGACTCCACCAATTTTAGCATCATCTGCAAAGTAACTAATGACCTACGTTATCATCCAAGTCATTTATATATATATTACAAATAACAAAGGTCCCACCACTGATCTGTGCAGTATGCCACTTGTTACAGATTTCTAGTAAGGGAAACGCTCATCTACCACTACCCTCTGCCTCATACTCTCAGGCACGGTAGTGTAGGGGCAGGCATGGTAGTGTAGGGCAGGCACGGTAGTGTAGCGGTTAGCATAACGCTATTACAGCACCAGCGACCCGGGTTCAATTCCAGCCACTGTCTGTAAGGAGCTTGTACATTCTCCCTGCGTCTGCTTTGATTTCCTCTGGGTGCCCCGGTTTCCTCCCACATTCCAAAGACATGCGGGTTAGGAGCTGAGGGCATGCTATGTTGGCACCGGAAGTGTGGCAACACTTGCAGGTTACCCCCAGAACACTCCACGCAAAAGATGCATTTCACTGTGTGTTTCAATGTACATGTGACTAATAAAGATATCTGATCTTATATCATCAGCCAATTTTGGATCCAGTTCACCAACATGCCTCTGATCTCTTGTGCCTTAACTGTCTTTGCAATTTCACTGTTTATATTAACATTAATTGTTCATTAGTCTCTAACTAGTTTAACACTTGCCTTTAAACTAATTCTGACTGGACTTTTCTGCATTCTTTAAAGAGGCCAATAATTACTGTGACCTGGAACTATTGCTTACCGGAAGCAAACCCGAGAAAATGGCCCACCATCTGCAGTGTCACATCAGACACCATGAAGACCCAGTCAACCTTTATGTGGAGGCAACCTTTGTGGTTAGTATGATATCAGGCTGTGATGTACAAGCATGAATTCACCATAACATGTCGCTGGGCAAATGCCTTTCAGGATCATTCATGAAACCTGTTGACAGCTGACCCTATTTTCCCAGGACTCACTGCAGGAAAAATTTGCAGGCATCTTGGGAGGCCATTTCCAAAAGATGCATAAAACATATTTACTAGAATGTGGATCAATGATCCAGAATTCTGGCCACAAGTCTATTAATTTTACCACCATGCCACCATGCACCTTAGAGCTGTTGCATCGGTGTGGTATTAAAGGGGTGTTGCACTGTCAAAATTGCCATCTTTTGGGTTGGAGTTAAACCAATCTGTCCTTCCATGTGAATTTTAAGGACTTTCTATCACACTATTTTGAGGAAAAGCAGAGGACTTCTTTTGAGTTCTGGTCAACTATTATTTCACAATCAACAGTGCTAAAAACAAGTTGGTTGTGATAACTATTGGCCAGAACAACATTCCTGTCTGTGCGCAAATTGCTTGTAGGTTTTGCTAAAGTAAAATGATGACCACTCTTAAAAAATATACTGAAGTGACTTGGGAACATCCTGAGGCTGTGGAAGATTCAGTATGAATGTAAGACTTTTTGTTTCTACTGATGCCATATTGAAAGTGCCATATTGGATGTGTTCAGCTCTCCGATACCCTGTTGATGTTCAGCTTCGCTGCTCAAAAAGGGAAGCGTTGGGTGAAATATCAGACGTCTGCTGGCATATACAGAATCAAATCCAAGATACTGACATTAGGATTTAAGCACTGAGCCATCAGAGGAACTCAATGTAGTGGAGAGAACTCAGTCATCACCACATTGGCTCCTGGTACCTCAGTTCCCTCTGTCCTTATTTTTGTCACCTCCAGTCCTGCTTGTGTTGTTAGCCTTACTGGCAGGACCTCATTTATTACCAATCCCTAATTACTCTGAGAAGGTCGTGTGATAACAAGGCTGTATCTGATGGACGTAAGTTTCCAAAAGGTACTTTCCTTTCTTTTCACTGTCAGTTCATTGTTGAAATACATGAACTCCTACCACTGTACCAGTCTTAAATAATAACTCAACGGCACCAATATACAATCACTAAGCCTTCAGCTGACTTTTCACTGAGTCATATAGTCAGACAGCATGGAAACAGGTCCTTCGGCCCATCAATTCCATGCTGACCATCAAGTACCCATTTACATTAATCTTGCACAAACCAATTTTATTCTCCTCACATTCGCGTCAACTTCTACTGCTCCCCCAGATTCTACCACTCACCTACCTACCTGGGGCAATTTACAATGGCCAATTGACACACCAGCCTGAACGTCTTTCATTCTCACCTTTCTCACACCTCTGTTGCAAATGATCTTATTGTATTTTTTTCAGGGTCCCCAGGTTTGTATAGACCTTCCATCTCTGGATTTCTGCCTGGTAAGGTTTGGAACCAGTGCCACTCGCAGCCTGCACATCAAGAACATGTGCCAGCTGTCAGCATCATGGTCTTTGCAAGAGAGTCCTGCATGCCTGAGTGAGCGGGGTGAAGAGGTAGGGGCAATTTTGGAACCCAAGAGATCTGTTATCTGAAATTTACATTTCTCCCTCACTTCATGAATTTGCTAATACTGTATATAACAAAAATGGAGTGTAATTACTCTCACAACTGACGGTACAGCCAAACACAAACGTAACCTCTCTGCTGCAGCTCAGCGTGTCCCCTCCCTTCCATTGTCAGATCTCCAATCTTTAAAATGCATTGCAGCACCTCCCAAAACTCTACTACCAAGAAGGACAACAGCAACATGGATACCCCTCCAAGTCACATCATTCTGACAATATCACAATATTACTTGATCGTCACTGGGCCAAAATCTTAGGGCTTTTTAACTGACAGTACTTTGAAGTACCTTCAGCATAAGCAGTGCTGTGGGACAAGAAGGCGGCTCAGTTTTTTAATATAAACGTTTAATAACTAAAGGCTCTGCAAAAGACAACCAGTGTCAAAACACTACAACTAATAAAGAAAAGAAACTAAGCAGCTACATAACTGCAGCAAAATAATGCGAACTAAACACCTGCAAAATGCACCCGCAACACAGCAGAGAAAAACAACCGCTAAATGCACCACGCAACGCTTCACAGAAGAATCGCATTCTCACTGTCCACGACACACGTGATCCCCTGAGGGGCCCACCGAGTGCGGAACTCAACCAGGGTGCCCACAGAAGGTGGCTCATTGCCTCCTTCTGAAGGACACAAGGAGGGGCATTAAGTGAAGCCTACATTCCATTACTAAATAAAAGAATAACAGCTATGGATATAACTGATGATTTGGCAATGTAGTTAAGTGCAACTGGTGTGTGTCACACGAACCAGGAGGATCCCAAATTCCTCCTCTGTTCTGTGATGACTTAGGCCACTTAGGACTGAAGGCAGGAACCCGTTATTCATCTAAAGTGGTAACTCGGTTTATTATTGTCACATGTACCGATGTACAGTGAAAAACTTTGTTTTGCATGCCATCCGTACAGATCATTTCAGAGTCAAAGTCAAAGTCGAGTTTATTGTCATCTGCACAAGTCCATGTGTGCACAGGTACAATGAAAAACTTACTTGCAGCAACATCACAGGCACATAGCATCAGATAAGCAGCATTTACAAGACATATATAAATTAAACACAATTTTAATGAGAGAGAACACAATTAGAATGAAAAAACAATGTCCATTTTAATGCAAAGTGATCAAAGTGGTCGTGTTGCTAAACTCTAGCGATTAGATCACATCACATCAGTACATTGAGGTAGTACAAGGGAAAAGCAATAACAGAATGCAGAATATAGTGTTACAGTTACAGAATGTGATGATATTGAGTGCACCATCTGAGAGCTCTAAACTTACAGTAAGTCAAGACTTTAAGCCCGGTCTGGTATAAGTATCTATGAGTACCCTCACTATAGGGAGGTTATACCGTATCAACCTATACTTCAGGGGCTTATTTACTTCACTACTTTTGTCTCTACGGAAAGGTCTCGCTGTCAATAATCACTGTCTCGAGCAGTGTGTCCTCCCTCCCAACCAAGGAGGAGATACTTCCAGCTAATGAAGCAGTCTAAGTGCAGTTTATTTCACTTTAAGTGAGTCACGTTTATTTCCAATAAGTAATTCTTTGTTAAGAACTTACAAAGGATTTCCAAACACAAGTACAATTCTTACAAGCTAAAAAGTCATACCAACAATGTTAGTATGTTAGAATTCAAGAATGTTAAACCTCGAACGTTAACCCCAAAACTAAACTCTTCGTGTGTGTGTGTGACAAAGTCCAAAACTCCCAGTTCCTGAATGGTTCTTAAGGTTCAGCTCCGCAAGCCATAAGGTGAAACATGAGCAAGGGCTTCTTCAACAACCACCGTTGTCTGAAGATAAGATGTAGATGTAGAAAAACATAGAGAGAGTACATACGAAATCCAAATGTTCCACGATGGAACCCAAACGACACTTCAGTGTTTACTCGGTAGTGACTTCCTCACCCCGAAAAGCATCCGAACCGTGGTCGTCCACACACAAATACCTGTTTCCTTCTACAGGTCAGCAACAAAGTGAACTCCACCGGATTACTTCCAACTTCCATACATGGATTTCAGTGGCAAACACAGTTATTGTTTCTCATCCATCGATAGAGAAAACAAGCAGGCTGGTGTCTCTCTCCCTTCTCTCTCTCTCTTTCTTCTTCTTCTGACTTCTTCAACAACGTCATTACGTCCTTTATCTTCTATTGACGTAAGCACGCCCCACACACACATACACACACACTCTCCATCTTAAAGGGACTTTCACTGAGTCCGTAACACTAGCAACTTGTCTGTTGCAAAAACCAAAGGCTGAAGAATGAATTCTAGGTCTTCTTTCTGCCACCCCTTCTCTCTGTCATTTCATTCTGTCATTCCTACCTACCCTGACCGCCTTCTAACATTTATACTGTTTTTCCACTTAGGTGACATCATTGGCATGTGATGTTTTCCAACCACATTTTCAGGCCAGGTGACTGGAGTGTTTAATTGGGTTAACGTGGACCCCATTGTTTTGCCTTGGTTAAATTTGAGGCCAATGTGGACCCCATTGTTCTCTTGTTTATGTCAAGAGGCTGCACAGGGAATATTGGTTAGAAGTTTCACTTAGCAAACAACAAACATCTCAAGCCTTGGACAATTTCTGTTGTTTCTTCCAAAGGGAATTTAGCCTAGTGAACAACAACTTCTTGACCTTTGGACAGGTTATGCTGCTGTGTTTAAAAAAAAATGAGGTTAACAATAAGCCCCTTGGGGCCTGGAATGTGAATATCCATCACAAGAGAAAGTGCAGTGCAGGCAGACAATAAGGAGCAAGGCCATGACGAGGTAGATTATGAGGTCAAGAGTCCATCTTAATGTATGAGAGGTCCGTTCAATAGTCTTATAACAGCAGGATGGTACGTGCTTTCAGGTTTTCGTATCTACTCCGTGATGGGAGGGAGGAGAAGAGAGAATGTCCGGGGTGGGAGGGGTCTTTAATTATGCCGGCTACGTTACTGAGGCAGTGAGAAATGTAAACAAAGTCCATGGAGGGGAGGCTGGTTTTTGTGATTAAATTGAAAATTTAGAAACTTTTCCCGTGCAAAATGATGTGGATACTGCAAGACAGTTGAAAGTTTCAAACTCAGTGGGTCAGGCAGCATCTGTGGAGGGAAATGGACAGTTGACATTTTGGGTCTTGACGTCAACTGTCCATTTCCCTTCACAGATGCTGCCTGACCAGGTGAGTTCCTCCAGCAAGTTGTTTTTTGCTCCATTTTCCAGCATTTGCAGTCTCTTGTGTCTTCTGAAAGTTTCAATAACTATAATCTACAGATTTTTGTTGGGGAAGGCTATTGAAGTTACTGGAGCAAAGGAGGTTGAGGTACATATCAGGTATGATCTAAACAGAGTGACAGAATATGTTCCTGCAATTGGATAAACTTCAGTGTAAGTGGTTTGAACTGACATTAGACAGGAACTTGCAAAGTTTGGTTGGGTGAGGCTGTTAGCAGGTAAAGAGACATCTGGCAAGTAGATGGTTTTTAAAACTGAGATATATGAGAGTTCAGGGCCAACATGTTCCTCTTAGAGTGGAATCCAAAACTGGCAGTATTAGGGAATCCTGGTTGTTGAGGGACACTGAGGATCTGGTCAGCAAAAAGGAGGCATATGTCAGGTACAGGCAACTGAGATGAAGCAAGTCCTTTGAGGAGTATAAGAAATGTAGAAGTATACTTAAGAAGGAAATTAGGAGAGCAAAAGAGAGACGTGAGATATCCTTGGCAGATAAGGCAAAGGAGAATCCTAAAGGATTCTAGAGGTACATTGAAAGCAAAAGGTTAACTAAGGAGAGATGTTGTAAATCCCATTTGCCTGCATTAGCTTGTATCCCTCTGTGCCTTTTCTATCCAACTATAAATGCAGCAATGCTCATTGAACTAGGGCAATTAAGTAACCCAAGGGGAGAACATTAAGGAACTAATATGCCTAGTTTTATGGGGAAAATGAATTTAGAAAACATATCTCAGTCAATAAATAGTTGTTCTGAACTTTAGAGGAGCCTGTTTGGAGGAGATAAGTGAAACCTAGCCCATGGCAAAAGAAAAACAGCCTCTGGAGATACTTAAATGTAAAAATGGATGGAATTACACATTGGTGATTCTGGCTATGGGTGAAAGGTTCAGATTGAATAAGATGATTGAGAGAAAATTATAAGGAGAGATTCCAAGGTTTTGCAGAGGAGAAATCATACAAACAGGCTGGAAGCACAACAGTTGCATCTCATCCTCTGGGCAGCGATCATTGGGATTGTGAAGAGCATGAGGTTGTCAGTAATATCTGTGGAGGCTTGATACTCACTGGCTTTCACACAGCCCACACAGCATGGTAGAACATAGAACATAGAACAATTACAGCACAATTCAGGCCCTTTGGCCCACAAAGCTGTGCTGAACATGTCCCTACCCTAGAAATTACTAGGCTTACCCATAGCCCTCTATTTTACTCAGCTCCATATACCGATCTAACAGTCTCTTGAAAGACCGTGTCGTATCCGCCTCCACCACCGTTTCCGGCAGCCCATTCCACGCACTCACCACTCTCTGAGTAAAAAACTTACCCCTGACATCTCCTCTATATCTACTCCCCAGCACCTTAAACCTATGTCCTCTTGTGGCCACCAATTCAGCCCTGGGGAAAGCCTCTGACTATCTACCCTATCAATACCTCTCATCATCTTATACACCTCTATCAGGTCCCTCCTCATCGTCCATCTCTCCAAGGAGAAAAGGCCGAGTTCCCTCAACCTGCCTTTGTAAGGCATGCTCCGCATCCCAGGCAGCATCCTTGTAAATTTCCTCTGCACCCTCTCTATGGCTTCCACATCTTTCCTGTAGTGAAGCGACCAGAACTGAGCACAGTACTCCAAGTGGGGTCTGACCAGTGACCTATATAGATGCAACAATACCTCCCGGCTCCTAAATTCAATTCCCCGATTGATGAAGGACAATACACCATGTGCCTTCTTAATCACAGAGTCAACCTGCGCCGCCACTTTGAGCATCCTATGGACTCGGACCCCAAGATCCCTCTGATCCTCCACACTGCCAAGAGTCCTACCATTAAGACTATATTCCGCCAACATATTTGACCTACCAAAATGAACCACTTCACACTTATCTGGGTTGAACTGCATCTGCCACTTCTCAGCCCAACTCTGCATCCTATCTATATCCCTTTGTAACCTCTGACAGCCCTCCAAACTATCCACAACACCCCCAACCTTCGTGTCATCCGCAAACTTACTAACCCACCCCTCCACTTCCTCATCCAGGTCGTTTATAAAAATCACAAAGAGTAAGGGTCCCAGTACAGATCCCTGAGGTACACCACTGGTCACCGACCTCCACTCAGAATATGACCCTTCAACAACCACTCTTTGCCTTCTAGGGGCCAGCCAGTTCTGGATCCACACTGCAATGTCCCCTTGGATCCCATGTCTCCATAAGCCTCGCATGGGCTACCTTATCAAACGCCTTGCTGAAATCCATATACACTACATCTACTGCTCTCCCTTCATCGATGTGCTTAGTCACATCCTCAAAAAATTCAATCAGGCTCATAAGGCAGGAGCTGCCCTTAACAAAGCCATGCTGACTATTCCTAATCATATTATACCTCTCCAAATGTTCATAAATCCTGCCTCTCAGGATCTTCTCCATCAGCTTACCAACCACTGAGGTAAGACTCACCGGTCTATAATTTCCTGGGCTATCCCTACTCCCCTTCTTGAATAAGGGAACAACATCCGCAACCCTCCAATCTTCTGGAACCTCTCCCGTCTCCATGGACGACACAAACATCATCACCAGAGGTTCTGCAATCTCCTCCCTCGCCTCCCACAGCAACCTGGGGTACATCTCATCCGGTCCCGGTGACTTATCTAACTTGATGCTTTCCAAAAGTTTCAGCACCACCTCTTTTCTAATATCTACATGCTCAAGCTTTTCAGGCCACTGCAAGTCCCCACTACAATCCCCCAGATCTTTTACCGTGGTGAATACTGACGTAAAGTATTCATTAAGTACCTCCGCTATTTCTTCTGGATCCATACACACTTTCCCACTGCTGCACTTGATAGGCCCTATCCTTTCGCATTTCATCCTCTTACTCTTCACATACTTGTAGAACGCCTTGGGGTTTTCTTTGATCCTGCCCGCCAAGGCCTTCTCATGCCCCCTTCTGGCTCTCCTAATCTTTTTCTTAACTTCCTTCCTTTTAGCCTTGTACTCCTCCAGATCTCTAACATTACCTAGCTCTCTGTACCTTTTGTATGCTTTTCTTTTCCTTTTGACTAGATTTATTATAGCCTTTGTACACCACGGTTTACTTGTTGATTCAGAATATCAGGACTTTAAGCCCCACTGCAGACTTGAGCACACAGTCCAGGCTGACGCTCCAGCGTGGCACAGAGAGAGTACAGATCCTCCCCAGCTTACAGACGCCTGACTTATGTACAGCCCGTACATATGAATGAGTGTTTGGGAGATGGTGTGATGCATTGGCTGGCTGCTGTGGGGCTGCAAGCATCTCATCCTGTGCAGGAACTTGGTTCACGGCCTCATTTCCCACTTGTGAACCGCTTGGGTTACGAACAGTTCTCAGGAACAGAACCCTGACGTAACCTGGGGAGGACGAGTATTGCTGCAGATTCCATCTTTCCTATGACATATTAAAGCAAGGCCCTGTTCCCCCTCTCAGAGTATCTGAAAGATGCCTTTTGAGTTCACTCCAATGTCCCTAGGTAATATTCACCCACCAACTAACGTAACTAAAAGATCTAAAAGCAAACTGCAGATGCCGGAAATCTCAAATATTGGTATTGGTATTGGTTTATTATTGTCACTTGTACCGAGGTACAGTGAAAAACTTGTCTTGCATACCGTTCGTACAGATCAATTCATTACACAGTGCATTGAGGCAGTACAGAGTGAAAATAATAACAGAATACAGAGTAAAGTGCCACAGCTACAGAGAAAGTGCAGTGCAGGTAGACAATAAGGTGCAAAGAGTCCATCTCATCATATGAGGAAACCGTTCAATAGTCTTATCACAGTGGGGTAGAAGCTGTCCTTAAGCCTGGTGGTACGTGCCCTCAGGCTCCTGTATCTTCTATCTGACGGAAGAGGAGAGAAGAGAGAATGGGGTGGGTGGGGACTTTGATTATGCTGGCTGCTTCACCAAGGCAGCGAGAGGTAAAGACAGAATCCAAGGAGGGGAGGCTGGTGTCCGTGACGCACTGGGCTGTGCCCACAACTCTCTGCAGTTTCTTGCGGTTCCGAGCAGAGCAGTTGCCGTACCAAGCTGTGATGCATCCAGATAGGATGCTTTCTATGGTGCATCGATAAAAGTTGGTGAGTGTCAAAGGCAACATAATAGTAAGTGACATAGAATTTAAGTTTAAAAGTGCAGAACAATTATAGTAAGGGTAATGAGTAGATCTGTAGAGAGCAGCTTGCAATGAGTCATCACACTCCAGTAGGTCAGGCCACTTCTGTGGGAAGACTCTGTTTCCCTTCCCGCAGAGGCAGACTGACCTGCTGCGTATTTCTCGCATTTTCTGTTTTTATTATAACTAAAAGATCAATTATCTGGTCATTGTAACATTACAGTTTCTGGGATCTTGCTGTGCATAATTAGTTACGGAGACACAAGAATGACTGCAGATATTGGAAATCTGAAGCAACACACACAGAAGCTGGAGAAACTCAGCAGGTCAGGCAGTATCTATGGAGGGAAATGGGCAGTTGACGTTTCAGGCCAAGACCCTTCGTCAGGACTGCAGCATCTGCAGTCTTGCTTGTGGCTCTGCCACTCCAAAGTGAAGTCTCTTCGAGGTATACCTACCCTGAAGAAGTTTTCCCCCAGTCCTGATGAAGGGTCTCGGCCTGAAACGTCAACTGTCCATTTCCCTCCATAGATGCTGCCTGACCTGCTGTTCCTCCAGCACTTTTTTTGTGTGGTGCATAATTAGTTGCTGTTTTAGCAAATTACACAGGGACCAAACGTAAAGAAGTTGTTTACCTGTGAAATGTTTAGGTTATGAATGCCCCTGAGGTGGTAACAACGAATGGGCCATATTCACAACTGTGTTGTATCCAAAAATGAAATGTCATGGACTCATAGTGTCATATAGCATGGAAAATAGGCCCTTTGGCCCAACTCCTCCATGCTGACCAATTTGCCTAACTGAGCTAGTCCTATTTGCCTGCGTTTGGCCCATATCCCTTTAAACCTTTCCTATCCATGTACCTGTCCAAATTCCTTTTAAGTGTTGTAATTGTACCTGCCTCTACCACTTCCTCTGGCAGCTTGTTCCATATACCCACCACTGTGTGGTAAAGTTGCCCCTCAGGTCCCTTTTAAATCTTTCCCCTCTCACTTTAAACCTATGCCCTCTAGCTTTGGACTCTCCTACCCTGAGGAAAAGACTTTGGCTATTCTCCTGAGGAAAAGACTTTGGCCTCAGCCTCCTTCGCTCCAGGGAAAAAAGTCCCAGCCTGTCCTGCCTCTCCTTATAACTCAAATCCTCCAGTCCTGGTAAGATCTTCGTAAATCTTTTTTGTACCCTTTCCAGCTTAACGACTTCCTCCTACAACAGGGTGACCAGAACTGTACACAGGACTCCAAATACGGCCTTACCAAAGTCTTGTACAGCTGTAACATGACATCCCAAGTCCTGTACTCAATATCCTGAGCAATGAAGGCCAGCGTGCCAAGTGCCTTCTTCACCACCCTGTCTACCTGTCTCGCCACTTTCAAGGATACCTGTTAGTGATGAACGATGTCTATTGCATCTTGCTAATAGATACTGTCATTATGTTTGTTTATACAAAAAAAGTAGGTGTGAAGGAAGTGTGATCCACACCACTGTCTGATTGCAGGCCTCACAATTTACCTTTGAACCATCCAGTGGAGAACTGCCACCACTGTCCGACTACAGTGTGAATATCCTGTTTACACCTACCAAGTGCCAAAGCCTGAAGACAGTCCTTGAACTGAATGTGGAAAATGGAAATGCAAGGTAAACTCAACAATCAAATGAGCTCTTCCAGTTGCAAGGACCAACCTGGTCCCTCCCAGGTTTCATGCACTGAATGTTCTCCGAGTTGCTGTCATGTTGCATGTAGTTCTTGCCTTCGGTCTGGACTAAGAACCTTTGCTGTAGGCTGCTGTTCCTGTTTGCTCTATTGACTTTCTGCCCTTGACTCTTCCCTGCCTGCTTTGTCTTCTGTTGTCATGTTAGCAGCTCTTCCCCACATCACATCCTCCCCAGATATTCAATGCTATGGACATGAATCATACAGCTCAAAAGGAGACCATCAACTCAGACTGCCTCTGGTATTGGTATTAGTATCAGTATTGGTTTATTATTGTCACTTGTGAAAAACTTGTCTTGCATACCGTTCGTACAGGTCAATTCATTACACAGTGCAGTTACATTGGGTTAGTACTGGCATCTATTTGACAGAGCTGTCCATTGGTCCCACTTTGCTTTTCTTTCTCCACAGCCCATAACTTTTCCTTTTCAAGCATTTGATAAGGCTATTGAACGGTTCCCTTATACAATGAGATGGACTCTGACCTCACAATCTACCTTGTTGTGACCTTGCACCTTATTGCACTGCACTTTCTCTGTAGCTGTGACACTTTACTCTGTACTGTTATTGTTTTTACCTGTGCTACATCAATGCACTCTGTACTAACTCAATGTAACTGCACTGTGTAATGAATTGACCTGTACAATCGATGTGCAAGACAAGTTTTTCACTGTACCTCAGTACAAGTGACAATAATAAACCAATACCAATATCAATACCAATATTTGTCCAGTTGTCTTTAGAGATCGACAATTAAATCTTCAGATGCAAATTCCAGATCATAACAACTCTCTAGGATAACCTACTCTTCTCCCTTATGAAACTACTTATTTCCATGTCCTCTCGTTACTGATTTGCTCACCAGCAGAAAGGTTCCCCCTAATTACTCTATTAAAGCCTTTCATAAAATTGAACACCTCTTTCCAATCTCCACTTCTCTGCTTCTATCCCACTGTTAGAAGACTATTGAACAGACTTCTTGTACGATAAGATGGATTCTTGACCTCATCATGGCCTTGAACCTTATTGTCTGCCTGCACTGTACTTTCTCTGTAACTGTAACACTTTATTCTGCTTTCTGTTATTGCTTTTCCCTTGTACTACCTCAATGCACTGTTGCAATGAGGTGATCTGTATGGATGGCATGCAGAACAAAAGTTTTTCACTGTACCTCAGTACATGCAACAATAATGAACCAATCTATTAATTTACCAAAAATACCAGCTCATATCTCACCCTCATCCCTGGTACATTTTTAGTAAATATCTTCTGCACCATCTGCAAATCCCCCACATAAAGTGATGGCCAGAATTGGCCCCAGAGCTCCAGCTGGGACCTAAATAAGAATCTATGAAGGTTTAGCACAACCTCCCTGCTAATTGTGCATTGTCATAGAGTTGTAGAATTGCCTAAGATAGAAACAGGCCATTTTGCCCAGTTCATTCACACTAATTAGTGGGCACCCATCTGTTTGAATCCTGTCTCTCAGCACTTGGTCCATACCTAAGTGATTCAACTGCTCACCTGGACACTTCTTAACTGCCGTCACAGATTAACAGAGTCACAGAGCTTAGCTCAACTCAACTAAGGTGCCTTCCTGAGCTAGTCCCATTTGCCTGCATTTGGCTCATATCCCTCTAAACCTAAGCAGGCACGGTAGTGTTGTGGTTAGAGTAACGTTATTACAGCACCAGAGACCCAGGTTCAATTCCGGCTGCTGTCTGTAAGGAGTTTGTACATTCTCCCCGTGTCTGCGTGGGTTTCCTCCGGGTGCTCTGGTTTCCTCCCACATCCCAAGGATGTACGGGTTAGGAAGTTGTGGGCGTGCTGTGTTGGCGCCGGAAGCGAGGCGACACTTGCGGGCTGCCCCCAGAACACTCTACGCAAAAGGTGCATTTCACTGTGTGTTTCGATGTACATGACTAATAAAGATATCATCTTATCTTATCTTATTTTATCTATTCATGATCCTGTTCAAATGTCTTTTAAACACTGAAATTGTACCCACCCCATCACTTCCCCTGGCAGCTCATTCCATACACCCACCGCCCTCTATATGAAAAAGTTGCCCGTCAGGTCCCCTTTAAATCTTTCCTCTTTCACTGCCAGTGACCTAGCTTCAACCACTCTCTGAGACAGTGCCAGGTACTCCGGGTACTCACCACTCTCTGGGTGAAGAAGGTCTCCCTCAGATCCCCTCTAAATCTCTTCCCCTTTATTCTAAATCTATGTCCTCTAGTTTTATCTGCCTCTGATATGAGGAAAAACTTCCTGCAGTTTACCCTATCTATACCCCTCATAATTTTACATACCTCAATCATGTCCCCTCTTAACCTGCTCTGCTTCAGGGAGACCAGACCCAGCTGCTCCAGTCTCACCTCATAATTGAACTGCTCCATCCCAGGCAACAGGCATTATCTCTTGCTCTGCACCATAATCAGCCTTAAATTGACACACACCCTGCGTTCTGTGGCTCACACCCCAAAGTCTGCATTGCATTGCATCATTCCTACTTTCAACAGCCTCCTGAAAGTCTACTTTGTGACCCCACCTTCTGACTTGCCTTGACTGCTGTTTAGGTTCCAAATCACGTCACCCACCACAAGGAAGCATCTTGGGACATTAAAGGTACAGTGTATACAGTGAGACCTCTTCAACCAGATAAGCCCCACCTTGGATGTATTACCTTAATCTAATTGACTATTAGATGGAAGTAATCCCTCCACATAAAGTGGTGGGATTACTTCCATCTATGTACCTATGGTCAAACTAGGTAGGTGAAGAAAGATAAATTGTGAGACTGCACTAGTCCATACCAATCTTGCAAACCTACTCACTCCTATATTAACATATGTTCACTGAAAATTCACAAACTCTACTCAAATTGGATTGCCTTGTTTGAATTGGAATTGGAATTGGTTTATTGTTGTCACTTGTACTGAGGTACAGTGAAAAACTTGTCTTGCATACCGTTCATACAGATCAATTCATTACTTAGTGTATTGAGGTAGTACAAGGTAAAAAAAAATAGAATGCAGAGTAAAGTGTCACAGCTACTGAGAAAGTGCAGTGCAGGTAGACAATAAGGTGCAAGGTCATAACGAGGTAGATTGTGAAGTCAGGAGTCCATCTTATGGTACTAGGGGACCATTCAATAGTCTTATAACAGTGGGATAGAAGTTGCCCTTGAGCTTGGTGGTACGTGCTTTCAGGCTTTTGTATCTTCTACCTAATGTGAGGGGGGAGAAGAGAGAATGTCCTGGGTGGGCGGCGTCTTTGATTATGCTGACTGCTTTGCCAAAGCAGCAAGAAGTGTAGACGGAGTCCATGGAGGGGAGGCTGGTTTCTGTGATGCGCTGAGCTGTGTCCACAACTGTCTTTGGTTTCTTGTGCTCCCAGGCAGAGCAGTTGCCATACCAAGTCAACCCAAGAATTAGAAGATAGCTTGCTATAAATAGCCTGAATTAAACATTCAGAACTCTGGAGGTGAGTTCTTCACAGGAGAAAGTCTGCCATATATCTATCATCCAAAATTCTGCTGTCTGCACCTCAATGATCCATTCACTCAGAAGTTCCTTTAATTGGAAGTTTAAGGACATGAAGGAAAAAGGAATAGAGGGATTTGCAGATAGGATAGGAGGAGGTTCATAACCCTCGAGGAGCAACAACAGTGTTCCATTTCTAGAATGGAGACACCAGAGACTGCAGATGCTGGAATCCGGAGCAAAAGACAATTTGCTGGAGGAAATCAAGCAGTCCTGATGCAGGGTTTCGACCCAAAATGCCGACAATTCCTTTCCCCCCCACAGATGCTGCTCCATCCATTGAGTTCTCCCTCCAATCTCCCTCCAGCAGATTGTTTGTTGCTTCAATTTCTAGAATCCAGCTTTCATTGATGAAATGAAAGGTCCCACTGCCTGCAGTCAGTGCAAGTCCTACAGGAATAATTTTGGACAAGAACTATGCAAAGGATGCCACAATTTCAACCTCAGAATCATGCCTGGTTCAGTATCCAGGTTATTTGGCTCTAATTGCAATGAATTATTCCCTGATCCACATTCATAATTGTAGGAGCAAACAGAAAGGCCACGCGGAGTTGGTGTTCGAAATAATGGGCGATTTATTAAAACTGGTGCGCGCCAGGAGACCAGTCAAAGCTGATCTACCTGAGTGCAAATTTGGTACAGCTTTTACATTCTCAGCTGACAAGATTACACAAAATATTGATTAATAGTAAAATGGGGTTTAGATAACAGAATGGTGACTACAGAAAGACTTAATTAGGTAACAAACTAGGTCTTGATTACAGAATAAAATGATTATCCACAAGTCTAACTCAGTAAATTCAGTTTTCTATTACAACAATGGGTGGACGCTATAACATAATTAATGAAGCTCCTGAAACTTGGGTGTTGTCACTTCTGCATTCCATATCTCGACTCTTAGGCTTTGTCTGTGGTTCCCTGTTACCACATTAGCACAACCCACATCCCTATATATTAGTTATTAGCCCTCACTATGCTTTCCCCTACAACAATACCATTTAAGCAGCAACTTTCATGAGCATAGGGTGTGTCAATAGAATAGCATTGAGTGTATTTAAGGCAGAGATTCATAGGTTCTTGGTTGGTAAGAGGGTTAAGGGTTACAGGGAGAAGGCGGGAGAATGGGGTTGAAATAAAATCAGCCATGATTGAATGGTGATGGACTGAATAGCCTAATTCTGCTCCTATAGCTTATGGTCATATGGTCGTAGGGTCTACAGCAAAGATACAGGCCCTTTGGCCCAACTGGTCCATGCTGACCAAGATTCCTAAATAGGCTAGGACAGAGACACAAGAGACTCTGCAGATGCTGAAATCTGGAAGAACACACACAAAATTCTGAGTTCTTCCAGCATTTTGTGTGTGTTGTCCCAACAAAGCTCATCCCATTTGCCCGTGTTTGGCTCATGTCCCTCTAAACCTTTCCTATCCATGTCTAAGTAACTTTTCACCCTCTAGGTGAAAAGGTTACCCCTCAGGTTCCTATTAAATCTCTCCCCTCTCACCTTAAACCTATGCCCTCTAGTTCTTGAATCCCCAACCCTGGGAAAAAGACCATGTGCATTCACCTTATCTATGCCCCTCATAGTTTTATCCACCTCTTTAAGATCACCCCTCATTTTCCTACACTCTAATGAAAAAAGTCTTGTGAAATGCAGTGGTAAGTTTGTGCATGCCAAGGTTCCATAATGTGCTAATGTGCAGACAATCACTTTTTTCAGTGATGTTGGTTGAGGGATAAGTATTGGATGGGACATTAGAGAGAATCCACCATTCTTCTTTTAATTAACATCCTGAAGAAAACAGGGACCTACCTCAGGCTAACACCTCATCCAAAAAAACAGTCCACAAGTGCAGTACTCAGCGGGAAGTGACATGTTCCTCTTTCTAGTCACATTGCAGTGCAGGCTGAGGTTCAGGAGGTGCGGGTCTGCCTGCTGAGTTGTACCATCATCTTCAACGAAACCTACATCGGTGTCCCAGCACGAGAGACGGCAAAACTGTTTAACCAAACGCTGCTGCCTGCAAAATGCTCCTGGGGAAAGGTAAGTCTGAAGAACCTCTGTGTGCTCTGTATTAACATCAACACCTTTTTAAACATGTGAAATAACCAGCATATTGTACCCACTTACTTTTAGAGGCTGACTAATGTAGAACATGGAACATCAAGGAGTACAGCACAGGACAGGCCCTTTGGTCCACAATGTTGTGCTGAACTAATTAAACAAATGACTTCTATTTAATCTAATCCCTCTTCCCCGCACATTGACCATATCCCTCCCTTCCCTACATATTCATGCCTCTTAAACACTCCTATGCTATCTACCTCCACCACCACCCCCGGCAGCGCATTCCAGGCACCCACCACTCTCTGTTTAAAAAAAACTTGCTCCACACATCTCCTTTGTACTTCCCCCTCTCACCTTAAATGCATGCCCTCTAGTACTAGACATTTCAATCCTGAGAAAAATATACCGGCTGTCTACTCTATCTATACCTCTCATAATTTTATAAACTTCTATCAAATCTCCTCTCAGCCTCTGCAACTCCAGAGAAAACAGTCCAAGTTTGTCCAACCTCTCCTCAGAGCACACGTCCTCCAAACCAGGCAGCATCCTGGTAAACCTCCTATGAACCCTCTCCAAAGCCACCACTTTCTTTCTTTAATGAGGCCACCAAAATTGAACGAAATACTCTAAATGTGGCCTAACCAGAGTTTGTAAAGCTGTAACATAACTTCCTGGCTCGTCCTAACCTGTCACATTAATCCATTTGGCCTCACCCTATCATAGAAATTCCCTTTGGTCTACCCGTTGTAGTTCTGACGAAGAGTCTCAGACCGACATGGTAACTCTGTTTCTCTCTCCAGAGATGCTGCCTGACCTGCTGAGTGTTTCCAGCATTTTCTGTTTTTATTTCAGATTTGGAATTGGAATTCGATTTACATTATCTGATTTTTTTTCCATTAACTTCTTGGTGCCCTTCTTGTGTGCTGCAGTGAGCTGTGACTAGGACCTAATGTTATATTGTTTTAGCCCAACTTAGATAGAAGCAAATTATTCCTGTAGCTATGGTAATACTAGTTGGGTATACAAAGATAGGTTGTGAAGCCTCTCAAGTCTATAACTATCTTGCAAATGTACTCACTCCTTCATTGAAAATGTACAACCTCTACTCAAACCTGATATATAGCCTTGTATGAATTAGAAGGTACCTTGCTGCAATGTACTTGGAATGAAATATTCAGAACTCTGGAGGAGAGTTCTTGACAGGAAAAGGTTGGTTGTGCATCATTATATGTGAAAGTTGTCGTGGTAAGCAACCCATCTGATTATGTGTGTCTCTCTTTGTTAATAAGGTGCACAAAAGCCATGCACATCAATGCAGAGTCAAGATCACCCCAGCAAGCATCACCTTGGGACCAAATGAAGAGGCAGAGGTGTGCGTGGAATTAACAGTTCTCAATGCAGTGAGTGTTCACATCTGCAAATGCTGTCGACTTGTTTTATTACATGAATTATAATACTGAATATAATCATTCACAGTCGGAAATCATTCAGCCAAACTAGCCTCATCCAGTTATCACCAAGTACTTTCCAACTAGTCCCACTCCCCCAACTCTTCCTCCATAGCATAGAGAGCGGTAAACACTGCCCAGTCCATCATAGGCTCGTCACTTCCTTCCATCCAGTCCATCTTCACAGTGCGTCGCTTCAGGAAGGCTGACAGTATCGTCAAGGATGCCTGTCACCCTGAGCCATTCCCTTTCCTCTCCTCTGCCTTCTGGGAAGAAGTTCGAAAGCCCAGGCGTCCAGACAAAAACAGCTTCCTCCCCACAGCTATCAAACTTCTGAACCAATCACCTCCTACCCAGTGGTGCTGCCGTGTTCCCATACTCTTAGTCCTATCTCTCTAGGTTATTCTGTTATTGTCATTTTAGCATTTCCTTTTGCACTATTTTTGCACTACAATCTTTGCATCATTCCTCTGTTTTGTGCTCATTGTTGTATTTATTGCTATATTTATTAGCCCCATGTACACTGTTTTACTTCAGGAGCTTCACGCAAGCAAGGAATTTCATTGCGCCCCGGTGTATATGACAATAAACTAAACTAAACTAACTGGCCATGCAATTTTTCCTATTTATGTTTATCAACTCCCTTTGGAAAGTTATTATGAATCTCTTATTTAGCTGCTCACCTTCCTTTATCTTCACAAACTGTTTACAAGATCCTTTACCAGTTTATACATCTTGTCCTGGTTTAAGGCTCTTCAGGATCAACTGTGTGGAGATCCTTTCCGTAGTGGTTCTCACGAACGACGTGGTGCAAACTGTTCAAGGTTGTACCACCATTCCTGTCGATGGTGATCCTTTCACAGGATGGTGCAGGGCTCCATAGACCTGCTCGTTTTTTGGGGACTACAACCACTTCTTTGCCATTAGCTGCTAGCTGTACACCTTCAGTTTTACAGTAAATAAGAATAGATTACAGCACAATACAGGCCCTTTGGCCCACAATGTTGTGCCGACCTTTAGACCTTGCCTAAGACTACCTAACCCCTTCCTCCCACATATCCCTCCATTTTAAATTCCTCCATATGCTTATTTAGTAACCTCTTGAATTTGACCAACGTACCTGCCTCCACCAGCGCCCCAGGCATCACATTCCATGCCCCAACCACTGTCTGGGTAAAAAACCTTCCTCTGATATCTCCCTTGAACTTCCCACCCATTACTTTAAAGCCAGGCCCTCTTGTATTGAGCATTGGTGCCCTGGGAAACAGGTGCTGGCTGTCTACTCTATCTATACCTCTTAATATTTTGTACACCTCTATCATGTCTCCTCTCATCCTCCTTCTCTCCAAAGAGTAAAGCCCTAGTTCCCTTAGTCTCTCATCATAATGCTTACTCTCTAAACCAGGCAGCATCCTGGTAAATCTCCTCTGCACCCTTTCCAACGCTTCCACATCCTTCCTATAATGAGGCAACCAGAACTGGACACAGTACTCTGTGTGGTCTAACCAGAGTTTTATAAAGCTGCATCATTACCTCATGGCTCCTAAACTCGATCCCTCGACTTATGAAAGCTAACACCCCATAAGCTTTCTTAACTACCCTATCCACCTGTGAGGCAACCTTCAGGGATCTGTGGATATGGACCCCCAGATCCCTCTGCTCCTCCACACTACCAAGAATCCTGCTATTAACTTTGTACTCTGCCTTGGAGTTTGTCCTTCCAAAGTGAACCACCTCACACTTCTCCAGACTGAATAAGTCCATTGGGTTTCAAGTTGTTGTGCTCCATGCTGTACACCTGCTCTTCCGCCTGATGAGGAAGCTCGAGCAGTTGTGGGTGATCACCCACTGCAGGTGGTACATTATTTCCACCATCCTTTCGGACAGTGTAGCTGAAATCACAGCAATTCACTGAGTGAAAAGAAAATTTCCCTTCTCTTTCTTTTGGTGACCACCTTAAATCTGTGCTTCCTGGTTGCCAATCCTGTCAACAGAAAGAGCTTCTCTCTGTCATAGTTCAAGTTTATTGTTGTCATAGGCATATATACACAGGGTATAAATGCCATGAAAATTAGCTTTTTGCAGTAGCAGCAGCACAGTACATGAGAAAACGAGAGCAAACATGAGTTGACATAAACTTAAATTAACATAAATTATACTTAACTCACATGTGTGAAAAATAGTAAATGACAAAATAAACATAACACCAGTGCACTATTTATCAAAACCCTTATATTTTAAAATCCCTGTTAAGTCCTGAAGGGAAGCTAATCCTGTCTCGGGTAACAGCAGCATTATTGTTGCAAGATGTTCTTGATCTAGTCCATTCCACCTTTCAGAAATTTGTAGTTGTAGTCTCTGGTAGGGCTTACTGACAATGTTTAGTTTAGTCTTTCAATGAATTGGTTCAGTAGATTGCAGATGCAATTCAATTTCAAATTAATCTCAATGGGACAACATTGCGCACATATTAAAAAAGGGCAAAATTTGCTTTCAGGAAAATAAGTAGCAGTTGCGCTGAATATATCCATGAAACTAACCGCAATGTAGCTTTAAAAATATAAGGGTGGGGTAGCTTCAATTAGTAGAGAGACAGATCTAACTTAGAAAGGATTGCATTTTTCCAAGATATTGCTCCACCTCCATTGGAACCAAGGTAAACTCAAGTGAAACAACAGTCTTCCTACTATTTCAGGGCTGTTAGTGATGGACAATAAAAATATCACTTCTAAACATAGAACATAGAACAGTATAGCACTGGACAGGCCATTCAGCCCACAATGTTGTGCCGATCTTGATGCCAATTTATACTAAATGTCCCCTTCCTGTGTATCATCCATCTCCCTCCATTCCCTTCATATTCATGCGTCTATCCAAAAGCCTCTTAAACTCCACCAAACTGCCTGCTTCCACATCTACCCCCGGTAATACTTCCAGTCTCACACACTCTGTGAGACAACAACTTTTAAAATTTTTGAAGTGAATTTTAGACCTGATAGAAGCTTATAAAATTATGAGAGGCATAGATAGGGGAAAGTCTTTTTCCCAGGGTGGAAATGTCAAATACTGCAGGGCATGGCTTTCAGGTGAGAGGGAGGAAAGTTTAAAGGAGATGTGCGAGGCAAGTTTTTTATTCAAATGTTAGCGAGTGCCTGGAACACGCTGCCAGGGGATGTGGTAGAAACAGACATGATAGTAGCATTTAAGAGGCATTTGATCCCAAACAGATGAAGGTAGAGCAGTGGATGTGGTGTATATGGACTTTAGTAAGATGTTTGACAAGGTTCCCCATGGTAGGCTCATCCAGAAGGTCATGAGGCATGGGATCCATGGAGACGTGGCTGTGTGGATGCAGAATTAGCTTGTCCACAGAGGCAGAGGATGGTAGTAGATGGAGAGTAATCTGCCTGGAGCTCGGTGACCAATGGGATCTGTTCTGCGACCCCTACTCTTTGCGATTTTTATAAATGACTTGGATGATGAAGTAGAGGGATGGGTTACTAAGTTTGTGGATTACACAAAGGTTGGAGTGGACAGTGTAGAAGGTTGTCGTAGGTTACAACAGGATATAGACAGGATGCAGAGTTGGGTGGGGAAGTGGCAGCTGGAGTTCAATCCGGAAAAGTGTGAAGTGATACACTTTGGAAAAATAAACATGAAGGCGGAGTACAAGGTTAATGGCAGGATTATGAGCAGTATGCAGGAACAGAGGGATCTTGAGGTCCAAGTCCACAGATCCCTCAAAGTTGCTGCTCAAGTTGATAGAGTGGTTAAGAAGACGTATGGTGTGCTGGCCTTCACTAGCCGGGGGATTGAGTTCAAGAGCCGCGAGGTAATGTTGCAGTTCTATAAAACTCTGGTTAGACCACACTTAGAGTAGTGTGTTCAGTTCTGGTCACCTCATTATAAGAAGGATGTGGAAGCTTTAGAGAGGGTGCAGAGGAGATTTACCAGGATGCTGCCTGGATTAGAGAGCATGTCTTATGAGGAAAGGTTGAGTGAGCGAGGGCTTTTCTCTTTGGAGTGTTGGATGATGAGAGGCGACTTGATAGAGGTGTATAAGACTATGAGAGACATAAATAGAGTGGACAACCAGCACCTTTTCCCCAGGGCAGCAATAGCCAATACCAGAGGACATCTATTTAAGGTCAGAGGAGGAATGTTCAGGGTAGATGTTGGAGGTAGGTTCTTTACACGGAGAGTGGTGGGTGCCTGGAACGCACTGCCGGGAGTGGTGGTAGAGGCTGATACAATAGCGACATTTAAAAGACTCTTAGATAGGCACGTGGAAGTAAGAAAAATGGAGGGTTATGGGCTGTGCAGGAGGGAAGGGTTAGATTGATCATGGAGGAGATGTTCATGTAGTTTGGCACAACATTGTGGGCGAAGGGCCCGTACTGTGCTGTACTGTTCAATGTTCTAGAGGCACGTGAGCAGGCAGGGAATGGAGGGATTTGGATCATGTGCAGGCAGATGGGATGAGTTGAATTTGGCATCATGGTCGGCACAGACATCGTGGGCTGAAGGACCTGTTCCTTTGCTGTACTGTTCTATGTTCTTAGCTGGCAAAATTAATCAACAAGAGTTATGTTGAATGTGGTCAAGTATCAGAGGATTAGTCAATCTTAAGAAGTGGTTATGAAAGTGTCCTCCAGAGAATAATGTTGCCTTGAAATAATTAACCAGAGAAGGTTATCAAAAATGTTAGTGCTATTGGCTAATTGACATCACCCATACCCACAAACTACACCACCTAGAAAGACACATGGAACAGACACATGCAATAGAAACACCATTGGCTCCAGTTTCCCTTGAAGTCACAAACCATCCTTACCTTTGGACACTTTATCTAGAAATTCAAATGCACGTTGCCATTTTTGCCCCAATGAATGGGGGTCTTTTTGAAAAATTGGAAGGGACCTTAGAGTGAAGTACTCTCGACCAACACTCACACTGTTATCTTTATTTGGTTGTTTACTATTTTGCAAAACTGGACCTCCAGAGCTGGTGCATTTGGATGCACTAGGATTTCTAGGTAAGTATGTTTTGGGCCAAAATCCAGTACAGTGCAAAGATATAAAGTTACTATAAATTACAAAAATAAATAAATAGTGCAATAAAAAAGGAATAACGAGGTAGTGTTCATGGGTTTGTGGACCATTCAGAGATCTGATGGCGGAGGGGAAGAAACTGTTTCTAAATCATTGAGTGTGGGTCTTCAGGCTCCTGTACCTCCTCCCTAATGGTAGTAATGAGAAGTGGGTGTGTCCCGAATGGTGAGGGTCCTTAGTGATGGATGCCGCCTTCTTGAGGCACCGCCTCTTGAAGATGTCCTCGATGGTGGGGAGGGTTGTACCCGAGATGGAGCTGGCTGAACCTACAACCCTCTGCAGCCTCTTACGATCCTGTGCATTGGAGCCTCCATACCAGACTGTGATGTAACCAGTCAGAATTCTCTCCACCGTACATGTGAAACTGATCTTTTATTGGCCAGGTAAATGATTCCTGAATGTTAGTCACACAATCTTAAGCTAATTCCAACATTTTTGCAACTAATTATCAAAGGTTTTGGATTATTTGTTTCATATTTCTATAATTTTTTTTCCTTAGGGTTTCCTGTAGATTAATCTTCAATTCACAGAGAATGCAGGAGGCTCCTGATTAGCCTTTTTTTCCACAGAATCACAGAGTATAAGCACCCGCAATGATAGGTCATCTGTCAGCAGCATTTTATACCACTTGCGCAATTGGATAGAATTAGGTTTGTAAATGTTATTGCAGCTTTTGTAGGGTGCATCTTCAGCCTGCAGCCATTTGTTTTTGTGATGCTGCCTCTCAGGACGAGCTAAACGGAGTTACAGTCTCATGCACAGTGGAGGAAATGAAAGAACCGCTTTTGCTGGAATTATTCGCTAAACCAAAGGGCTTGGATGTGACTTACAGCATTCCTACTGATGACTGTGGGGAAAGGTAAATGTTGCATGTATTACTGCCTCATTGAAACATTATTGTTATAGAGTCATAGAGTCATACGGTACGGAAACTGGCTCTTCAGCCCAACTGGTCCATGCCGACCAAGATGCTCCATTCAAGCTAGTCCCATTTTCCAGTGTTTGGCCCATAGCTTTCTAAACCTTTCCAATCCATGTTCTGATAGAATTATTGTAGAACTGGACAACGCTCATTCATAGAACCCAAGCTAATTCCTTTTAATTAAGACAAACTATTCTATTCTTTCTCTATAAGCTATAAGATTCTCTATTATTACTTCTTTCTCTTCTGTCACAAACTCAAACATTTATCTTTCCACAATCTCACCATTCTTGAAACCTCTAAGTAGCTCTTCTATCTATGGGAATAGCATAAATACGAAGTTAGGGAAATGCATGAGAGAGAAAGAACCCACTGACAGGGTGAGATGAAGTTATTGGGAAACGATGTTTAGGTCCTAAAAAAGTTAGGATAGGCCAATGGGCCAAGTGGCCTGGTTTTCTGCCATGTAGTGTGATTCATTGCGTTAACACACAAGCAGCCTTTTGAATGTGTCTGTTGTCTCTCCACTCAAAGAAATGACATTTTAATGTTCTTCCGAAATGAGCGTAGTGCGAAAGGCTGCTTTTATCGCAAATCCCCAGTTGGCTGGAGTGCGTTGATTCAACCACATAGTGGGATGCTGGATTCAACTGCAGGACAGGCAGTACTCGATTCATTTGGAGTTTGGTGTTCCCTATTAGAGGGGCTGACTACTGAAGGAGCAAACATTGGGGTTTTTTTGGTCCTGAATTATTAAGCCTATCACTCTATAATACCATCCAGTATTAGCCTGCTATAAATCAAATTTCAAGTTTGAAGTTTCAAATTTATTGTCATGAGCACATACACCCAGGGCATAAATGCCATGAAAATTGCCTTTTTGCAGCAGCAGCACAGTACATTACAAACATGCCAACCATAAATTACATGTATTAATTTGTTTAACATATGACAGAATAAACATAAGTGAAAATTGCCCATTCATATCAGGTAAGAACAGATCAGGAAAATCAAAAGAACTGCAGACGCTGGAATTCTGAAATGAAAACACACGATGCTGGAAATGCTCAGCAGGTCATCCTGCGTCTAGGGAAGAGAAACAGAGTTAACATTTCAGGACAAAGACCCTTTGCCAGAACCGGGTGTTGAATAATTTGAACATTGCTGTGATCCTGGGTGGGTCCAAATTGTGAAGGGCAGAATTTCAGTGGGAATCCACATGGGATGAGTTGGAGCTGGACATATTTGCTAAGGAAAGAGATGTGGCTTTGGAAGCAAGGTTTAGACAACACCTTATCCAACTGTCTTTGCAGCAGTTAACCAGATATTAAACTTTAATTACTGGAGACTTTGGAGAGTTGACAATGTACCTCATGCTCCCCACTGTAAGAAGCCCCATAAAAACATTTCATACATGTGTCCTTGTATCCATAATTGAACACAATACTCCAAGTGTGGTCTAACCAGAGTTCTATAGAGCTGCAACATTACCTCACAGCTCTTGAACTCAGTCCCCCAACTAATGAAGGCCAGTACACCATACGCCTTAATGACTTGCACAGCAATTTTGAGGGATCTATGGTCTTGGACCCCAAGGTCCCTCTTTTCCTCCACACTGCTAAGAATCCTTCCATTAACCTTGTACTCTGCCTTCAAGTTCAATCTTCCAAAGTGTATCACTTCACACTTGTCCGGATTGAACTCCATCTGCCACTTCTCCACCCAACTCTGCATCCTGTGTAGATCCCATTGTAACCTACAACAACCTTCTACCCTATCCACAAAACCTC
This sequence comes from Pristis pectinata, assembly GCF_009764475.1. Classification (NCBI taxonomy): domain Eukaryota; kingdom Metazoa; phylum Chordata; class Chondrichthyes; order Rhinopristiformes; family Pristidae; genus Pristis; species Pristis pectinata. Next base: position 6,785,998 of record NC_067409.1, read on the forward strand.
CAACCTTCAGGTCATCTGCAAACTTACCAACAAATCCCTCCACTTCATCATCCAAGTCATTTATAAAAATCACAAACAGTCGGGGTCTCAGAACAGATCCCTGCAGAACACCACTAGTTACCGACCTCTAGGCAGATTACTCTCCATCTACTACTACCCTCTGACTTCTATGGGCAAGCCAATTCCAAATCCACGCAGCCACATCTCCATAGATCCCATGCCTCATGACTTTCTGGATGAGCCTACCATGGGGAACCTTGTCAAACACCTTACTAAAGTCCATATACGCCACATCCACCACTCTATCTTCATCAATTTTTGTCACCTCCTCAAAAAACTCAATGAGGCTCATGAGGCATGACTTGCCCCTCACAAAGCCATGCTATCCCTAATAAGATTATTCTTTTCCAAATGTTCGTAAATCCTGTCCCTAAGAATCCTCTCCAATTGCTTGCCCACCAATGACGTAAGACTCACTGGTCTATAATTCCCAGGATTATCCCTATTACCATTCTTGAACAAGAGAACAACACTTGCCATCCTCCAATCCTCTGGTACCACTCCTGTGGCCAAGGAGGATGCAAATATCATTGTCAATGTTCCAGCAATCTCTTCCCTCGCTTTCCGTAGTAACCTGGGGTATATCCTGTCTGGCCCCGGGGACTTATCTAACCAAATGTTTTTCAGAAGTTCCAACACTGCCTCCTACTTAAACTCAACACATTAGCCTGTTCTACACTGACCTCACATTTGTCAAAGATTCTCTCTCTGGTGAACACTGAAGCAAAGTATTCATTAAGACCTCCCCTACCTCCTCTGCCTCCAGGCACATGTTTCCCCCTTTATCCCTGAGGGTCCTACCCTCACTCTAGTCATCCTCCTGTTCTTTACGTATGTGTAGAATGTCTTGGCCTTCTTGCCAAGGCCTCCTCTTGTCCCCTTCTAGCTCTCCTAAGTCCCTTCTTCAGCTCCTTCCTGGCTACCTTATGATTCTCAAGAGCCCTGCCTGATTTTTGCTTCCTAAACCTTAAGTATGCTTCCTTCTTCCTCTTGACTAAATGTTTAACCTCTCTTGTCAACCATGGTTCCTTTTCCCTACCATCCTCTCCCTGTCTCAGTGGGACAAAGCTATCCAGAACCCCATGCAAGTGTTCCCTGAACAGCCTCCATATTTCTGCTGTGGTTTGGTTTGGTTTGGTTTATTATTGTCACTTGTACAGTGAAAAACTTGTCTTGCATACCGATCGTACAGGTCAATTCATTACACAGTGCAGTTACATTGGGTTAGTACAGAGTGCATTGAGGTAGTACAGGTAAAAACAATAACAGTACAAAGTGTCACAGCTACAGAGAAAGTGCAGTGCAATAAGGTGCAAGGTCACAACAAGGTAGATCGTGAGGTCAGAGTCCATCTCATTGTATAAGGGAACAGTTCAATAGTCTTATCACAGTGGGGTAGAAGTCTGGTGGTATATACCCTCAGGCTCCTGTATCTGCATTTCCCGAAGAGCATCTGTTCCCAATTTACACTCCCAAGTTCCTGCCTAATACCATTGCAATTAGCACTGCCCCAGTTAAAAAACTTTCCCTAATTGTCTGTGAACTCCACCTTTGTTGACTCCACCTTTGTGGTGTTTTGCTTCCAGAAGGCTAGTAGTATCGTCAACGATGCCTGCGACCCCAGCCGTACCCTCTTCTCTCCTCTACCTTCTGGGAAAAGCTACAGGAGCTTGAAAACCCAAGTGACCAGACTGAAGAACAGCATCTTCCCCACTGCTGTCAGACTTCTGAACCAATCACCTCTTTCACATCCCCTTCCCGGTGGTGCTGCCGTATTCTCGAACTCTTAACCCTATCTCTATTATTAATTCCATTATTGTCACTTTAGCATTTCTTTTTGTGCTACTTCAGATTGTGCTGCAATCTTGCACCGTTCCATTGTTTTGCACTTGTCGTTGTATTTATTATTGTTTATTCCGTGAGCTTCACATGAGCAAGGAATTTCATTGCACCCCGGTGAATCAACTAATCTGATCTGATCTTCTTCATGCAGTGACTTGCCAGTTCTGGACTTCGGTGAAATGGTGGTACACGGCACAGCGAAAAGAAAGCTGCTCATTACCAACAACACAGCCATTGCTGGCCTGTTCAGCCTGGAAGTGGAGTACTTCAGCAGTTGTCCTCCACTGCCCCCTGCAGTCAGCAGGCTGCCTCCTCATGGACCTCCTCCCAGTCAGTAAGTTGCACTGTCATTGAACCAGGGTCTGAGGAGCTCATTATTCCCATTCTGTTCACCCAAAAATCTAATTAATGACATAGAACTGGACAGGAAAAAACACAAAACAGACCATTTGGCCCAGCCAGTCTGGTGGTGATTAACAAACCACACAGACTTCAGAGGTTTAGAAAGGAGCCTCACCACCATCTCAAGGGCATCAGTTGTGGGTATTAAGTCATGGCCTTGTTGTTCACATTCATAGAATTGGGCAGGTGAGTGGTGCTACAGGTGGTTCTGCTGACTCACAGCTGTCTGTGTGGAGTTTGCACGCTCTTCCTGTGACCGTGTGATGCTCAGGTTTCCTCCCACACCCCAGAGACGTGCTGGGTGTTAGGCTAATGGCCACTAAATTACTCCTAGTGTAGGTGGGTGATAGGAGAGTTGGGGAGGTGTTAATGGGCAGATGTGAGAGAAGAGGTTACAGTGGGAGAATGGGATTGAGGGATTACTGAAAGAGCTGGCACAGCCTGAATGGGCCAAATGGCCTCTTTCTGCACTATAAGGAAATATGAAAATGAATGAAAAGAAATGATTGCTGCTACAAATACTAAGTTCTGTAGTGCACTCCACAGAGTAACGTTTCCCATATTGTCTCTTCTAAATTTCTTACAGTTACAACACTAAGAGACTGTTGCTCCTCCAGCTCTGGCCTCTATTGTACATAATCAATTTCCATTGTCTACCATTGTATCATAAATTATAGCACAGCACAGAAACAAGCCCTTTCAGCCCATCTTGTCCATGCTGACCATGATGCCTTTCTACACTAATCCCATTTGCCTGCATTAGACCAATGTTCCTCTTTGCCTTTCCTGTCTGATGCCTTTTAAGCTTTGCAAGTGTACCTTCCTCCACCACCTCCTCTGGCAGCTTATTCCAGATAGCCACCACCCTCTGTGTGAAAAACTTTCCCCTCAGATATCCTTTAAATTTCTCCCTTCTCTCCTTAAATCAGAATCAGAATCAGATTTATTACCACTGACATATGTCGTGAAATGTGTTGTTTTGTGGCAGCAGGTACAGTGCAATAAGTAATGCAGATGGTAAATCTATGCCCTCTAGTTCTAGACTGCTCTACCCTGGAAAAAAGACTGTCACCATTCACCTTATCTACGCCTCTCATAATTTTATAAACCTCTATAAGGTTACCCCGCAGCCTTCTATGCTCCAGTGAGAATAAACCCAGCCCATCCAATCTTTCTTTATAACTACGGCCCTCTGTTCCAGGCAACATCCTGGTGTAGCACAATTAATTTGCATTAAGAGCATAAAATACCAGAAGTGCACAACATCTGTGGAACAGTTAATACTGCCTCACCTCCTGGTTTGGTAGCTGCAAGGACTACGAACAACAGCAGCTCAATAGGACGGTGAAGACAGCCAGCAGGATCATTGGTGCCCCGCTCCCCTTTTTGATGGAGATCTATCAGCAACGCTGCGTTCGCAGAGCTACAGCCATCATTAAGGACTTTCATCACCCTTCTCATGACCTGTTTTCCCTCCTGCTGTTGGGGAAGAGGTATAGGAGCATCTGCTCTAGATCTAGTAGGATGCCGAACAGCTTTTTCCCACAAGCAGTCAGGATCATAAATCGACTGTGTCCCCTTTCACTTCCACTGACAAGCTCTCCCTCCACACACACGGACACACTCACACCAATACAGAAACAGTTTGACGGTTAGTTACCTGATACGTTGAACTTCATCTCGAACTGAATAAGCACTTATTAATACATGAATGCACTTTAACAGATATAAATACGTGGTGTTGATATGTTTTTAGTTTTATTTTAGAGATGTTTTTCTAGACTATTTTAGATATTTATCACTTCTTTTTGTTGCACTGATATGAGCTGGTGAGAAACAGTATTTCGTTTTTTTTGTGTATGTAAATACTCAGAGAAATGACAATAAAGTAAATCTTGAATCTTGAATAGAAGTCATAGAGTCATACTGCATGGAAATAGGCCATTCCGCCCAACGCGTCATACTGACCAATGGGCACCCATCTGTATTACTCCAGCACTTGGCCCATTGCCCTCTATGCCTGGGCGATTCAAGTGCTCATTTGGACACCTCTTAAATGCTGTCAACTACTCAGCTTCCACTGCTTTCTGTCAGTGTATTTCAAGTACTCACCACTCTCTGGATGAGAAAGGTGTCCTTCGTATCCTTCCTAACTCTCTTCTCCCTTACCCTAAATCTATGTTCTCTAGGTTTATGTACCTCAGAATCAGAATGAAGTTTATTACCACTGACTTGTATGTTGTGAAATGTGTTGTTTTGCGGCAGTACAGTGACATAAAGTTACAATGAATTACAAAATAAATGAATAGTGCAAAAAAAGGAATAATGAGGTAGTGTTCATGGGTTCATGGACCGTTCAGAAATCTGATGGCGGAGGGGAAGAAGCTGTTCCTGAATCGTTGAGTGTGGGTCTTCAGGCTCCTGTACCTCCTCCCTGATGGTAATAACAAGAGTGTCCCAGATAGTGAGGGGAAATATCCTTATCTTTGATAAGAGGAAAAGTTTCCTGCAGTCTACCCTATCTAAATCCCATTGAAGGGTTGATATTTGACACCTACCTTGTCCCGTTACACTTGTTGATTGACTTGCAATTTCCCTCATCTTAACTTTTTTATTTTATCAACGTGTCATCATCTTGGCTCAGATTTGGCGTCAAGTTTAAGCTCCACATTACTGGCACTGACATCCTCTAAGCTATAGTACCGATGGACTGTTGCAGCAACCACAGCCCCCAGCTCCAGCCCACCTGTTTCTGCAAAAACTAAGCTCCTGTCTGCTTCAGCTCAGAGGAAAGGTAGATTTGCCGAAGGTCAGGGAATACTTTTCACCTGATCTCAGAATAATTAGAAAATAAGCCTGTTTTAAGTACATGGTTCGCTGAAAGCAGTGTCACAGGTAGACAGGGTGGTGAAGAAGGTGTTTGGTATTCTGGCCATCAGTCAGGGCAGTGGATGTTATGTTGCAGTTGTAGAAGACTGCATTTGGAATATTGTGTTCAGTTTTGGTTGCCCTGCTATAGGAAAGACATAATTAAACTGGAAAGAGCGCAGAGAAGATTTACAAGGATGTTGCCAGGACTCAAAGGCCTGAATCATAGGGAGAGGTGGACAGGCTAGGACTTTATTCCTTGGAACGTAGGAGACTGAGAAATGATCTTATAGAGGTGTATAACATCATGAAGGGCATAGATAGGGTGAACACACCCAGTCATTTTCCCAGGATTGGGAAATCAAGAACTTGAGGGCACAGGTTTAAGGTGAGAGGGGAAAGATTTAATTCGAACTTGAGGGACATCTTTTTTACACAAAGGGTGGTATGAATATGGAATGAGCTGCCAGAGGAAGTGGTTAGGGCAAGTACAATAACAACTTTTAAAAGACAGTTGGACAGGTACATGGATTGGAAACAGGCTATGGGCCAAATGCTGGCAAATGGGACTAGCTTGGATGGGGCATCTTGGTCTGCATGGACCAGATGGGCCAAAGGGCCTGCTTCTGTGCTGTATAACTCTATCTACGATTGGAAACACCCAACAGGAGACACAAAAGGCAGAGTTAACATTATATTGAATATCAGAGCTGCCACAAGCAGGATTATCTGAAATTGCTGAATTCATTGTTGAATCTTGAGTGCTGTAATGTGTATGGATGCAAGATGAGGTGTTGTTGCTTAAGTCTATGTTGGGCACTATTGGAATGACGTAGGAGAGGTTAGTGGGATGGAGAATTAAGGTGACAGGAGTTTAAACCGGTAGCTTAAAATCACCCTTGCAGACTGAACAGAGGATTTCAGGGAAGTGATCACCTAATCTACCCTTAGTTTCCCAGTAGGGGACACCACAGTGTGAGAAATGTCCTCATTCACCTCGTCCTGTTTACATCTCCTCCAGATGGATCAGCTGCAGTTAATCAGCCTTTGCCACCTTCATGGCGAACACTAACACCATCTGTGTCATTCACTCTCCACCCTGTTGGAGACATTCTCTTCATCTTTTCCACACCTCCCCCTTCTCTGCAACTTAAAATATGCTTATTTTCAAAATTTTCCGATAAAAGGTCATTGACTTGACTTGATAACTCCTCTGTTTCTTCCTCTGCAGGTGTTGCCCAACCTGCTGTGTGTTTCCAGCATATTCTCTTTTTCAGATTTGAGGCAACTGCAGGTTTTTGTTTTTTATGAATTTGCATTAGTTGCCTCTAGAATCATTGTTCAGGATCAATAGGAACTTTTCACAGTCTTTCCAAGTGTATTGTGTTCTTTCTTTGTTACTTGACCCCATTCCCACTAACTCCTGATGACAAACCTTCCTTCTTGACTTCCAATCCATATTGTAAATGGTTCCCTGCCTTTGGAGACAGACCCTACCGCTCGTCATCAGCTCCTTATTGTTCCTGGCACAACTCTCAATAAACTTTTATCCTCAGTCCCTTGCAAGCTGCTGAAGCATCACCATGAGGTGTACATGATAAGAGGCATAGATCGAGTGGACAGTCAGAGACTTTTTCCCAGGGTGACAATGGCTAACACAAGGGGACATAAGGGGGATTGGAGGAAGGTATAAGGGGGATGTCAGCGGTAAGTTTTTTACACAGAGACTGGTAGGTGCGTGGAACGCACTGCCGGCAGAGGTTGTGAGGGCAGATACATTAGGGACGTTTAAGAGACTCTTAGATAGCCACATGAATGATAGAGAAATGGAGGGCTATGTGGGAGGGAAGGGTTAGATAGATCTTAGAGCAGGGTAAAATGTCAGCACAACATTGTGGGCCGAAGGGCCTGTACTGTGCTGGAATGTTCTATGCGCTCTACTTTCCCATATCAGCATCCATAAATTCAATAACTCTGTTTAAATTTCTCCCATCTGAGACTCAGCTGCCTTGTACCACAGAAGTGATCTTAAACACAATCATCAATGATATTCTCAATATGACTACACATGCTATCCATCCCTATTCCTCCTCGTACTCTAGATTTCTCTGCAGGTTTAGACATGGGCAATGAGACTATTCCCTCTGGCCCAGAGGTTCCTGTTTTAGCTTACCATTGCAGCTAGAATATTTCCTGACCATGCAACAGCGCTTCTGAAAAGCTCGTGTATACGTTCTTGTCATTCTTTCCTCTTCCTTGTCCACATGCTGACTTTTTGGGACCCAGTCAGCTTCTATCCAGTTCCACCAAAGCACTGCTTATTCAAAATATAATCTAGGAGCTGGGAATAGCTCCGGATAAACGTTGGGCAGGCCTAAACCACCGTCTTCAGACATGCACATTTTTCTCATCCCTACCTTCAGCTCTGTTGCCCTTCACTGTCACCATCACCAACTGCACTTTGTAGTTGCAACCCTGCATTTGACTCTGATGTGCTTAGAATGGTGCAGTACTGGAGCAGCCCATTAGCCCACAATGTCTGTGCCGAACAATGATAGCAATTCAAACTGCACCTCTGCCCGCACGGGATTCATATCCCTCCATTCCCTGCCTGTTCGTGTCTGTCTGAATGCCTCTGCCTAAATGCTTCCATCCGCAATCTCCTCCATCACAAAGACCCTTGACTTCTATTGCTGCCTCCAGTTCAGCCTAACCACTGATGAAACAGCTACAATTGGTCAGGACTTTAGTCCCCCTTCTAGGTTCCTTGCCCCTGTGAAGCATTATAAGACAGCTTTTTTTCTATATTGAACACATAGAACTAATGCATGTTGTATGAACTTCAGGTTCAAACTTGCAACCTGCTACTACCTCAGACTCTAACACATTCAGGGCTGCCTCAGATTTTTTCCTCCTGCAGTCCTGTGCATTCCTTCTATCAAACAGTTCCACAGGCACCATATCTGGATGGCCAACGTCATGCATGTGGGCATGCAGCTCACCTCATCCTCTAGCCTAATGTGGCTTCACTGTTCCATATGTATGGCCTTGTCCTTTTTGAATTTGTTTCTGATCTGCCAAATTATCACTTGCAAACACAGTAGAGTAAACAGAGCCATGATATTAAAGTCTAATGCCTACAATCTTGCCTTTTGGTGGGGAGTTCCAGCATATTGGGCTCTTTTTCAACAATATCCAATAATACTTGTTTGATATCAAACTATATTCTGGAGAATTAAACATAATCTTCTAGAAACCTAAAACACTCAAATATGCAAAATATCTCCAACACCCAATGCTATTTACGATACCAAATGCTACAAAACAATATTTATCAATAAATCATGAGATCAAATAATCTCTTAATCCTTAATAATATTCCCTACTATTCAACAGTATTCTTCAGTGTTATTAATCAATAATATTTCCCAATAATCAATAAAACTGATATCTGTAATCAATTAGCATTGTTATGTTATCTAAATATATTTTACTGCCTGATCACATTCCTATGTTGATCAATTATTCTATTAGATACTCAATATTATTCTTTGGTAATCAATGATATTCTCAATTAAAATAATAACTTGCAATTAAAACAAGCTTAAAGCATAATAAGTGCCCTGAGGTGTTTCACAGAAGCAATTATCGAACAAAGAAGATTTTAGGTGAGGTGAGCAAAATACTCCCATATTCTCATGATTCTCAATTGTATATTCTGCTTATTGTGGAAGAATAACTCTGTATCCTGTGCTAATATTAAAGCTCAAGAACACCTCTCCTGAAGAGAACAGTGAGTCTTACAGAAGGTCCAAGCAAGTCACAGGACCAACTGCAGCGTGGTAAGAATATAAGGCATTATATAAGGCATCCTCACTGCAAGTATGACAATTTAGTTGTATTGGTAGTTTCCAAGTGTCTTTGAATAAGAGATGTGCCTCAAGCTCTGAGGTACTTCACATTCATGGAACCTTTAAGATGCATTTAAACAGACAGGTAGGACTGCTGTGGCTTGTTATAGCACACACTTCAACTGTACAAATCCGCCAGATCTTGACTGGTGCCAGCCCAATTTATATGCCCAAATCCTTTGGGTAGGGCTCAAGTCCACAACCTTCCAACCCAGAAAAGAGATCAGACCCAATCTGATGCAATGACAAATGAATACCTTGAGCAGGTAATCTAGATTGGAACTCCCAGTACAGTATTGAGGGACCGATGTCAATTGAGAAGTTAGATTTCTCTCGAAGCAACATGTCATTGTCATGCAAAATATTATCAAAATATCTTCACCTGCTGTGATGACAACATTGCAGGTTCTGCTCAAACATTCTACAAAAGAAGTAATTTATTCTGCTGCTAGTATACACCCCCACGAGGCCTGCAGAAGCCTACCTGGTGTCCTGATTCCAACCATAGCTCAGATTGCAGCATGGTCACTTCTGAGGCAGAAGATCAAGAGGCTCACCCACTTCAGTGACTCGAACATAAAATCCCAGCTGTCCCTCGGCTGCGGGATTGAGAGAGTTCTCCACTGTTGGAGACGCAGTTAGTGTTTTATAATGCTCCAATGAAACGCCTCAGGATGTTAAGAGCATTACTTTAGCTATAAGGAGAGGTTGGACAAACTTGGATTGTTTCCTCTGGAGTGTCGGAGGCTGAGGGGAGATCTGATAGGAGTTTATAAGATTATGAGAGACATAAACAGGGTAGACAGTCAGAATCTTTCTCCCAGGGTAGAAATACGAGAGGGCATAGATTTAAGTTGAGAGGGGGAAGATTTAAAGGAGATGTTCATGGCAAGTTTTCCACACAGAGAGTGGTGGATGCCTTGAATGGGCTGCCAGGGGTGGTGGTAGAAGCAGATACCAATACCAATAGTGGCATTCAAGAGGCTTTTAGACAGGCAGATGAATATGCAGGTAATGGAAGGATATGGATCATGTGCAGGCAGAAGGAATTAGTTTAATTTGGCATCTTGTTCGGTACAAACATTGTGGGCCATACTGTTCTACGTTCTATGTACGTGAATGGAAGATGCTGTGGCATCTTTCAGATGAGACGAAGCAGCACTCTTCATTGAAACAAGAGCTGAGAAATCTCCTACTGCCACCCAAGAGGGATGAATGTATAGCCTCCAGTTAACATTGGAATTACGCACGTATATCAGTGTTCACCAGGGAGAGGAACTTAAGCGAATGTGAGATCAGCGTAGAAAAGTCTAATGTGCTGGAGCATGTCAAGGTTAAAGAAAGAGGCAGCGTTGGAGCTTCTGAAAAACATTTGGATAGATAAGTCCCTGGGGCAAGACGGGATATACCCCAGGTTACTACGGAAAGCAGGGAAGAGATTGCTGGAGCATTGACAATGATATTTGCATCCTCCTTGGCCACAGGAGTGGTACCAGAGGATTGGAGGATGGCAAGTGTTGTTCCCTTGTTCAAGAATGGTAATAGGGATAATCCTAGGAATTATAGACCAGTGAGTCTTACGTCATTGGTGGGCAAGCAATTGGAGAGGATTCTTAGGGACAGGATTTACGAACATTTGGAAAAGAATAATCTTATTAGGGATACTCATCATGGCTTTGTGAGGAGCAGGTTGTGCCTCACGAACCTAATTGAGTTAGTAAGGTGTTTGACAAGGTTCCCCATGGCAGGCTCATCCAAAAAGTCATGAGGCATGGGATCCATGGAAACTTAGCTGCATGGATTTGAAGTTGGCTTGCCCACAGAAGGCAGTGGGTGGCAGTAGATGGAGCATATTCTGCCTGGAGGTTGGTGACCAGTGGTGTTCCGCAGGGGTCTGTTCAGGGACCCCTACTCTTCGTGTTTATTTTCAATGATGGATGAGGAAGTGGAAGGGTAGGTTAGTAAGTTTGCAGGTGACATGAAGGTTGGTGATGTTGTGGACAGTGTAGAAGGTTGTCGTAGGTTACAACGGGATATAGACAGGATGCAGAGTTGGGTGGAGAAGTGGCAGATGGAGTTCAATCCGGACAAGTGTGAAGTGATACACTTTGGAAGATCGAACTTGAAGGCAGAGTACGAGGTTATGGCAGGATTCTTCATAGTGTGGAGGAACAGGAGGATCTTGGGGTCCAAGTCCATAGATCCCTCAAAGTTGCCATGTAAGTTCATAGGATGGTTAAGAAGGTGTATGGTGTGCTTGCCTTCATGAGTCAGGGGACTGAGTTCAAGAGCTGTGAGGTAATGTTGCAGCTCTATAGAACTTTGGTTAACCACACTTAGAGTACGATGTTCAGTTCTGGTGGCCTCATTATAGGAAGGATGTGGAAGCTTTAGAGAGGGTGCAGAGGAGATTTACCAGGATGCTGCCTAGATTAGAGAACATGTCTTATGAGGATAGGTTGAGCAAGCTAGGGATTTTCTCTTTGGAGCGCAGGACGACGAGAGGTGACTTGATAGAGGCGTATAAGGTTATGATAGGGTAGACAGCCAGCATCTCTTTCCCAGGGTGGCAATGGCCAATACCAGAGGACATCTGTTTAAGGTGAGTGGAGGAAAGTTTAGGGGAGATGTCAGAGGTAGGTTTTTGCCTAGAGTGCACTGCCAGGGGTGGTGGTAGAGGCTGATTTAAGAGACTCTTAGATAGGCACATGTAAGAAAAATGGATGGTTATGGGCTGTGTAGGAGGGAAGTGTTAGATTGATCATGGAGTAGGTTTATATAGGTCGGCACAACATCATGGGCTGAAGGGCCTGTATTGTGCTTTACTGTTTTATGTTCTATATCCTGGACTAAATCGTGACTGTGGAAATGTTTGCAACATGCTGCTTCCAGATTGTTTAAAATTTCTTTCTCCTCCTGACAGAATTTGCAGATGCTCTGCTCTCCCACAAGAAAGGTGCAGCATTAGTTGTGCAACCCATGACAGGAACCCTGGAGCCGTACCAGCAGTTGGTGATCGAAATCACGGCCTATGCCAACATGTGGGGAGACTACCGCGATCACCTCATTTGTAGAGTTAGTATTTCCTTTCTTTATTATTCTTTGCTACTGTATTGGTATTGATTTATTATTGTAAGCCTGAAGACCCACACTCAACGTTTCAGGAACAGCTTCTCCCCTCCGCCATCAGATTTCTGAACGGTCCATGAGCACTACCTCATTATTCCTCTTTTGCGCTATTTATTTATTTTTGTAACTTATAGTCATTTTTATGTCTTGCACTACACATCTGCTGCTAAACAACAAATACTCGACAGATGTCAATGACAATAAACCTGATTCTGATTTTGATCGTCATGTGTACTGAGATAAAGTGAAAAACTTTTGTTTGCCTGCCATCCAGGCAGATCATGGCATGCACAATTACTTCGAGGTGGTAAAAAGAAAGACAGAATGCAAAATATAGTGTTACAGCTACAGAGAAAGTGCAGTGCAGGCAGACAAATAAAGTGTAAGGGCCACGACAATGTAAACTGGGAGATCAAAAACTCATCTTTGGCGTATGAAAGGTCCGTTCAAGAATCTGATAATTACCTACTATTTGAGGACAGAAACAAGGCTGTCGGCCCAACCCACCCATGCTGGTATAAATACTTCAAACAAGCCCACCCCTATTCCTCCATCTAGCCCTTTTCTACCATTCTTTTCTCCCTCATGTTTATCAAGCTTCCCCTTAAACACGTCTGTACCATTCACCTCAACACTTGAAATGGTTCTGATGTTCCACTCTCTGGATAAAGACGTATCCACTGAATTCCCTATTAGATTTGTTAGGAGCATCTCATTTTCATGGCCCCTATGTCTAATTGTGTAATTTTAAAACCTATGTCAGATTTCTTCTCAACTTTGTTTCAAAGGCTGTTCTGTTTAACATTAGTGGGTAAGGTTTTATAAGCAATAATCTGGGAAAAAAATTAAGAACCACTTGGCAAACTTTGAGTTAATTAATCTTTTGATGAAATAACAGAATGTTGATGAAGGGAATGTGATGAATGTTATTTATATTGATTTAAGAATATAATTGATAGGGAACCACGTAAAAGGCTTGAGAACAAAATGAAGCTTGTGGAGTAGAAGAGTTAGTGTTAGAATGGATAAAAATTGGCTTAAGGACAGAAAGTAGCAAGTCCTAGTAAATAGTTTGGAATTGGAATTGGAGTTCAAAGTGGTTTATTATTATCACATGTACTGAGATACAGTTAAAAGGTTTTGTTTGCATACCATCCTGACAGATGATTCCATACTTAAGTACATCAAGATAGTAAAGAAAACAGAATTTCGAATATAGTGTTACAGTTACAGAGAAGTGCAGTGCAGGTCGACCAAGAAAGTGCAAGGGCCACAACAAGGTAGATTGGGAGATCCAAAGTTCATCTTTAGCAAATGAGAGGTCCGTTCAAGAGTCTGATGTCAGCGGAATAGAAGCTGTCCTTGAACCTGGTGGTGCATGTTGTCAAGATTTTGTATCTTCTACCCAATGGTGTGGGCAGTAGGAGGGGAGAAGAGAGAGTGACTGGGGTGGGAGGCGTCTTTGATTACGTAGGCTGCTTTCCCGAGTCTCAAGGTAGCACCGGAGCGCGGTGATTCTTTGCGAGCTGATCCCAGCAGATCCACTCATTACATTTATTATAATTCTTCTAAATAGTTGCTTTGTAATGGAGGATGGTGGACAGTGATGTTCCTCTAAGATCAGGGCCAACAACATTGTTTAGTTTTGATATATGTAACTGATTGGGGTATTGAAATACAGAGCAAATTGCAAAATTTCCCAAAGATTAAACAAATTGAGATCCAGCAAAGAGTGAGAGTGATACAGGCTGAGTACAACAGGACATAGAACATAGAACATTACAGCACAGTACAGGCCCTTCGGCCCACAATGTTGTGCCGACATTTTATCCTACTCTAAGATCTATCTAGCCCTTCCCTCCCATATAGCCCTCCATTTCTCTATCATTCATGTGGCTAAGAGTCTCTTAATCTCCCTAATATATCTGCACCCACAACCTCTGTCAGCAGTGCGTTCCATGCACCCACTACTCTCTGTGTAAAAAACTTAGCTCTGATGTACCCCTAATACCTTCCTCCAATCGCCTTAAAATTATATCCCCTCGTGTTAGCCATTTTCACCCTGGGAAAAAGTCTCTGACTGTCCACTTGATCTATGCCTCTTATCATCTCGTAGACCTCTATCAAGTCACCTCTCATCCTCCTCCTCCCCAAAGAGAAAAGCCCTCGCTCACTCAACCTGTCCTCATAAGACATGCTCTCCAATCCAGGCAGCATCCTGGTAAATCTCCTCTGCACCTTCTCTAAAGGTCCACATCCTTCCTATAATGGTCCACATTATAATGGTCCACCTTCTCTAAAGGTCCACATCCTTCCTATAATGGTCCACATTATAATGGTCCACCTTCTCTAAAGGTCCACATCCTTCCATAATGGTCCACTATAAGAGGTCCACATGCTCCTCTCCATATGCTCCTAGAGACAAAAGGAGAGGAGCAGTATGGGCAAACAAGTGGCAGGTGAAATTTCATACAGAGAAGTGTGAGGTGATAGGTTTTGGCACAAGGGTTGGGGAGTGGCAATATAGATTTAATGGCACAGTTCTAAAGAGTGCAGGAACAGAGGGACCTGGGGTTTCATGTGCATAGGTCTCTAAAGGTGGCATGTTGTATTGATGGAGTAGTGAGCACAGCGTATGGGATCTTGAGAATTCATAAGGAGAGATATTAAATACAAAAATGGTGATATTATGCTGAACCTTTATAAAGCTCTGGTTGGCCAGAACTACAATGTTGCATCCACACTTTAGGAAGGATGTAGAGGCCTAGGGAGAAGGGACGTTGTCCATAGGGTTAGTTTGGAGAAACTGTTATCGTTCTCATTGCGGCAAAGGAGGGCGAGAGCAGATTTGACAGAGGTGTGCATTTTTATGTAAGGTAGACAAAGGAAAGCTGTCCCCAGTATCAGGAGACAGATATAAAGTTTTTTGGTAAGAGAGATGACCGATTCGAGGAAGAACTTTCTCTCACAGTAGGTGGTAATGACGTGGAACGTAGTGTGCATGCAGGTGGTGGAGGTGCAGACTATCAGTGATGATTTAACAGGAGATTGGACGGGCACATGAGGGAACAACACCTGCAGAGCTTCAGGGGTAGAGAAGGGGAACAGAACTGACTGGATTTCTCCACAGAGGGTCAGCTGGATAACCTCCTCCTGTAAAGATTGATCCTAAACTGAGGTTATTTTCCTTCGAACAAAGGAAGCCGAGGCGACCTGTGAGAGGTATTTAAAATCCTCAAGGGTGTAGACAGAGAGAAGTTGTTCTCATAGGTGGAGGGATTAAGAACCAAAGGAATAGGCAAATGATTGGCAAAAGGACCAAAAATGACCGAAAGAAAACCTTTTCATGCATTGAGCAGGCAGAGAGTAGAATGTACTGTAAGGTTGGGCTTGGGGGAGAGGTGGGGAGAGAAGTAGAAGCACTGTCAATCCTGGCATTCAAAAGAGTTGTTCAAAAGTTTCAAGAAAAGTTCAAAACTGGATAAGAGATTGGAAGGAAAAAGATTACAGAGTGACATCTTCAAGAGGCAGTGCCTCGAGAAGGCAGCATCCATCATTAAGGACCCTCACCCTATGAGACGTGCCCTCCTTTCATTACTACCATCAGGGAGGAGGTACAGGAACCTGAAGACCCACACTGAATGATTCAAGAACTGCTTCTTCCCTCCGCCATCAGATTTCTGAACGGTCCATGAACCCATGAACACTACCTCATTATTCCTCTTTTTCTGCACCAATTATTTATCTTTGTAATTTATAGGCTTTTACGTGTTTGCACTGTACTGCTGCCGCAAAACAACAAATTTCACTTCATATGTCAGTGATAATAAACCTGACTCTGATCCTGATTCTGAAACCCTGCATCAGGTCCTGAAGCAGAGTTTTGACCCTCTCTTCCTTTCCTTTCCTCCCACAGATGGTGTTCGACGCGCTGAGTTCCTCCAGCAGATTGTTGCTGCAGATTCCCGCATCTGCAGTCTCTTGTGTCTCCTGTCTAGAATATAGACATAGAACGTAGAAAAACTACAGCACAATTCAGGCCCTTCAGCCCACAAAGCTGTGGTGAATATGTCCCTACCCTAGAAATTACTAGGCTTACCCATAGCCCTCTATTTTTCTCAGCTCCATGGACCTATCCAACAGTATCTTAAAAGACCCTATCGTATCTGCCTCCACCACCATTGCCGGCAGCCCATTCCATGCACTCACCACTCTCTGAGTAAAAAACTTACCCCTGACATCTCCTCTATACCTACTCCCCTGTACCTTAAACCTGTCCTCTTATGGCCTCCATTTCAGCCCTGGGGAAAAGCCTCTGACTATCTACCCGATCAATACCTCTCATTATCTTATACACCTCTATCAGGTCCCCCCTCATCCTCCGTCTCTCCAAGGAGAAAAGACCGAGTTCCCTCAACCTGCTTTCATAAGGCATGCTCCGCATTCTAGGCGGCATCCTTGTAAATCTCCTCTGCACCCTTTCTATGGCTTCCACATCCTTCCTGTAGTGAGGTGACCAGAACTGAGCACAGTACTCCAAGTGGGGTCTGACCAGGGACCTATATATGCTGCAACAATACCTCTCGGCTCCTAAATTTAATTCCCCTATTGATGAAGGACAATACACCATATGCCTTCTTAACCACAGAGTCAACCTGCGCAGCCGCTTTGAGTGTTCTATGGACTCGGACCCCAAGATCCCTCTGATCCTCCACACTGCCAAGAGTCCTACCATTAATACTATATTCAGCCATCATATTTGACCTACCAAAATCAACCACTTCACACTTATCTGGGTTGAACTGCATCTGCCACTTCTCAGCCCAACTTTGCATCCTATCTATGTCCCTCTGTAACCTCTGACAGCCCTCCAAACTATCCACAACACCCCCAACCTTCGTGTCATCCACAAACTTACTAACCCACCCCTCCACTTCCTCATCCAGGTCATTTATAAAAATCACAAAGAGCAAGGGTCCCAGCATGATTCTATTTGACAGTGAGGGGAGTCATGGCTAGACCTGAAAATGAGCCCTTGTGCTGGAGGAGCTCAGCAGGTCAGGCAGCATCTATGGAGGGAAATAAACAGTGGATGTTTCGGGCCGAGACCCTTCATCGGGAATCAGGAAGGGATCTGGGTTAAGTGTATGAGTGATTTCAGTTGTGGATTTTTTATCCACATTTATCCACAACTGAAACAGATGTAGTAAGTAGATGTACCATAGACCGTGTTGGAATTTATAGACCATGCAAGTGTTCTATGAACTTGCTCAATATTCTGTTTTTGTGTCCATTATGGTTGCAGGCACAGTAGTGTAGCAGTTAGCGTGACACTATTACAGTGCCAGTGACCCGGGTTCAATTCCGGCCGCTGTCTGTAGGGAGTTTGTACGTTCTCCCTGTGTCTGCGTGGGTTTCCTCTGGGTGCTCGGGTTTCCTCCCGCATTCCAAAGACGTACGGGTTAGGAAGTTGTGGGCATGCCATGTTGGCGCCGGAAGTATGGCGACACTTGCGGGCTGCCCCCAGTACACTCTACGCAAAAGGTGCATTTCACTGTGTGTTTTGATGTACATGTGACCTTAAAGATATCTTACCTTATCATTAAAACTGTTCCCTCAGGTTGCAGAGCTTGAGCCTACGTATATTCCCATACAGTTGTCCGTTAAAGGCGTTCCAATCTACTTCAAGGTTTTAGGCCCACAGAAGGACAATCAGAAGCAAGCCCCCATAGTCAGGTACAAGGTTTCTTTAATGTATGTATTTTGTTTGGTTCCTTTCGCATTTCTGGCTCGTTATTTGAGAGAAAATGTCAGAGAAGCAAATAACGGTACTTGGTGGGGACGGAGACACAGACTCTGGGCTGGCAGAGAGGTAGAGGCAGATCCCTGCTATAGATGCAAGGACACCTCCCTCCAACATGCACGTTGGCATTGATGACCATCTACTCAAATACTCTGAAAGCTGCAGGAACTCAGCAGGTCAGGCAGCATCTGTGGAGGGAAATGGGCAGTCAGCGGTTCGGGGTTCGAGACCATCTAGACTAAAGGAAAGAGGGGAGATAGCTGGTATAAAAAGGTGGAGAGAAGGGGAGGGGCAAGAGCTGGCGGACGATAAATGGATCCAGGTGAGGGCGGTGATAGGTAGATAGGAGAGGGGAGAGTGGGAATAGCGCCGGCAGCTGGGAGGTGATGGGCGAGGGTGACGAAAGCCTGAAGTTGGCGAATTCAAAGTGAATGTGGGAACCAGGGCCCCGGTGAGTGGGTGGGGGGGGGGGCTGTGGGAACCAGGGCCCCGGTGAGTGGGTGGGGGGGGGTGTGGGAACCAGGGCCCCGGTGAGTGGGTGGGGGGGGTGTGGGAACCAGGGCCCCGGTGGGTGGGTGGGGGGGTGTGGGAACCAGGGCCCCGGTGAGTGGGTAGGGCTGTGGGAACCAGGGCCTCGGTGAGTGGGTGGGGGGGGTGTGGGAACCAGGGCCCCGGTGAGTGGGTGGGGGCTGTGGGAACCAGGGCTCCAATGAGGGGAAAGTGCAAACATCACCTGGTGAGCTGGATGCGGAATTATCGGGTTTCCTTGATGGTCAGATAGCAGACGATCAGAGTTTTACTTTATCTCATTGCTGATACAACCCAGGAACGAGAAGGCCTCGATGTATCATTCTGTTTTCCAGATTTGGAACCCACATTTCTGGAGGTGACACAGTGTCCCGTTCCCTGCGGCTTATGAACACAGGTCCCTGTGGTACGTCTCATGATGGCTCATTGCTTCTCTCCTCCGGGTCATTCATATGTTCTCCTTCAACATCACTGGAAGTGTTAGTAGATTTGGGAATCCCACGTTGACCAATTAATATGTGGCTGGGTTTCTGTGGAAGTGCCTGAGATAACCAGGCCAGGTATAGATGTGGCAGTATGGAGAAAGCTGAGGTGATACTGATGGGGTAGGAGCTGGGCACACAGATTGTTCAGTCATCATGGTCAATGTGTAGATAGTTCAGAGGCAGGCAGAGGAATTTAAATCAGCTGGCACTCATGTGGCCCTTGACATTACAGGACAAATGTGTGTGTACATCCACATCACATGTTATATAATTTTTTTAGATGATTATTGTGGGGCTTCTGAAAGGGTTGTAAATAAAGACAGTTGTCAGTGGGAGTTTAAATAAAGCCAGTGAACAGATGGCTTAATTAGTGAACAACATAAATATTACAGCTTGGAAACTGGATTTCAAATGCCTCTGCTCTTCTACAAGTAATCCCGCATTCATAGGGGCACAGAGTTATACAGCACAGAGACAGGCCCTTCAGCCCAACTCGTCCATGCTGACTGAGTCGTACACCTGAGCTAGTCCCAGTTGCCCTCATTTGGCCCATATCCCACTAAACCTTTCCTATCCATGTACCTATCTAAATGTCTTTTAAACATTGTCATTGTACCCACCTCTACCACTTCCTCTAGCAGCTCGTTCCATATACCCTGCAGCCTCTGTGTGAAAAAGTTACCCCTCCAGTCCCTTTTAAACCTTTCCCCTCTCACCTTAGATCTACAGTATGCCCTCTAGTTCTTGATTCCCCTACCTAGGAAAAATACTGTGACCATTTACCTTATCTATGCCCCTCATGATTTTATAAACCCCTATAAGGTCACCCCTCAGCCTCCTTCGCTCCAGGGAAAACAGTCCCAGCCTATCCAGTCTCTCCTTATAACTCCACAAGGAAGGATTATTTCTGTGTTTAAAATATCTATTGACTTTGATTTCCATTTGACTCCTTTGTCCCCTTCCAATATCCTTTTCTACTTTGGTCAGGATTTATTAATGATACCCCCTATTTCTGTTTCACTGCCAGCTGTGGACACCACAGCCTTCAGTCCTAGATCCGGTCATTGACATACACATCAACAGAAGATACCCCAGAGTAGAGCCGTAGGGAGATACAGCACAGAAATATGCCTGTTGGTCCACTGACTCGGCACTGACCATCAAGCACCCAGTTACACTAGTTCTACCCTAACCCATCACCTTCTCGATAACTCCCCCCAGATTCTACCACCTATGTACACTAGATGCAATTTACAGCGGCCAATTAACCTACCAACCTGCACAGTCTTGGGATGTGGGAGGAAATTGGAGCACCCGGAGGAAAGCCATGTGATTACAGGGAGAATATGCAAACTCCGCACTGACAGCACCAGAGATCAGGATTGAACCTGGGTCTCTGCAGCTGTGAGGCAGTGTCTCTACTAGCTGTGCCACTGGGCCTCCCACCACTGTGGGACATGGTTGTGGAATTCAGTCACAATCAAGGGGGTGAGACCAATCCATCAATCAAGGGAGTTTAGCCAATCAGTCAAGAAGGTTGGAGCAAACATTTCCCCTTGTCCTCTGGTGACTGGGGAAAATCCCGTACCAGGTGTCTTGATCAGAGAGATACCCTCTCATGTCCCTGTATGTCCTCCCAAGCTCAGGCAGACATGTGAGTGATTGAGAGCACAAGGATGCATTTGGTCACCTCTGTAGTACCGCAGGCATTCGTATTAGTATTGGTGTTGATTATTGTCATGTGTACCGATATACAGTGAAAAACTTTACATGCCATCCAGACAAATCATGCCATAAATAATAAATACATTGAGGCAGTAAAAAGGAAAACGCTATGCAGAATATAGTGTAGCAGCTACAGACAAAGTGCAGTGCAAGTAAACAAATAAAGTGCAAGGGCCACAATGAGGTAGTTTGGGAAATCGAGAGTTCATCTTTAGTGTAAGAGAGGTCCATTCAGGAGCCTGATAACAGCGGGATAGAAGCTGTCCTTGAGCCTGGTGGTACGTGCTCTCAAGCTGTTGTATCTTCTGCCTGATGGGAGGGGGGAGAAGAGAGAATGTCCGGGGTGGGAGTGGTCCTTGATTATGTTGGCTGCTTTCCCGTGGCCGTGGGAAGTCTGTGGAGGGGAGGCTGGTTTGCGTGATGGACTGGGCTTTGTTCACATCTCTCTGCACTTTCTTGTGGTCACGGGCAGAACAGTTGCCGTACGAAGCTAGGACTGCACAAAGCCATTTGACATCTACTTTATTCAATCAGAAATAACTTGTGCAAATTTTCAACAAATTGATTGACCTAATGTCACTTTAATTAAAAAAAGGCATTTTTAATGTATTAAAAATCCTAGACATCAGACTAGACTGGGAGACATACAACCTAGAGTCGATGGACTTGCAGCTGGTGGACCTGTTGATATCGTACGGGCAGGAGTTCCCACTGAAGGATGAAAGTGGAAATGAGATTATCGGCACCAGTGTCCCACCCAGCGAGAGTGAACATTCCAGGAACTGGGACTCGATACCCAACAGTGCAGAAAGCAGCTCTTTGGGCTTCCAGATGGAATGCGTAAGATTCAAAGTGTGGACCATTCACCTGGATTGGGTTTAATCACTGGATCAGTGAGTGGACAACTGGTTAAGTGGGGATTGGTGCCACACAGGCTTAATGTTTGACTCTCAGTTTGCCCAGTACCTTAGCGTAAACATAAATGAAAACAGAAAATGCAGGCTAGGCATAAGAGATACAAGAGACTGCAGACGCTGGAATCTGGAGCAAAAAACAAACTGCAGGAGGAACTCAGCAGGTCAGGCAGCATCTGTGGAGGGAAACAGACAGTTGATGTTTCAGGTTGAGACCCTTCATCTCGACTGAGCTAGTCCCTGAGCTAGTCCATCATCTGGCCTAAGAACTAAAGAAATAGGTGCAGGAGGGAGGCACTCAGTTCCTTGAACCTGCTGTGCTGTTCAACAAGATCATGGCTGCTCTTCTAACTCATCACCATTTCCCAATATCCCTTAACTCCTCTAATATGCAGAAATCTATTGCTCTCATTTTTGGATGAATGAGCATCCACAGCCCTCTGGAATAGAGAATTTGTAGTCACCAATTCACCTACCAACCTGCACATTTTTGGCAGGTGGGAGAAGACTAGAGCAACCAGCTGAGAGAAGGAGGATGAGAGGAGACATGATAGAGGTGTACAAAATATTAAGAGGAATAGATAGAGTGGACAGCCAGTGCCTCTTTCCCAGGGCACCAATGCTCAATACAAGAGGGCCTAGCTTTGAAGTAATGGGTGGGAAGTTCAAGGGAGATATCAGAGGAAGGTTTTTTACCCAGAGAGTGGTTGGGGCATGGAATGCGCTGCTTGGGGTGGTGGTGGAGGCAGGTACATTGGTCAAATTCAAGAGATTGTTAGATAAGCATATGGAGGAATTTAAAATAGAGGGATATGTGGGAGGAAGGGGTTAGATAGTCTTAGGAGTGGTTTGAAGGTTGGCACAACATTGTAGGCTGAAGGGCCTGTATTGTGTTGTACTGTTCTATGTTCTATGTTCTAACTGGAGGAAACCCACTTGGTCACGGGGAGAATATGTAGACTCCACGCAAACAGCACTGGAGGTCACGATCAAACCCAGACACCGGAGCTGTCAGGCAGCGGCCCTACCAGATGGGCCGCTGCTCTGTCCCAGGCAGCGGGTGTGGAGAGAGAAATCAAATAAAACAGCAAGTGTGGGAGTCTGAAACAAAACCAGAAATGCTAGAAGAACTCAGCCACTCAAGCAGCATCTGTGGGTAGAGAAACCAGTCAATGTTTCAGGTCAGCGACCCTTCCTCAGAACTTCCAGTATTTCTGTTTATGTGTGGAGAAACAGGGTTAATGATTCAGGTCGACAGTCTTTCATCAAAGCGAGGCAGAGTTAGAAAACAGGCTTATTTTAATTTGCAGAAAACGGGTGGGGGTGAAGAGAACAAGGGGAAGGTCTGTGGTAGCATGGAAACCACGAGGAGCTGGGATGAAGCTGGAGCTGAGGGAGAGTGGTGGAATTTGTCAACTGCAGAGCACCTATCTGGGGGAGATGTGGAGGGTGGTAATTGAGGATAGACGGTGCTAATGCTCCTGTTCAGACAATGTATGACACTAATGCTCCTGAGTTCAGACAATATCTGACACTAATGCTCCTGAGTTCAGACAATATCTGACACTAATGCTCCTGAGTTCAGATGATATATAATACTCATACACTCGAGTTCAAAGAATTCTGTAACTCACAAGTTTTGCCGTCTCTGTCCCACTAAAACATCTCAACCAAAGCAATCCTGAAGTCCTCCCTTAGAATGTTTGTTCCCTTCACTTTCATTTCCAGCTCCCTTTCTGGATGTTCGCATGCTGATGCACATCTTTGGACCCCTGTCTGAATTCTTCATCCTCCTAGAATGTGTCATAGCCTGTTAAGGGTCCTATCATTTACTGTGTGCTTTCCCCTTACACTTGACCTCCCAAAGTGCAACACCTCACACTTGCATGGATTAAACTCCATCTGCCACTTCTCTGCCCATTTCTGTAACTGATCTATATCCTGTGGTATCCTTTGACAACCTTCTTCACTGTCATTTTGTCATATGACATATGTCATGCATTTGTCATATGTCACTGTCATACTTTCATATGATTTAATTTCAGGCTTGAGCCAATCTTGGATTTGCCCCAGTAATTTGTCCCTGTTCCACTGGAGGTCAGTTAAGGCTGCATTATTGCATTAGAGGAAATTTCACTGTAGCCCATCTCTCTATGTCTAACTTACAGCACCAGCGACCTGGGTTCAATTCCGGCTGCTGTCTGTAAGGAGTTTGTGCGTTCTCCCCGTATCTGCATGGGTTTCCTCCAGGTGCTCCGGTTTCCTCTCACATTCCAGAGACGTACGGGTTAGGAAGTTGTGGGCATGCTATGTTGGTGCCGGAAGCGTGGCGACACTTGCGGGCTGCCCCAGAACACTCTATGCAAAAGATGCATTTCACTGTGTGTTTTGATGTACATGTGACTAATAAAAATATCTTATCTTATCTCATCACTGATGCTAACAGTGGGAAAAACATTGATTTCCTATTTTTTTAAAAAAATTTCTGCATTAACTTCAGGACCTGGAAGAAGAGGAGGAGTTGGCAGAGGAAGAAAGTGTGATGCGAATGAATGATCTAATTTCCGTGGTGCTACGGATTCATGAGGGCATTGCAGCAGATTATCCATATTATGTGACTCCTAGACAGATGGTGAGTAGCTATTGGTGCCAGCAGCTTTGTGAGTGAGAAGCAGTGGAGCACGTTGAAGATAACAGTGCGATGTATCGAGGATGTGCCACTGCTGCACCAGTGCCTTATCAATATTGAGTTCTTGATTGTCTCCTTCTCACTTCCCAACCCTCCTTCACCCCTGCCTTAATCATAGAGGAAGATTAGACTGGGAGTGAGAACAAGGGTGCTCTGGAGAAGAAACGGAAACCATCAGTCAAGATAATTGTTGAAAGGAATTGGTTACATTGAGTATAGAACAGGAACAGGCCCTCTGGCCCACAATGTCTGCGCCAAACACAATGTCAAATTAAACTAAATCTCTTCTGCCTGCACATGATCCACATCCCTCCATTCCCTGCATATTCATGTGTCCAACAGCCTCTTAAATGCCTCTGTTCTATCTGCTTCCACCACTACCTTTGGCAGCCTGTCCCGGGCACCCACCACTCTGTGTAAAACGAACCTGCCACATAAATGTTGTTTCATCTTTCCCCATCTCACCTTAAATGCATGTCCTCTAGTATTTGACAATTTCTACTCTGGGAAAATTACTGTCTACCCTATCTACGTCTCTCATAATTTTATAAACTTCTATCAGGTCTCCCTTCAGCCTCCGACGCTCCTGAGAAAACAACCCAAGTTTGTCCAACCTCTCCTTGTAGCTCATACCCATTCTAAAATTATTCAGCAGTACTCTAAGCCCAAAAGAGTTCAGTCTAGCCAACAAAAGAAATCGGACAGGAGAGAGCCAAGGGCTTGGGCGTAACAAATTTTAATGCTTGTTAATATACCAATTATGCCTTTGGATTGGAAGGTAGTATACCTTTTCTACTCAAGACTGGAGAGAAAGATAAACAATTATAATCCAACTACTCTACTATCATTGTGGCAGTCCCAGTTTTAAACTGAGTTGCCCAACAGAATTGCAGCAGGGGTTTACAGCATGTCCGGGCTGGGGTGAAATGGATCTCTAACACAAATCTGCTGCATTAGCTGACCCTCTCACAGACCAGGTTAGGCTAAAATTGGAGGCTACAGATTTTTAAATAAATATAAATTATTGATCAATTAGAAGTTTGGAGTGGCAGCCAGAGAAGAATTTGAAATTAATTTGTAAAATTCTGAAGAGTTCTTTGGAGAGTGACCAGTGGGCTTGATTGAGGAAAAGTAGTTAGTGTCCTAAGCCTAGTCTTTGGGATGGCAACTGTCAGTAAACCATTTCTCAAACCTTTCTGGAAAAAAAATCAGACATTTAGTAGAAGAGGAAAAGCAGAACCACAATCTAAAGGTTGGCTGATGGGTTGAATGTGGCATGATAACTGCTTACATCCACAGAGCTTAATACTTTGTTTTGGTCTCCAGGTGGTCCCTGCTTGTGGGTGTGCCACCATCAATGTCTCTTTCACCCCACTTGCTCTGAATGGAGAAGCAAGAAACGTGGAGTGCGAGGGCTTTGCCATTGGGTATCTTAGTCTGGATGACAAGGTGACGTACCATTTCTATTAAAACATGGAGCCTAATGTAAAATGTCTTCGCACTGAGATCTTGATGTGAGCTTGATGGCAAATAGAATTTAATTCAGATGTGTGAAGTGTTACAGTTTGGAAGGATAAATCAGGGTAGGACTTTTACATTGAATGGAAGGACCCTGGGCACTGTTGTAGAACGGAGGGACCTTAGAATACAGGTGCATAATTCCCTTGAAGTGAAGTCACAGGTAAAGAGGACGGTGAAAAAGGCTTTTGGCACGCTGGCCCTCATCAGTCAGGGCGTTGAATATAGAACTTGGGAGGTTATGTTGCGATTGTACAAGACATTGGTGAGGCCACACTTGGAGCATTGTGTTCAGTTTTGGTCACCACGTTAGAGGAAAGATGTGATCAAACGGAAAGAGTGCAAAAAAGATTTACAAGGATGTTGCCAGGACTTGAGGGACTGAGTTACAGGGAGATATTAAGACAGGCTGGGTCTTTAGGAGACTGAGGGACAGATGTATATAAAATCATGAGGGGCATAGATAGGGTGAGCAGTCTATTTTCCAGGGCTGGGGAATTGAAAACTAGAGGACATAGTTTTAAGGTTAGAGGTGAAAGGTTTAAAAAGGACCTGAGAGACAACATTTTACCCAGTGGGTGGTAGATGTATGGAACCAGCTGCCAGAGGACATGGGTGAGGCAGGTACATTAGATACATTTAGGAAGTATGTGGACAGGGTACATGGATGACAAAAGTTTAGAGGGATATGGGCCAAGTGTTGGGAAATGGGATTAGCTTGAATGTACATCTTGGTCGGCATGGACACTTATGGTCTGAAGGGTCTTTCTCCGTGTGGTACAACTCAATGACTGTATGACTATGACTGAGAATCACAGAGAGATTGACAGAGTCCAGAATTTTGGCTGTGCCAATATCTAAATCCACATGTTCATTTCTTTATATCCACAACGAGTAATCCACTTCAAATAAACCAGCAAGTTAAGCATTTGCAGGACTGCATAGTTCCAAGGCTGAATCAGTGGGAGTATGGAATACAATTCCAAAGCCATGTGAGGAAGAAAATATTAAAGGAGTTTTCAGTGGGAACGCGGCAGATAGAATTCCATCCAGGCAAGAGTGAAATCACCTGCTTGAGAAGGGCAAACCAGGGAAGGGAATGTAGAATAAATAGTAGGATGCAAAGAAGTGTTGAGGAACAGAACAATCTTGGAGTGCACTTTAGTGGATGTCTGAAGTTGTCAAGACATTGGATTGGTTTGTTATTGTCAGGTGTACCGAGATACAGTGAAAAACTTTGCATGCCATCCAGACAGATCATACCATACATAAGTACATTGAGGTCGTAAAAAGAAAACAGAATGCAGAATATAGTGTTGCAGTTACAGAGAAAGTGCAGTGCAGGTAGACAAATAACGTGCGAGGAAGTAGGGATACAGTGCATGCGACTTTATCAGCTGAGGCACTGTGTGCCAGAGCAGGGAGATCAGTGCTAGAACTGTATAAGACACCAATCAGGCCACTGTTTGAGTAATGCTTTCACTTCTGGTCACCACTTTACATAAAGTAGATGGCAGAAATAGAGAGGGTGCAGAGGAGATTTGTGAGGTCACTGCCAGGGCTGGAGAATTTGATGAAAGATCATCCCAGAAGGGGAGATGGAAGGGAGATCTAACTGAGAAGTATAAAATTATGCGAGGCTTAGACAGGATGTTCAGGAAGGGCCTTTTTCCTTTGGCAGAGAGGTTACTGGACAGGGACATAGACTTAGTTTGGTTAGTAGAAGGATGATGGAATCAGAAACTCACTGCATTTAAAAGAAGTACCTGGACGATCATTTGATATGTGACAACCTGTAAGGCAAAGGACTAACCACTGGGAAGCGGCTCTTTTGTCTGGCGTGGACAATGGCTAGAATTGGTCTCCTGTGCTGTAAATTTTACAATTCCAAGTAAAATTGCAAATGGTACAAACGTGTGACAGGTCTGCCAGAACCAACGGGGAGGAGCCTTCATTAAAACCTCAGCTCCGACCAGACGACTGAAGGACACAAATTTTAAGGTTTCCATCCAGGGATCAGCAGGTTGTTGTCAGAGAATCATGTCCTTCCCTTGCAGATCAATGTGAGGAATTAGAAAGATCTGCAGGCTTATTGACAGGATTCCTCTGTGGCTGTTCCACATTTATAACAGCGGGTTGGTTGGTTATTTGATAGGTTCCATGTGGAGGGTGGGTTTTAGTGGCTCCTGTGATCAACACAATGAGAGCAGAGGTTCTATCCACAATCACTGGAGATGCACCTCGCTGGATTCAAGCCCTAGCTCCAATCCCAGCCCACTCCACGGTTCAAATGCCACTCTGTACATGGAGACACAAGAGACAGCAGATGCTGGGGCAACAAACAACCTGCTAGAAGAACTCAGCAGGTCGAGCAGCATCTATGGAGGGAAAT